>NW_012150875.1:43329-137154 GCF_000956105.1 Propithecus coquereli
ATATATTTTTAGAGATGGGGTCTTCCTCCAGCTCCCAGGCTGGAGTGCAGCAGAGTGTTCATAGCACACTGCAACCTCCAACTCCTGGGCTCAAGTGATCCTCCATTCTCAGCCTCCTGAGAAGCTGGAACTACAGGCTTGTGCCATCATGCTTGGCTAATTTTTAAATTTTTGTAGAGATGGGGGTCTTACTATGTTGTCCAGGCTGGTCCCGAACTCCTGGGCTCAAACAATCCTCCCTCTTTGGCCTCTCAAAGTGCTGGGATTATAGGCGTGAGCCACCATGGCTGGTCTTTTTTTCAAATTTTTAATGAAATTTTTTTTGTTTGTTTGCTGTGTGAATATACTAGGGAGGAAAAAAAACCTCAAAGGAGAAAGCAGAGTCTTGGGGAAGAGGCTGAGCTAGGCCTCCAAAATGGCTGGAGTGATAACAAGTGGCCTTGATGAAGAAATGGCTTTCATTTGGCATTCCTTTATTTAAGCATATCTTCTAACGACCAGTGATGAATTTTCCTCCCAGTGGAAGGAAAGGGGCCTTCCACTCTTTCCTCCAAGCCAGAGAACCTTCTGTATCTGCAAAAGTGCTTTCTACATGTTTGCCCATTCTCCACAGCCCTTCTGTGTATCCTATTTGCACATGGTACATACTCAAATGTTTCTTTTTCGTTTTCAATAGGACAAAGGGTTGAACTAAATTCAGTTTTAAAAGAAACTCATGTACCAGCAGTAATGGGTTGGTAGATTCTTGGATTGCTAGTTTTAACATTGTGTCTGAGGTTTCTATTATAACATATGTACTATACAGAGAAGATAAATTTCTGAAGGTCACTGGGAAAATAGTGTGTTATAATAACTTCTTTTAAACCATTTAAATGAGTTTTTCTGCTTGAACAATCAACACCTATTTAGTGCCTTCTCGGGCAGTTTTGCATTATTGCTGTAACACCCATGCAGCTAGAAAGTATTTTCAGTGTTTATATTATAGATTCGTGTTTAGAAATTTCAAACACCAATTAAAAACACATTTTTCAAGGAGGTATAAGGCCAGTGGGACGAGGGACACGGAACAGGGAAATTAAGTTAGACATGGAGGGGAAAAGTGGGTTTAAAATGAGAATGAGATACAGGTGGATGGGGAGAGGGGCTTCGAAGGGGAAAGAGGAGAAGCTGGAAGACAGGCCTGCAGTTTTCTAAACTTCGCTCCCTCCCCAAGTCTCCCTGTATTTTGGGATAATATTTCGGGGGAGGCACCTCAAGCAAGACCTGCTGTATTTCTGGCTCGGAGGCCTGCGCGGCTCAGGAGACTTTAGAAAAATAAGAGACGCGATCCTGTTGGTACCCTGAGTGTGTGGAGCAGTTTCTACCAGGTAGACTTTCAGTCTCCTTTTTCTTAGGAGATCAAGATGGACGACGAGGCAAGTTGCTTGCAAATAGCCGAGGATGAAAGGAACAACGAGCTGGGCCCACGGCCTCCTGGTCCAGCGTAAACTCAGACTGGCTGCAGTTCTCTCCTTTGTCTGCCCCAGGCACGTCTCCAGCCTTTCCTCCTGCGACGCCCTGTCCCCGCTCCGGCGAGGCCCATCTCCTCACGATCCCCGTTGGCTGCGCTGGATGTAAGGGGACAAAGTGCCTCTTGTTTCTTGTATCCAGAGCTTCGCGTGGGGCTTTGCTTTGGGCATCACAGATGTCCCTGCTGAGTCCCAGAGGTGGGAGAGCTGATAGCATCGCATAGTGCAGCCTGAGAGCTAGAGCGAAGCCCTCTGAGACCCAGGCCCTGCTCTTGGGGAACGCTGTTCTGTCTCTTATGGGTGCCCGGGTGTGGTGATGGGCCAGCCATGGGCTCTTCCAGCACCTCCCATAGAGGTCCCGGTCGCTGGCCACCTCCAGGCAACAGTGATATCTCTTATGCCTTTTGTACGACAATATTGGGAGCCTTCCACTCAGTGGACAGGTGATCTTTACCTTCCCAGCTGCCTGCCTGACGGGTTCCTCCCAGTCCCGGCTATAGCACGGGTGTTTGGTGCCGCACTGTGGGTGGCGGTGTTCCACGGCAGGTCCACGTTGTCAGCCTGTCATCGGGCTGAAAGGAAAGAAAGGCCCTGTGAAGCGTAAGGCGTAGTCAGGGCTGGACCCATATTCTGGTGTCCCCCAAAATTCATATGTTGAAGTTTCAACCCCCAGTACCTCTGACTGTCACTGTGTATGGAGACGGGGCCTTTAAAGAGGCAATTAAGGTTAAAAGAGGGCCCTAAGCCACATGGCTGTATCTGGGCATCCAAAAGGTGATTAAGTTAAAATGATGCCCAGAGGACGGGACCCTAATCCTACCTGACTGGTGTCCTTATAAGCAGAGAGACACCAGGGAAGTGCACACACCGAGGAGTGGCCATGTGGGGGACACAGTAAGAAGGTGGCCTGGACCTAGGAGGGGGTCGCAGGAGAACCAAGCCTGCCAACACCTTGGTCTTGGACTTCCAGCCTCCAGAACTGTGTGAAATAATGTCTGCTCTTAAGGCCACTCAGTCTGTGCTAGTTAGTTGTGGCAGCTCTAGCTGACTAACGCAGGGACACACCACACGGAAGATTGGCTGCCAAAAGCCATGTTCCAGCACATTCTGCTTAACTGCTTGCGCTGAGAACATTACCCTCCGCAATGATCCTGACCAAGTGGGCATGGGGGAGATTTGCTATACACGACCATGTAATGGAGTCACATAGCAACAAAAAAATTATCAATAAGAACAATACTTTCAAAAAAATTGGGCAGCAGGGGATGAGGGAGGCCAGGAAGTGCTTTAGTCATCTTTAAAAAACACTCTGGGTCTGCTCCCTCTTTCCAAAGTAAGTGTCATGAGGTTTACGGCTTAATTGTTCCCTGGCGGCCCCAGCTTGAGTGTAAAACGTTTACGAGGCACTTGGTAAGCACCTAAGGATTTGAGGTACCCAAGTGAAGAAAGAGCTCGGTAATGAAACGTTGAGTGAAGGCTGGAACTTCCCTAAAGTCTGCGCAGGAAGGGCACGTGACCCGAGTTATCTCTCGGTCTTCCAGAAAGCCCTAGGAGGGGACAGCATTATAATCCCCTTTTCACAGAGAAGGAAACAGAAAGGTTAAGAAGCTTGCTCAAGTGTTGAGAACAGTGATGAGCATCTTTGTCTTAAATACTATATAATTTGCTATTTATTATAGTCCTTGTTAATTGCCATGTGGGAAATTACATATATGTTTATATATTTTAGTATACTTCAAATATATATACTTATATATTAAATACCTTCATATATGTATGTTCTCTACGTGTGTAACGTGTACTATGCATGATGAGAAAGCTCTGCACGGGCAGATCTTTGTCGGTTTTGCTCACCGTTGTGACCAAAGTGCCTGGATAGTGCCGAGGACAGGGCCATCGGCAGCTGCTTGTGGAATAGCTAAATGCTGGAGTCCGGCAGCTTCTGACCACTCTTTTGTATGGCCTCTCTGGTGTACATGAAGGGGGAATCTGATTTTTATATCCTGCAGTCTTCCACAAATAAACGTCATGGTGAGTTTTCTCTTATTGCTCTGCAGTGATATTTACCTGAACAACTTAACGACGTCTCTGACCTCTTCATTTTAAGAAACCTTTCAAGAACTTCTTCATTCAACAGTGGTGCATTTGGACCATAGGTGTTTATAATTAACTCTGATATCTACATCTTTGGAAATGGGGTGCTCAGAAGGCTTGCTTGAAATGTAAGCTGGCACCCAGAATTCCCAGTTCTGACCCTGTATGTGTCATTTCCCAAGACGTACTAAGGACCTGCTTGAAAGTAAAGAGAATTTGACACCTGATAGGCCAGGAGGTAGCTCTTAGCGCTAAGATGTGTTAGTATGGCCTCGACTGCGTGTGTTACTGTTAATATTAATATGATCAGCTCAAGTCCAAGGAAAAAGAGCTGCAAAGTGGATTTCTACATTGTGGAATATCAGAATTGGAGAGTAGACTCCAAGTTTTTCTTCTGCTTGGTTGGTTGTTCCTGTATTTATTTATCATTACTGCGAGGCCTGACTAGCAACTGGCATGTGAACTATTATTTATCCACTCTGACGTGGTAAGTTTGGCTCGAAGCGTTATACCGATAGTTTGTACCATAAAAGTACATAAACAGTTCAGATCTCTTTTGCCCGATTTCAACCAATGGGTTGCAAAGGAGTGTCATTTCGGAGCATGTCAGTTAACCCGTTGAGCAAATATTGTTAGTATACAGATCGTTACACCTTGACCTTTGCTATGAACACAGAGAGAATGTGCTCTTATTTGACAAGCACTTCAGCATTGCTCATGGACTTGGACGCAGAGGTGACGAGTTTGGGGGCGAATGAGGTACAAGAGCGAATTCTTAAAACTGTTTGCTGTGTTTACAAGGGGGAAGAGGCAGAGTACAAGAACGGGAATTTGGTGATTATGTAAAAGTGTGCCAGGTGTTTCAGAACTCTCCAGAACTTTATCATTAGAACCTCTGCCTTGTCCTGCTTCTCCATGAGGAAGCATTTGGTAGATAGAGAAATAAAAGCTTTATTGCATTTAGTCTAATTAGATGGCGTCTGAAAACAAGCATTGGGGGGAAGAAAACCTGGAAGGGTGTCCTCCCACCTGTGGATGGTAGTTAACTTGGGTGGTAGGTACTGACGGGCCAAGGTGAAGGACTAGTTTTTCTCCTTTGCACGATTTCTTTAAATGCTACACATTAATAGCACATGCACAAACGGTAAGGACCTTGAGATGGGAGGATTATCCTGGATTATTCAGGTGGGCCTAATGTCATCCCAAGGGGCCTTGTAAGAGGCAGGCAGGAGGGTCAGAGTTAGGAGATGTGAAGGGAATCAGAGAGACAGAGATTAGAGGGTCATGTATACCTGGCTTTGAAGATGGAGGAGGGGCCACAGCCGAGGGGTGCAGGTGACCTCTGAAAGCTGGGAAAGGCAGAGAAAGGGGTCCCCCCAGAGCCTCCTGGAGGGACACAGCTCTGCCAACCCATTTTAGACTTCTGACCTCTAGAACTGTGGGAGAATAAATGTGTGTAGCTTTAAGCCGCCCAGTTGGTGGCCGTTCTATACAGCAGCCAGAGGAAGCTCACACGACCGGCAACCGGGATACCCCACCCCGCTGGTTCTCCTCCTTCCTCGTGGCTGCACTGTAGCCTCCAGCGCTGCTTCTGCCTTCTCCTCCTGGCCCCTCAACAAGAGGCGGTTCCCAGGCACGGGCCTTGGCGCTTTTCTCGCCCTGCACCCTCTCCCTTGGGAATCTCACCCGGTTTCCATGCTTTCGGTGCACCGTGTGTGCGGTGGCTCCCAAGTGTGCCTCTCCATTGGGGACTGCTTCCCTGACTCCAGGTTCTGGGACCCACCTGCCCCTCCTGTCCCTGTGAAAGCATCTAGTGGGCAAATGTAACTTGTTCACAGCAGGATTCTTGGTTCCTTCCACCTGAATCCTGCTTTACCTCTTCTTGTCGATGCCCCAGCCAACACCTTAGAGGTTCCTCTTTCTCTCGCAGCCACGTCCATCCCATCAGCAAATGGATCTACCTCAAAATCTACCAGCAAATGGATCTTGCTCTATCAGCAAATGGATCTACCTCCAGAATCCGGCCGCCTCTCCTTACCACCCCTGCCCCATGCTGACCCAGGCCCCCGTCACGCCACCACTCAAACGCCCAGAGTAGCAACGCTTGTTGTTCTTTCACTTTCTGCAAACCTTTGTTCACCTGTCCCCTCGCTGAGGCCTTCCCAGACTCCCTGTTTCACTTTGCACCCCCAGTTTCCCTTGTCTGCTTGATTTTCTTTAGCTTTTAAAAGTCACTGGCTTCTCCTCCCGAAACTGGGTGCGAACGATCTGCTAAGGGAGTAAGGACCGTGTCTCCCCCCAGGCAAGGGTTCCTCCTGCGCCGCTTCTCTCCCCAGTGCCAGATCGATGCCTGGCTCATGCTAGGCAATTGACAAATAATCTCTATTGAATGGATGAACCTGAGCGATAGTTGTGCAATAATTTTCCGCAGTTCTGTGAGCAGTGTTCATAATAAATGTGTAGTGGGTTTGGGTTATCTCTAAGCTTAGTTATCTATATTAGTTTCCCATAAAATGCATCTTAGCACTTCTTTAACTACCTTATTTGTAGAAATTATAAAGGCTGCATACTATAATAAAACAATGTAAAGTAGAATCCCCAAACTGATGCCGAAAATATGTTCACAGTTCACCTTTACTGCTGGAAGTACTCTGGCTTCTTATTATTACATATTCCAAAATGTATTTTCTATAGAATTACGATTCAGACTCTGACTATGGACAGGGCAAGAGACCGTACTCATTTGGAACAAGGGGTTTAGGTTTACAAGGGGACTCGTGAGAAGAGATTCCTTTGCTTCCCACGTGCTAAGAGGCTCCCCTTGTGCAGCAACCGTCTTCTCGTCAATTTTGGGTGCTCAGGGCTGGCCTTGCGTGCGGCCCTGGGAGGGGCTGGCCGAATATCCGTACAAGGAAGGGAGGAAGGAAAGGGCAGGCTGGCCTTGAGCAGGGGGCCCAGATGGGAAAAAGGGAGGCTGGAGACGGCAGGAAAACCAGGTTTTCCGCTCAGGCCGCACCTCTGGGGAGAGGACGTTGTTTGGCGCAGCTGGCTGGGCATTGCTCCGGACGGCACAACTGTCCCGATTTAGGAAATCACCTTGACAAGTTACCTGAGGGTGGAAGGACACCTCAGAGCAAGACTCTAAAGGGGGTAGCTAAACTACTCTGCTGTAGAAAGGGAAAATTCATCCTTTTTTGCTTTTGTCTTCTGTGGTTTGAGTGTTTGGTTGCAGAGGAGTGGATTGAGGAAGGACAGGGGCAGAGAGGGAGTGGAGAGAGGGCGAGCCACCGGTACAGCAAAATGGCTGGAGTATTTTTTCAGGAGTATCTTATTAAATGACAAGTCAGCGTGCTCTGTGGCACCCAGGCCTTGGGGAGTGGTTTCCTGGGTGTGTGCACCTGGCATGTGCGTGCTGACAGGGCTGGGCCCCGTGCCGGCGCAAGTGCTTGCGGGGAGCACGTGGAGGGAGAATGATCGGCTCACGGAATTAACCAGAATGAGGAGCTTGGACGCAGTGTCTACCAAAAGGATTTTCTTTGTGTTTATTTATTTACTTATTTATTTTTTTGAGACAGAGTCTCACTCTTTTGCCCAGGCTAGAGTGAGTGCCGTGGCGTCATCCTAGCTCACAGCAACCTCAAACTCCAGGGCTCAAGGGATCCTCCTGCCTCAGCCTCCCGAGTATTTGGGACTACAGGCATGCGCCACCATGCCCGGCTGATTTTTTCTATGTATTTTTAGTTGTCCGATTAATTTCTTTCTATTTTTAGTAGAGATGGGGTCTCGCTCTGGCTCAGGCTGGTTACGAACTCCTGAGCTCAAACAATCCGCCTGCCTCGGCCTCCCAGAGAGCTAGGATTACAGGCGTGAGCCACCGTGCCCGGCCAGGACCCTAAGAATTTAAACCCCTCGGGAACTGGTAGAAGTCTCGAGAAGAACACTGGGGCCTCCTGCCAGACTCATGGGAGAGGTTCACGCCTGTCTTATCAAGGTACTAAGGGCCTTCTGAATTCCTGTACCATAACCTGGAACTATGCTGATGCTGCTAAAAACGATGTTGATTTTAATCCCAAATAGTTCACACCCAGAGTCAGCAGGGCCCAGCCTCTTTCTGCATCCGTAGACCCCTGTGATGAGGCAGCGGGACTGTGTGCAAGAGCTGTTCTGAGATTGGGTCCTGGCGCACGAGGGGTGTCCATACAGAGAGGGGAGAAAGGTGTCGGGAGGTGGTGAGGCACCAAGGCCCCGTTTCATCAGATTTCTTCTTATCTGCAGCTCCAAATCCAACTCAGTGCACCGTGCAGAGATTGTCCGAATCCAGTGTCAGAAGGTGCAGACATTATAAATAAATGATATATTTTTAAATCTAGGGCAAAGGTTACAAAGTGACGTGCCTTTAGGGACCAGGTCCAGCCAATGGCCACCGCATGGAGCTGCATGCTCACCTTATTTTTCTAGAGAAGCCAAATCTGAGTGCCTAAGTTCCCCTGATTTTCACACAGTGGCAACTAGGTAGAAGAAATTTCAAGTCCTCTTGTCAACTGAACAATATATGCATGAACCAGATTTGGCCCAAGCCAGCTGATGACCTCTGTTCTGGATATTTCTTCACTGGTTTTCTCTCTCTCTCTCTGTCACAGAACAAGAAAACACAGAAGGAGGAAGTCATTCTGACAGTGCTTGTAAGCCCTTTATTAACTCATTAAGTCATTACTTTTCTCAAATGAGAGCTCTAGAAATGATCTTAACTAGCATTTGTATAGCGCTATAAGGCTTACCAAAGCGATGTTGGCATGTACTTCCTCCATTTACCTCCTGGTGACATCGGGGCGTGAATCACTTGTCAGAGGTCTCAAGGCTGGGAGGTGGTGGTGTGAGCAGGACTTGGACCCCAAACTGACTTCAGATTCCGTGCTCCATTCTGGCCACGTGTTCGTGTGCCAAACCCTTCAATGCCCAGCCCTCCCTTCCTTTGGCCCCCTCTCCCCAGACTGGGCAGACAGAGCACACAGAGCCGTCCCGGTTTCTGTGCCAGGCACTCTTGACCCTCCTCTGTTGTCCCACTGTCCCATCCACCGACCCGCTGACAGTGCCCACACCCGCCGTGAGCCTGCAGTCGTGGCTGGAGCCAGCAGTTCACCCTCTGTCAGTTTCAGTCCCATGTTCTCCTGGGGGTGAGTCGATCTGAGGGGCTCAAACACTGCCCATAAGTCATAGCCCCTGTCTTAATTTGGGTTCCCCTGGAGGCAGGGCCGGGAGTCCAGGGCTTGGGTGCAGGTGGTTTATTTGGAAAGGGTTCCAGAAAGAAGTGAAGGAGCAGAAGAACGACACAGGAAGAGGGGAAAAGCAGTATAAGGGTGAGCTATTGAGGCCACTGCTGCAGTCCCTGGAAGCACCAATCCTGGGGGACCCAGAAGAGCTCCTGGGATGCTCCCCAGATGGTCCACCTGGAGGTCTGTGGGTAAGGAGTGTTCACCCACCAGCTTCCATGCTTTGAAAATGAGGGCTTCTCTGGGGGTGTCCCCCACTCCCTGACTATGCTTCCACGTGGATTAAAGGGGACCTCCACTTTGAGGAAGGCCCACAGGCAGAGAAGGATGCTCTGAGCTCCCCATCCATGCCTGGGGAGTCTGAGCACACACAGGAATGTCACCACATGTGTGCACGAAATCAGAGGGGGCACCCCCAGGCTCCTGCCAGAGCCCCCAGTGGCATGACGGTTACTTCAGTGGTGTTAACCAAAGAAATGGTGCACTTTCCCAACAGGGGAGGGAAAGCTGGCTACGTTGGACCTATTGCGTTGAAACTGAGAGGTTACTGCAGCTTTCTGAGGGACTTTCATGTGGAATTTAGTGCCTTTGCTTTCGTCATTAGCGTGTGGTCTTTGCTGAATATCTGTCGTGTTTCCATTTCCGCTGAAGGAGAAATGGGAGCTCGGGGCGCCCGTGCTGGGGGCGCTGGCTGGCGTGCCCGTCACTCGTCGAGCAGGAAGATGACTCAGTGGAGGGCAGGCGGGCTGCCGTCCGCATCTGGAAGCTGCAGTTGTTTTCTCACAGCTGTGAAGGTCACCAACATGACCAAGCTTACCCTCACCTCTCGGCCTGAGGGACACGGATGTTATTACAGTCAAAACATTTTTCTTGGTGGGTTGTCATTAATGCAGATGCTCACCTGGGACCTGTTTCATCTTTACTTCAGCCTAGGCCGAAGCATAAGGGAATTAGTCTTTAGTTTGTTGACTTCGAAAATTTGATCTAGAAGGAGGCCGAAATGCTGACTCCTTTTTTGCGGATGGTGTCATTTTACCCCGGCTTACAATGTCCCTTTGTCCCAACTCCTACCGGCACGTCCTTTGGTTTTATGCCTCCTTCCTTCCCACCACAAGATATCTGTCACAATCCCATGTTTCACAGTCTCTTTTATCTGCTTTCTTGTTGACATGTTTGTTGTTTGCTTCCCCGTGGGGTGCGGACCCCGGGTGAGCAGGGCCTGGTCTTATCCTCCCCTGTCCCTGAGCCTTGCACGCTGCCTGGCGCTCACCTGCTGCATGGACCGAAAGGGTCCAAATGGCAAATGTGCATTTAAGTCTTGAGTTCCCACAGGAGCCAGGGCACTGCTGACCTTGTCAACCACAGACGGCACACGCAACCCCTATGCTCGGCCTTCTTGGTCAGTCGCCCTGTGTGAACATTCAATTCTCCAGAATGGACTGCATTTGACCTTGAGTGTTCCAGAACCTCCGGGCACAGTCGTCGAGGTGGCGGCTCGTGCTCCATAGTTAACGTATGCCGACGCCCCTGCTACCCTACAGCCCGCTTTATCGCTCCAGGCCTGCTTCCTTCCTGAGAATTTTCTCTGGCCTCTTTCCAGCAATGTGTCAGAAAGTTATGGACTAAGCTACCCTTCAGCAATTAGACTGGACTTTGGTTGTTTCTGAAAGATGAATTTAGAGGTAATTTTCTAATTACCAGCAGTTGTCAAATAAACTGAGAGGAAAGACTGCTGAGTCTTTGCCTGGGCCCAAATGAGCTCTCGCTACGGCGGGAGCCGGTCGTGTGCCTCGGTGATGGATGCGGGGAGACAGCAGCTTAAAAACCAATTAGCTTTCTGCTTCTTTTGCTAATGGGGAGACAGTGCCGGGCAGAGTTTGTCTGCTTGAGAATGGGGTTCAAACAGGGCCAGCCGTGGAAGTTAAGCTAGCAGAACTAATGAAAGGAACACGCATCAAGGACGTCTGCGTTCTTAGCAATATCAAAATGGTCATCTTCATTTGATGGAACACTTCTGAGTCTGAATTGTCAGTGCAAACGTTAAAGATGTAATAGCTATCGATGCCTATTCTAGATAATAATGCCTAAAGATATCACCGGGGCATTTTTCATAGGAGCCTTAATATGTAAAATTGCTATCTGCAAAAGTGTCAAACGTATACGTGGTAATATTTATAAGGTGGCTTTTGTATTTTTTCTGCATTGTTGGTGTGACATTTTGCTTTGTTAATTGTTGCTTCTTGTCATGGGTCAATGTCACAGGGAAACCAGTGTCACAGAAGGCCTGGGGGTCACCTTGGAGCTGTTGCTAGAGCTCCGGGCCCGGTTTGCAGCCTTGGAGGTGCAGGAACTTGGCTCTGCCAGTACTCCAGCCGGAATCAACAGACTCAGAGGGCACTGGCGTGTCAACCAGGGTGCCGATTTCTTAGTCTATAACAAAAGCACTACCCTTCCAGGGATACAGGCCCTACGTCTGCCACCCAGGGTCCCCTGTTCCTTGTAGTGACAGTCATGGTAGGTTAAGAGACAGCCACGATCGGGTAGAAGAGCAGACCTGGTGTGGAAGACTTGTCCCAGCTCCGCGGATGATCTCGGACAGCCCAAACCCTGCTATGCCTCAGTTTCCTTATTTATAAGATGGAGATGATGCCTCCTTTGATTGGGGTTGTTGGAAAGATGAAAGGAAAATACATATGTAAAACGTGGGGTCCGGGAACACGAGCAGAATCACTTTAATGGACAGACAGGTGCAGTGGTTACAAGTGCAGACTGGAGGCAGTTTGTGGACGCCTGTTCCAACTGCATGACCTGAAATAAGCTGCTTCGTATTTCTTCGATTCAGGATCTGAAAACTAAATCGGGATCAGAATGTTATCTACCACAAGGCCTTGATGCTGTCCTTGTGAGTACAGAGTGTAATGCCACGGGGAAAGCACGTGGCAGGATGGCCGTGGTGCCCGGGCACAGCAAGAGCCCCTATGGATGGAAGCTGCCATTGTTGCTGGGAATATCAGTAGCTGTGGTGGTAGAAATAGTAGCATCTGTTGTGGCATCACCAGCAACAAAAGCAGAACAGCCAGGAGCTGAATGTCATTCAGTGAGTGTGAAATCAGGACAGAGAGGCAGGCTGTGCAGGGCAGGGCTTCTCACCCTGCCACTGTCCATGATGCTCTGTCGTTGAGGCTGTCCCATGCACTGCAGGGCGTTTAGCAGCATCTCTGGCCTCTCTTCACTAGATGCCAGTAGCACCTCCCAGCTGTGACAACCAAAGATATCTCTAGACACTGCCATTGTCCCCAGGCTGGGAGCAGAATCACGAATTGAGAACCCTTGATCTAGGGGAACACTTCCCCCAGGCCATGGGGGAGCCTGTGGTCCCCCAGAGCACACCCCATTGCCCATACCTGTACAAACTCCTACCTGTCCAACGTTTTGCTTTGATTCTCCCTTTTTGAGACTTAATTCATGCTCTCTTTTGTCCATTTGATGACGAAGACCAAGAAGAGCAAGCATCTGGGGCATAACCTGTTGGGGAACAGGCTCAGACTCTGCCCCCAGGGGCACCCTGAAAACCTTCTGCCTTCACCCCCTTCTTTAGCACTTCCCTTCCTTATTTGGGGCACAACACTGTTGACTAGACTACGGCTTTCTGAGCCACACTGCAGTGGGTAGCAGGCCACCGCTCAGGCCCACACTGGTAAACCTTCCCTACGGTGAGTTACTTCCTCCAAGAGCTCATTTATTTCCTTGTTTAAATGCCCACCATATTTACAAGCATGATAACCTTGGGTGAGTACATCGACCACCCTGGACCTCGGGTTCCTGTGCAAAATGGGGACAATGCCATATTCCCTTCAGTGGTGCTTGCCGGGAGATTAACTGAGATTCCGTGGCCTCTCAGCTCCTTTTTCTCCTTTCAGGTGGTAACCTTATTCTACACTGCAGAGGCCCCTCACCTCGGCCCCTTGGTATTTACAAGAACTTTGTGAGGACGGAGCTTAACGCGATGTGTCGAGGCTTCGGTTTTTTCCCCATTCTCCCGATGCCTGCATTTGTCTGCATTACTGTCCCACTTAAATGTTCCTCACTGGCAGAACTCAGTGGCTTGTAAATCTCTGTATCATGACAAGAATGGGCTGTCCCATTGTAATTTGGACAAATGTCTGAGCAGGCCTGGCCGAATGAGTAAAAGCTCAAATTATTTTCCAATTAAACAAAAGATATTTTATTACTCTGAAACCCAGCAAGAACTGGGCTGGGAAACTATGACAATAAAATTCTTTAGGGCAATACCAAGCAAACAGATAAGAATGATTTGGAACTCTGTTCTGTAAGCTCTGTGTTGATGACTTATTTTATGTTGGTATACAATACCCACCGAGAGGTTTGTGCATTTATAATCTCTGCCATGCTTAATGTGTTTAAAAACAGCTCATGCTTTTAAGTAGTTTCAACAGTTGCCAGAAATCCTGTTGACACTGTTAATTTGTTTAGCAAAGCCTTTTTAAAAGATCTTAAAAGGTAAACTTTAACCCAATCTCTGTCAGCATTACTATAAATTAGGGGCATCGGGATTGATGATGTTTACTTAGCTCAGTTCCATTCTGTTGTACTTACTAGAAATGTAAGAACAGTCTACATTTCCACCATATGTAATGTTCATATCATAGCACTATTTTTGTAGATGCCTCACATCATTTAACTGAGGTACTCAGTTTTAATTGTCTTTTCTAATTTATTGTTGTTTTTATTGGCAAATAAATAATTTTAAAAGAAAAATTTAATTTTTGTCACATACACTGGCTCTACTGGAAAGCTGATGGGACATCAAGAGACCTGGGGCAGATTCTGGTTTTGTCTCTAACAAATTATGTGAATTTTTTTGATATCCAGCTTCATTTTTTAAAAAAATAATCCTTAATTTCATTACCTCTGAGAGTTGTGAAGATTTAATTTGGGCAGCTCGTGGGTCTAAAGACAGAAAGCAGAACTGTTGCATAGAACCACCTGTCAACAAGAGCTCTTGGTTCTGCAAAATGGAAATTGACGGATCGGCATATCAGGGTTCCGAAGGATCTTTAAGAGAGTGGACGGAAAGGGAGACGTAGAGGAATGTGGAAATGTCATGAGGGATGTTTTACACAACATGCTGCCGTTTAGGCAGGACACCAGGCACCTGCTAAGGGAGATGTGTGAGGGTCTGTCCAGCGATGGTTGGTCTCTAGTTACTCCATTGCAAGATTTAGGGCCAGACAGGAAAGATTAGGGGAAAGACAGGCCAGCAGCAGCTACCAAGTAAGTTGATGTAACACTGTTGGGAGAGGAAGGCCAGGAGCATTACACCCAACAGCCAGAAAATGGCAACAACCTCAGCGCCCATCAGCTGATGAATGGGTGTGCAAAATGTGGCGTTATCCACACAGTGGAACATTATTCCACCACAAAAAGTAATAAAGGTCTGATACATGTTACAGCGTGGATGGAACTTGAAAACATTACGCCAGGTGAAAGAAGCCAGTCACAAAAGACCAAAAGACCACGTACTGTATGATTCCATTTATACGGACTTTCCAGAATTGGTGAATCCATAGAGATGGAAAGCAGATTGGTGGTTGCCAGGGGTGGGAGGGAGAGAGGGATGGAATGTTAACGGGTCTGTGATTTCTTTTGGAGGTAATTAAATGTTCTAAAAATAATTGGGGTGATGGTTTCACAATTCTGTGAATCTACTAAAACCCACTGAATCGTACATTTCTAGAGGGTGAGTTTTAGGGTTTGTGAATTGTATCTTAACAAAACTGTAACTGAGAGAGAGAGAGAGACATACAGACACCAGTGGACGAAAGGGGAGAAATAAAAGAAAGGGGAGAGACTAAGTGTATTGGGAGGTTATAGTTAATTTTTATATTTGTGTAACAGGATGTCATTAAATCATTATCTCTATTAATAGAGCAGAAATTCTGCTTCCAGGTGCTAACTACCTACCTGTGTCAAGCTCTATGTTGGGCATTTTATGTTAGTTTTTTATCACTGATTGAAGGATGTGGAAATTATTTTGATTTGACAGAAACAAATTGTGAGTGTGGCTGCCTGGTCCGAACTTGACCAGCTTCACTCCGCTCACAGGTGCATATTCAAAGACCTCCTAAGCTAAATTCCCAGCCGGAACCTTGTGCTTATACATAAATGTGGTTGCCAGAAAGAATTTGGGTTTTGGAGTCAAGAGACCAGGATCTAGTTCTCAGTCAATTCTCCCGACCTCCCAGGGCCTAAGTTTCCTCATCTAAATATTAAGGAGTTAGATGAAATAATTGGGTTCCTTTCTGGTTCTTAACGCCCTACGATTCTAACATTCTCTCCTGGTCTTCCCTCTTCCCATCATCTCCCCATCATCTCCCCAGAAAACTCCCCACTGCTGTGGCCTTTCCAGTCATTGCACGAGGAGAACTGATTTTGCCGGACAGCTTTGGATGTTTAATACATATTTCTGATTTTTCTTGAACTATTCCTCACCAATTCTGAAAATACCTGGAAACCCCATACATAGACTATCTGAGTTGTAAACTTTGACCCACACTTACATAATCTTTGGTTACACAATCACGCAGTGAAGTTCAGGGTAGAAAGAGGAGTGTCTCGACTTTCACCCTGGGTCCAGGATCTGCACAGGGGACCCATTTATCATCTTTTTCCCTCCTTGGTTCCTGTTTATGTCTCCTGTTCCCATTCAAAAGGACTTGAGAACATTAAATTCAGCACTTCATTAAATCAAACTGATCGCCCTGAGTGAAAAACAAGGCTGTCCACTTGGTGCCGCAGATATGTCTGTTTTCTGTGCTGTGACAACACCAGGCTTGAGCAGATCCTGACATCTGGACGTCAAGGGTTGAGGAGGCCGGTGCGCAGGGAAGAAAGGATGGCAAAGGAGTTGTGTTACAGTCAGTAAAGGTTAGAAATGAATCACAAGATCAGGGTAGGAAACCAAGTAATAAAATAAGTGTATAATAGTGGGTTGCCAGGCAGACAGTGGGCTAATACCGAAGTGACACCTGAAAGTAGCGGGAAGGATGAGCGGCAGAAATGCGTGGGTGGGATGGAGAAATAAAGGAAGAAAGAATAAAAGCCAACACAGAGGGGGAGAGCAGAGGAGTCTGTCACTTTGTCTTAGGAGAAATTAAGAAGCCAGACAAATTATAAGTGTGCTTTCATTTGGAAACATGATCAGACAGTCTGAGCTGGGTACTCCTGGGTGGGGGTGACTGTCACTGCAGGGTCCTGCGGGGTGGCTCGCCCTGACTCGGCACGGGATCGGTCAGGACCTGCCAAAGTTGGCAGGTGTCGATGAAGCACAGGATCAAGGTGATGCTCGGGGCTTTGCTGGATCTTTTTGCTTCCCCTGTTCAGAAAGAGAACAGCAGAGGAAGACGGCTCACATTCTTGAGGGCCCTGGCTGCAGGGATGATCTTGAATTTTCTCCATGGCCCCATGCAGTGGGTACTATTCTTATCCCTCTATTTCAGAGAAGGAAGCTGAGGCCAGCAGTGTGCTCAATATCACACACACAGCAAGGGTTCTTGGCTGCAGCCTCCCCGGACCACCTTCTAAAGTCACTACATAAAGGCTAAAGTTCTTCTCCCCAGGCGGGCCGGCGGGTGGTTCACAGACACAGGGAGGGATTTTCATGGACCACCTGGAGTTGGAGGACATTGATTTTATCTGTCCTGTCTCCAAAAAGGAAATTGATGGGGCCAGTCTGAACGTTTAGTCTTCTTTGGCATTGGGTTGCCTTTCTTTCCTCTCCATTGGCAATGGCTCCATCAGGCTCTCAGTCAAAATACCGCATTGCTCAAGCGAAGCGTGAGCCTTGCTGTCTCGTGGGAGTGAATTGCACAAAGAGCTGTGCCGCGCTCAACACTGGTGGTGCCTTGCCAGCCCCGTTGGATCTAAGACCTGAAGTTCAGATGAGCTTCAAGTTCACGGAGCAGCTTAGCTCTGGGGTTGTGGCAAGAGTGGGGGCTGGAGAGCTGGGGGAGACCTCTCCACCCCTGCTCTGAGGCCTAGGCCCAGTCGGCTGCAGTGGCCTCTGCAGGGTGAGGAGGGATTCATTGTCCTTCCAGAAGGTTCTCTCCAGTTCTCAAATGTCATGACCAAATGAAGAAAGGAATGCTTCCTTCAAAATCCATGCAAGCCTCTGAGACAGCACGCTCAGAGTGTGGGCTCTGTGCTTCACCTGGCCGAGAACCCACTCCGAGTTCAGCTCTGGCTTTCCTGTCTGCCCTGTAGAAGGACTCCCAAGAATGCCCAAGGACAGAGCAGTTTCTTGGCAGGTGCCCCCTAAAAGAAACACTCACAAGACAAAGAAAGTTTCTAGTGTACTGTCCAGGCCTAGCTAATGTTTCATGAGGACAATAGAAGGCATAATTTGTTTTCAGAGTATAATTTTATTATATATTAATGCAAAAAAGATAAGATAAATTCTCTGTTATTTTATAATAACCATATCATTTTTATAATACCCTATTATAACAATAATCATTTTACTGTGAGTGATGATATGTAATTGCTTTTCTTATATATTAGCATATTGTAATTTACCACCACAAATGTTGTTTTTTTTTTCCCCTTAATTTTTGTACTTTCAATATTGAAAAACTTTTTAATATTTTCTAAGGCGGCACATTCAGGCTTATATTGTAGACATTTTGCAACAAGCCTATATTTCTGTCATCTCTCCTTTTGTGTTGTAAATTACCCTGAAAGGTTTAATGAATAAATGAATAAATTAATTAACAATGGCCAGAGAATGTTGCCATGAAAGCGCTGTGCGTTCGGGGTGCTCGGCTGACATTTGGGGACTGTGACTGACTGTCTCATGACAGAAGAACTGAAGCCCTTGACTTCTCCCTTCTGACTCATGAGAGTTTCTACAGGTTATGTAAACGAGCAGAGCATGGGGGAAATTATTGTTTAATTTCAAAAACACAAATGAATCACTAATGAAAGGTGTGCTCTTGCTCCATGCTTTGATGTCTAAGGTGACTCATGGCGCAGTGCCGCACTTGAAAAGAGATAGAGCTTGGAACAGCTTGGCCTGCCGGGCGGAGGTCACCCACGTGGCAGGTGGATGAGGGTGCCTGTTGGCAGCGTCCTCCCTCAGGGCCTCGAAGACTCCCCGCGGGGTGCTTTTGGGGCAGGACCGTGGCATGGTCCTGTCCAGCACTCTGCAGGACGTGGGGCATCTCTGTGACAACTCCGAAAGCCCCTGCACATTTGATAATAGCCATATCATTTTATATTAATAATACCCGATGACCCCACCTCGCAGCAGGTGGTGGCGAGGGTTCTGAAAGCGCGTGTGTGTCCCGAAAGCGCGGCCGGCCAGGCTCTCAGAGACGCCGCGTGCACAGGCAGCTCGGTGGTCGTTCGTCTCCCTCGTGTTGGTCACTCGGCTAAGTTGCAATTGACCTACTTCAGTGCCGTTACTAAACCTGGCAAGACACTCTTTTAAAATTTTGTTTTCTAAATGAATAATTATTGCAGAAAGAGGCTCTGGGGTCTCAGGAAAGGAAAGAGGTAAAATACACTGTACAAATAAAACCCAGAACCTCCTCGATGATCTGTTTGAAAGTTCAAATAAGATGTAGCAGTGGCCAGACCAGAGGTGGAGCCCCGGGCAAGGCCTCCAGGGCTGGCTCCCCAGGGCATCGGGGAACACTGTGCCTGGCTGTTCCTTCTATGCCCCGGTGTCACGACCTCCAGCTCCCCACGTGCTGGGAGGACAGCATTCTCAGAGGTAGGCTGATCTTAACCAAACGTAGGAGAACGATGAATAGGAAAGCCGACATGTCGATCCGTGGCGAAACCAGAGCTGCGCTGGCACCGAGAGCTGCTGGTCTCTGTGACTCACATGATCTTTGGAGACCAAATCACAGTCCCAGGTGCTCAAGGCCAGAGAATCAAGCAAAGGTGTTGGTTAGAAAAACTGAAACCAGGCACTCTTTCAACAAATATTATTGAGCATTTACTCTGGCCTAGCGATTGTTTTCAGGGCTGGGGGCACAGTTGTGACCAAGACAGACATGGTCTTTGTCCAGCACGGAGCTCACATTCTAGTTGGGAATTCTGGAATTCAACTTGTGGACAAGTGAAGACGCTAATGTCAAGTAGTAATAAATGTCAGGAAGGAAAAGCGACAGGGGACGGCGTGTCGGCAGGTGCTGGGAAAGGCTGGGACCTGAACGACCAGAAGGCCCCACAAGCCAGGAGGGGTGTCCCAGGCAGAAGGCGCAACATGTGCAGAGGCCCTGAGGCAGGGGTGAGGTCCGCTCAAGGATGGGAACAAATTTAACTCACAAAAGGGAGTTTGTGAAGCTCCGAGGGTCTAGATCCTGGTAGCTGCCAGGGCTGACCACAGTCTGACACAACGTGGAACTGCAGACGGAACAGCAGACTGACACATTCAGGATTCTTCTGGTTGTTCTATGTGATCGCCCACAGCCCTCTCACCCCTCACAGCGGTTGGCGCAGTGCCTGGCCTTGTGACTGCACTCACGTACGTGTACACAAACGGCCCGGGCACCGCAGAGAGTGGGCGAATCGCTGACAAATGAACGCTGCTGTGTTAGAAGGTGCGTGTCCACAGCCAGAGACCATCAGGTGTCTCTGTTCGCCAAGACGGCCCGTGCAGGCCTCGGTTTCCCGTGAAGAGCTAGATTTCATCTCTGACTTAGACTTTCTTATTTTTTAAAGAAACAACACATGTCATAGGAAACTTTTTTTTGACATGACAATACCTGGAATAATTGGATACGTAGAGAACAATGAGGAGCTGAGCTTTCCTGAGTGTATTTTGAGCTGTTATTACCCACCATCAGCGCCTTTCAAATGTCACTCGTGGAGTGTTCCTCTGTTTGTCGTGGAGCCTGGAACTTTTCTCTGTTCTTTTCCAAAGTAGTTGGGAGCATTTTAAATCTCTGTTGAACTGCGGCAAGTCACTCTGAGATCAAAATGCTCAGAACCTTTATTTTGAAAAGCCCGAACGGTGCCCATCAAAGCAGCACGGAGAACACTCCTTTTTCAGTAGTCACGGAGCACATTCATCTGGAAATGTCAGCTATGCGCTCATTTAAAAAATTTGACAGCTTGAGAGAAACTGTCTGATGAGCATCTCATTCAATTGTTAAAAATACAACAAAGTCCAAAAAGTTTTCTTCCAGAGAATTTATCATTAATAATTCACATGAGCCACTTTATATGTGGTTGCCTACTGAACACAAGTACTGAATTCTCTCTCTCTCTCTCTGCAAATAGGAGCTGTGAAGATCCATTTTAACACAAGGGATGTTTGCGATCTTCACCTGAAAGGAAAAAAGCAGTGCACTAAGGCTGCTCAAATAGGCCCCACACATTCCTTATGTATGCAGAAATGTCTAAACACAGAAGCAGCTGACACACATCTTCAAATACACGTGCTTTTAAAACATGTTTTCTCGTTTACCACCATGAGGCCGCTCCTTGAAAATCCAATCTTGCTGGTTTCGTGGCTCAGCCCTGCTCCGTGTGCAGGGAGGTCGTGCACCTGCTTGAACTCGTATCCCGGATGCCGCATTTTGCTGAATGGAAACAAACGTGAGCCCCTGAAGGACTAGTCCGTGGCCAGGCATCCTGTTCCCAAGGTGTCACAGACCTGGAGAGACAAATGCTGGGCTTTCTTTGGTTCACAATGTTTCAGATTGGAGAGGTGCAGCAGCTGTACGGGACAGGGACCCAGCGACACGGAGGAGATAGGGGACCTCGTACAGCCGGTCTCGTTCCTGTGATTCAGCTCCTTCGTCTCCACGACATCTTCCTGCCTCGTGACTTTCTGCCTTTAGGTAAAGACCTAGGGGCCTGACGTGCATGAACAGCACACGCCCTGCCTCGGACGCAGCCCCCTGTGCAGGAGACCTCGCGTCTGAAGGAGAAGCCGTCCTCTGCTGGACGAATCTGAGTCCAGGCAGCATCGCTCACCGTGGACGTTTGCGACGCAGCCAGAGCGGCGGGGGGGAGGGGATGTGCGATGGCCGCCATGTTTCCTCTTGCCAGGCTTCATCTCTTCAGATGTTCCCGTTTAGTTAACGATGATTGATAGAGTGAAGATAATATTAACAAAAATGAGGTACCCAGCTGGGGGACGGACTTTTGTTCGTGCCTCAGCACTCAGCAAAGGGTGAACAAACGAAAAAGGGATGTTTTCAGCAGCTTGTGGTCGGAACGAGTCGGGCCAGGTGGAAAACGAACCGGGCCATTCATCAAAGCTGCCGGGACGGGTCTTCCAGCAGCGTTCACCAATATTCGTATCACGCTCCCGGGCTCTGCTAACAGGAGCTCGTTCCACTGGGCTCAGAGGACTCTTACAACGACTCGGGCTATTTGACGCCTGCTTCGGCGAAGGCAAACGCGCCTCGTGGTCCTTGATGCTCGCGATGATGAGGTTGCACGGCGGGACTTCCAGAAAAGCAAACAGTGCAGCGCAGAAAAATGCCTCCGTGGTGGTGGGGGCGGGGGGCAGGGGGGCCCTGGCCGGGCAGCGCGTGGCCTGGGGAGCTGAGGAAGCCAGCGGGACAACCGTGTAGAGAGTGAAAAACGAGCCGCTCATTCCACGCACAGAATAACATAAATCTGATCCAAGGAAATGAGACCCAAGAAGAGGTGACAGGAAAGCACATGGAAAAGTTAAATAAAGCCCGAGGTGATGCGGCCATGGCTGGATGTGTGGGGTTTACTGGGGGGTGGGTGTGTTTACTGCCTGCACGACGCACTTGGCGCTTGGGCATTTGCAGCCTGGCGCGTTCGGCCAGGATGGGCTAGAGCTGGTCTCCCCAGCTGGGTTTGAGCAGCAGATGTCTGCTGAGCACCCATGAGGTGCCGGGCATGGTTTGGGGTGCTGAGGAGGTTGAAAGGAGTGAGAACACAGATTCCTAGAAGTTGGGGACTCTGAACGACTTTCTTGTCCCCTCCTCCATGCTTAGCGCCCTGGTATGAGCCAATCCATCAATAAATAAAAGAATGTGCTTTCATAAAGAACTACTTTAATTTTTTTTTTTTTCTTTAGAGACAGGGTCTCACTCTGTTGGCCAGGCTGGAGCAATCACAGCTCACTGCAGTCTCGAACTCGTGGGCTCAAGACATCCTCCTGCCTCAGCCTCCCATGTAAGCTGGGACTACAGTGTGCACCGCCACAGGCTGAAAGAACTGCTTTTTCCCCTTCTGGCATTTATTGAGTGTCTGCTCAGGTGTGCCTGGCACTCCATTAAGTATGTTTATTTGGGTTATCTAATCAAATCCTCAGAACAAACGACCCTATAAAGCAGGTACTATCATTATCCCCATTTTACAGATGAGGAAACTGAGGAAGCATAGAACGGGTATGTCTGGGCTAAGGCTACATGGTCAAGGTATAAACAGAAGCCTCCAGAACCCACACTGTGGGCTTCGACATGACACTGACTCCCCGTAGTGTCCCATGGGCCCTACCTACGGTTCGAAAATACTGACGCGATCCTATTTCTGATGCCCTAACTGGCCAGCGGGGATCAACTGCTCAGTAGGGTTGATCACTCCGCGCAGAGGCCAGTGTCTAAAAGCCCAGCTCCCCCACTGCCTTCCACCCCTTGTGCACCCGCCCCTGTTGCTTGGAGAGAGAGCCCCCAACGCCTGTGAGCTGAGGCCAGCCCCCGAAACAGGCAACCGTGCCCTAGACCCGGCAGGTCCCAGCCATGTCAGCTCTGGACAAGGTAGAGAGGGATTTGGAAAGAGGTCCCTTGCATCATAGCTTCCTTGTGCCAAGCCAGGGAAAGAAAACTTGCCTCATTCAGCCGGCTTTCGGCAGAAAACCGGAGGATGGAACTCAACCTGATTGAAAGTTAAAGAATGACAGGCCCTGCTACAGGGAACGCGCAGACGCCCTCCACCCTCGTGTCCCCATTTCCTGTCTGAAACTCCAACTTATGGGACAGCGAATCCCCAATACCTCCATTGGCCTGAGAGTCTCGGCTCCCGTGGCAGATTTCTCATCTGCGCGACGGTTTCGTGTCTTAAACATCCCGGACACCAAAATGAAGGCTGCTTTCTCCCATTCCCATCCATCTTGCTCGGTTGCCCCGGTTTGGGGAAGGGGGCTTGCTGAGTGGCGTCTTTTTTCATCAGACTCTGTGGTTGTGTTTCAGACAAATAAGGTTTTCTGCGTGCGTGAGGATGGGCTTTGCTCCTGTGCTAGGGCGTGAGAACACAGCCCTGCGGGGGCTCGAGTCCCACTGCGTTCCAGCTGGGAAATATTTCAGGTTTCTGCAGCGAAGTCGCAGGCCCCAGCCCCTAACAGGATGTGCTGTGGCTGGACCCCCAACCGATGAGTCCCCAGGTGTCAGCAATGTGAATTCTGCCCCCCTCGGTGGAGCCGCTGACAGGGTGAGTTAGAATTACCGAGTTTTAGGAATGATCCCCGGCATGGATCAGAAGAGACACTTTTGTTCTGAGCCACGACATTACAGGCAAGCGGAACAATTTGCATAGTTACCAAGGAGCTCCGGGGAGGGGTGGCGCTCAGTTCCCGAGCAATTATCATTATTTCCAATCCAGTTAACTGCGCCACAAAGTGGACCCATCTTCTCACAGCAAAATACGCGTGTTGGATTGTTTTTGCGGTAACTGTGCAATTAGTTCTTCTTTGCCCGTGCCTTGCCTGGTGCTGCTGTCTGTTCTCTGTGAGTGTTTGAACAGTGTTCAGTGGCAGATTTGTGCTCACTTTCTTTGCAGCAAACTCAGAAAATGGACTTGCTTCCCCTGTCCTACCTGAAGTCGGGGGCGCTTCGAGTCTGAAGGGCCGTCTTAGTTTAGAGATGGGGCAACCAAGACTGCAGAGAGTAAGTGAGCTGCCCAGGGGCTCCCAGGGGCCCTCCGTTTGTCTGCCAGTTCTTCTGGCAGTCATTCTAGAACATTCTAGAGTCTCGTACAGATGGCACAAGCATTTTAAGACCACGTGGAACCGTATCACACACCTAGCACCCTCGACACTAAAAGTCATATGCAAACGAAGGTTTGGAATAAATGAGAATGATGGAAAATTTTAACAAAAATGAAAATCTGGGTTTGCTCTGTCTACAATATGCGAAGTGAAGAAGAGAGCTGAGGCAGGGATGGGAAAAACTAGGGCAACCTGAGTTTTAGGTTTTCTTTTGTCTTAGCCTGATTAGCTGTCCCCTTCCACTGAACGCAGCTGTACACCTGCACCCCTGGGCGGGCCCCCTCAACTGCCTGTTTAATATGCCGTGTGGCATCGAAACAAAGACCTCCTGAGCATCCAACAAGAAGACAGCTTAGCAAACACAGGGTCGCCAGTCATCCAAAGTAGGTGACAGGGACGTAAGACAAAAACCAAACCCACTATGGGATTCGGAATCCACGGCCAGAAACGTGCGGTGACAAAGGGAGAGAACTTTACCAATGGAAATGGCCTTAGAGTGTCTCACCCACCTCTGCTCCATGCAGATGAGGAGAACAGGGCCACAGGGCCCAGAGGGGTGTCTGGGAGAGCAGGGACCAGAACCGATCCAGGTCTCCTGAGTCTTGGTTCTGTGCAGACTGAGTTTGGGATCCTGTCTTGGTTAGGATGCTTTTATCTGCAAACAAGGCCACCAACTCAGAACAGCTTAAATGGCAAGGAGTGCGATACCGCACATGATAGGAAGTCCAGGGAAGACCAATGCCAGGCACAGAATGAGAGCGGCTCTAGAATCTTCTTGTCCTAACTCGAGGGTGATTCTCCCGTAGAGAGCTGCAGCCTCTATATAAGCTCATTGTCAGCGTCACACAGAGGTGACATTGCTCTCTGAATGCAAGATCACTCATGGGACGAAGGTGGTGCATCATTTCTCATGGCCAGAGCTCCATTGCGCCTCTCTGTAAACCCGAGGGAGGAATCTCCAAAGAGAATAAACAGGCTTTGATGAGTCGCTTTGCCGTGGGTCAGTGAGGATTGAGATGGGTGATAACCAGCCCTGCAAAAGGGTCTAACACCTGGGTATTTATGTAACGGGCATTTATGTAACGTGTCTTCTGGGCACATTTTTGTGGCAAAAATCATGCTTTAATAACACCCGCCAAGCAAAATGATTTAAGTCTAGATTCATTTTTATTTCTTTACTGCAGAAAAAATATGCAAGCAGAATCATGACATTCCTGGGGAGACACATCCTGGTTTGAATTGTCATGCTGGGCGAGTGCACGGTCGGCCCTGAGATTGCTGTCTGAAGACATGACAAGGCCGCGCAGAGATGCGGAGAGGACTAGGCTGAGTGGGGGATGGGGGTTGGCGCGTGTAGGAGACCTGCCTGCATCCCAGGGTAGGCTTTGCAGACCCCATACCCCCACCCTGGCCACCTGTTCCCGCATATTTAAAATGAAAGACTGGACCACATCACCTTCTTTTTAATTGAGGTGGAATTCGCACAACGTAAAATTAACCACTTTAAGGTGCACATTTTAGTGGCATTTAGTACATCCACAATGTTGTGCAACTGCCCCTCTGTCTAGTTCCAAAATATTCTCATCCTCCCCATTAAGCTGGACCAACATAGGAGCTAGACTCGTTCAACTCTATAAAAAAAACCCTCCAGACTGCAAAGACATTGAGATTACCCCATAAAAGTAGAACGTCTAAATATTTGTCCCTGACAAACACGATCGGCCTGGTGGGTGATCCTGCAGCTCCCTTGCAGGGCAAACAGTGTTTTCCTGCTGCCGGAAACTTCCATGGTGTGACCAGTTGGGTGCCCATCAAGTAGCAGCCCTGGCAACGGAGACCCAGGGTAGAGTTGCGCAGATGCTCTTGGCTCCAGGACACGAGATTTGCACTGTTTCTCGTCACCTTCTGGAAAAAACTGTCCCTTTTTTCTTTCCCTGGTAAGAGCCATGCTTTCCTAAAAATTCAGATTCCTGAACCGAAGGGCAATTTTGTAGACACCCCTGGGTGGAACGAGCCCATCCCCGTCCCTCCCCCAGTGGCTGGGATGGCGTGGGGGGGCGGGGTCTTGCAGTTGGGAGCCTTAGCCTGGGAAAATGGTGTTTGCGGTCTCCGGCTCTCAGCTGTGCAAGGAAAGACTTGGGCCTGATGGCGGATGTACAGCAGGTGCAGCCAGGGATGCTGTGTCTGAGGAAGGCTCCGATCCCTTCTCCCTCAGCTTTCCCCTCCTCCGTGAGGAGGCTGAGGACAGTTGGGAAACCACTGGCTTCACTGTTCATGACCTCCAAGCACTGATGTCGCGAGTCTTTGGAATTTCTGTTCTTTTCTTGGCCTCCAGGTATCCAAGAAACGTCAATGCCTGTCTCGATCAGACTGTCCCCAGAATTCTGCACTGGGAGACCCCGCCGAGTTCATGGCTTTGTTTTCCGTTCCCCACCCCCACACCTCACCTGGTCGCCCCTGTAGAATCTTGGCAGGCCCTGCATGCTTCCATGCTGCCTTCTCGACTGTCCATTGGGCATGGGCACACTGATGGCTCTTCAAAGCCTCGTCCACCCCTCCTCAGAGCCCTTACGACAGCCCGCCGGGAGAAACGACTGGGCTGCAGCCCTGCACAGTGAAAACGAGTCCCGAGAGGCTGCCTTGCCAGCAGCCGCTGCTTCCCTAACATGGGCTCAGGAGACCGAGTGTGGCGGGCAGCGCGCCCTGGCTTGGGGGACTCTGGGGACCTGGGTCTGAAACTCTTCTCATGTCCTTGGTCTGCCATGACCACCTGGGCCACTCCTGCAGAGGCCACGTGAGTGCACACAAGGAAGCAGCTCACTAGGTGTTTTTCATTTGCTATCTGATGTCACTGTCCCTAGGGCACAGAGACACCCGTGGGAGCCAGCGTGGACCCTCACGGGCCCCAACCCGACCTCCCTTTGCTTGTGCCCAGGCCCTTGTCAGCGGTGGAGGGTGGCAGTGGTCACCAGACAGAGAGGGACAGGAGGGACAGGCAAGCGGGTGGCCGAGAATCTGTCCCAAGGGAGTGGAAAGGCTGCGGGAGGCACAACCCTGCAGGAACCAAGTCACCTGCTCCGCTCTCCCATCGCCTGCACTCGTGTGACACAGACTCAAAACCGGACCATTATGAATTTCAAGACAGTGACCCTAGAGCACAAAACTCTGAGAGGGGCTGCCTTCCAAGAGTGGGGCATACCCATGAGCCCATGAAGCTGGCCCTGGGGGTGAGTATGCAGTAGGCGCTCAACATGTGCTGGATGACTTGATGCTAGGGATATAGAGGGGAAAAGAGCCTCAAGGGCTCACGGTCTGGGGACTTACCTAGAGACATGGCAATAGCAGCTGCTCAGTCAGTGTTTGTTGAAGGAATGAATGTGATTCCTTTCTCGAGCCTCAGTTTCCTGATCTATGAAATGGGAACAATAATAAAGGCACTTACATCAGAGAAAATAGTGTAATGCATTTCATGTCTGGCATGCAGAGAAAACCCAGTATTATTAATACTGTTATCCTCAGTGCTGGAGACAGAGCAGGCATTTAATAGATGTTTGGGCTGAGGATCTCTAGAGAAAATGAGATTTCAGCAAATTGAACTCAAAACTTCTGTTTACCTTTTAAAACCTGTTTTGTTCTCTCATATCAAGACTGTTCAGGTGGTGGGCACCTGACCTAAGCATTATAAAAGCTATCCATGTAACAAAAACATCTGTACCCCCTTAATATTTTGAAATAACAAAAGAAGAGGTAGCTGGTGTGGTCACAGAAGGCGTGGCAAGAGCTGAATAGCTGCTGAGCAACAAGAGACGTGCGGCAGCCTCCGGAAAGAGTGGGGAGGAAGTCACTTTAGGTTCCAGACTATCTTTCTCTTTCTTTCCCTGACGCAGTTTTGTGTCTGGGCTCAACTTTCTACATGCTGTTAAGCGGCAGAGCAGCCTTGGACGCCTTGGAGACGTTGCTCTTGTCCCCTTGGCCGCCGGGAGTCTTCACCACCAGGGAAAGACAGGGCCCCGGGCTGCCACCCGCTGAGGGATGTGGGGAACTTTGCCCGGACTTTCCTTTGTGTCCTCAAAACCCTCTCTCTGCATCAGCTTTTTTTCTTCCAGAGAATTCTGTGCTTCGAGGTAAGCCTGAAGCCCAAAGTTTACTTTTTAACATTCCGACAAGGGACAGCTGCAGGGGAGTGATGCCGTCCCTCCACTCCGCAGGCCGTGTAATCGAACACCCAGAGGAAGGCTGGCCGTGACTCGCTCCTCCCACATTTTAACTGAACTAGTTCTTTCTCTCCCTGAAGACTCAGAGCATAAACACGCTGAATTTACGGGTAGCGTTTAGAACTCCAAGTAAGTTCTGGTTTCTCATTTTTGTTTTCAATCTATGTGCTCTTCCAGGGAATCAAACCTATTACAGTTTTATCAGCAAAATGGGACTCTCTACCCATTTGGCGAGATGAACTACACCGGTATAAATGTGCGCACCGCGTATTTATGGGGGTGCGCTCGAGTGGCTAATTTCACTGATGTCGGATGCTAAGGACGTGCGCCTCGGCAACTGAAAATTACATCATCGTTGGGCTTAGACACAACTCGAACTTATGCGTGGCTGACAGCACCACTGATCGTGAATTCCAGTGACCTCAACTGGAAATAACTTTGAACAAAAAGCACCTCCTCGTATGTTTGCAGTGAAAGATCCAATTGGTTGAATACAAAACTGAATAAATAAGACACGGCAACAGGCTGATCATTCGGGCGGCGGTTGGAGATGTGTGTATGCCCAACGGTGCAGTGTGAACCCAGCCCCAGAGGACGGTCCCCTAAGTGCTCTCGGTTGGGGGCTGCCATTTACAATGCCTTGCATGTGCCGTGACAGTCTCAGCGGAGCATCCCACACCCCTTGCTCCCACACCTCGTGGGGCAGGGGGCCGAGCCCCCACCGGACCTTGTCTGAGCTGGAGGAGCTCCCACGGAACTGCGTGGCTGGCCGTGGGGAGGTGGGGCCTGGCCCTGTTCTCCTGACTCCTCACCCAGTGTTCTCTAACTCCAGCCAGCGGCTTTGATAGTCCATTAAGCTGATGGCTTGCAAAGGAAATTCTTTACAACTGTTATAAAGGTTTCATTACTTAAGTGTAATCAAGCAAAGCCACCAAGCCCCCTCCACTCCCCAAACTCTCAGACTTGCCAGGGAAGCGAAAAGTGTCCAGCTGACCCCGGGAGTAAATGCACCCAGCCCAGAAATACTTGGAGAATATACGGAAGGTTCTGGAAAAGGTAATGGTACCTCACAGTGAGTGACATGCTGCTCCAGAGCCTACCTTGCTTGTGTTCAAATCCCCACTCTGTTGCCCACCAACCGGCTGGGAGTAGCTACTCAATCTGTCTGGCTCAGTTTCCTTATCTGTACATAGGGTTGTTCATAGTCACCATCTCAGAGGTGGTAATGAGTTAGCTGATACAAAGCACTTAGAAGAGTGCTCAGCATGTACGCATGCAGTGCCTACTGTGTGCTGTAGATATAAAAATGAACCAAATAGGCAGAACCCCCTGCCCTCTTGGAGTTTGTATTTGGGGTGGGGGGCACACAGCAGACACTCTGCACAGCCGTTAGCCCCCAGTTGTGTCGGATGTTGCAGATCTTTGGCAATAAGCCACACACTGGCCGAGTGAGGGTGCGTCCTTCCCATGAACTTTGACTGTGGGGCAATACCTTGAAGCTGTAGTGTTTTGCCAACCAGCAATCGTTGGCACACAAAATGTGCTGCCAACAACCTTTGAAGTCCAGGAGGTGCTCTGGCCAGCCTTGTCCTCAATCGCACCCGCCCGTCAAGAAAAAGGCATTATGTTTTGCATCAGCAGTAAACTGGGTCAAAGTTTGTCAATCAGAAGTTGTGTAAGAACTCACTATGGCTGGTGCAGGGCCCGAGGTCTTCCAGCATTCATTAACAACTATCCGTTCGATGACTATCTCCTGCAGTTTATTGTGGGGGCTGGTCCAGAGCATAACCGACCCTGGCGGCGATCCACAGGCCTGCCCCTGACGTCAGGGGCGAGCCTCCTGGGTGCGGCCAAGGGGCAGGGCTGTTCTGGCCACGGTATTTAGAGCCAGGAGGCTCTGCCGCCCAGCACGGCCTTCCCACTGGGAGCTCGCACTCACCAGCGGGAAGAACCCGGAAAGGAACCCTTGGATCTCTGACAGAGATCTTCCAAAGGGAATAGAGGTAGGTAGAGCATTTATATTTACAATTCTAAAAATTACAGAGATGACATAAACTCATTTTCTTTTTTCCTTAGAGCAGTAACTATCTGGTGATGTGCAACCCCAGCAAGAGTCCATCGAGCGTGTGTGATGGTGCCCGTGGTTGTTTTTGCTCAGGGCGCCTGCGTTTTCTGTTGCAGGGAACCTTGGCGTGCGTGCCCCTTAGCGCTGCTCTGTGGAAATGCCTCCTCAGCTGCAAAACGGCCTGAACTTCTCAGCCAAAGTTGTCCAGGGCGACCTCGACAGCCTGCCCCGGGCAGTGAGGGAGTTCGTGGAGAGCAGTGCCAAGGTGTGTCAGCCTGAGTACCTCCACATCTGCGATGGCTCCGAGGAGGAGAACAGGCGTCTCCTGGAGCACATGGAGGAGCAGGGTGTCATCAGGAGGCTGAGGAAGCACGACAACTGGTACGCTAGGGGCTGCCCCACCCACCTCCTCCCCGGCTCGCCTTTCCCCCATCTCCTTGCTGTTGGCAGAGGGAGGGGAATGAAGGCTTCTCGGTGGGGGGCGGCGGGAGCAGTCTTGAAAAACTTACTAGGATGGTCAGAACCACACAGACTTGAATTTCCTGCCATCGGTAGAGCAGTGCAGGCCTGCAGTGAGAGATGGCACACACAGAAAGACTAGCTCTTAGTCTAGCAAATGTCTCCGCGGCCACGTCCTAGTGGGTTTGGTTGTTCACATTAATGGGGCGTCGTCAATGTGCCCGGCGTCCTGCTGGGGAAGAGTGTGATTGTGAGTAAGACTGGTCCATTCCTGACGATGCTTGGCTGACGGGGATCCTGTGATTTTGGCAGCTGGTTGGCACTCACTGACCCCAGGGATGTGGCCAGGATCGAAAGCAAGACGGTTATCATTACCCAAGAGCAAAGAGACACGGTGCCTATCCCCAAAAGCGGCGTCAGCCAGCTGGGCCGCTGGATGTCGGAGGAGGACTTCGAGAAAGCCTTCAACGCCCGATTCCCGGAGTGCATGAAAGGTGAGCGGAGCGCTTATTTGATCAGGCAAAACAGCGGCAACCCTTTTATTATTACATCTACCCTAATGGTAATTGTGATAGTAACGGAAACTCCCACGGCCTCAGACGGCTTTCGGCTCCATATGCGAAGCCGGCCGTGTGTTGAAAATGCACATCTCAGTCCCGCCTTTGCAGACTGTCTCGTATGAACACGAAAACTATTTCCATGCTTATGGACTTAAAATCGCTTGGTGGAGCCCAGTTGCACATCTCTGAAAACTGCTTAATCGTGGCAGGCTGTTCCCTTTCCAGCGGACTCCTCTAGGCTGGGGGGCTGGGGGACAGCAGGGTGCAGCGCCGTGTGAGAAGCCGTGAGAACAGGCCCACCCGGGACGGCGACGCCGGTTGCATTCGCGAGTCCAGGGTCGCTTCTCACCAGTCCCATCACTCCGGCCCCCCAGGTCGCACCATGTACGTCATCCCCTACAGCATGGGCCCCCTGGGCTCGCCACTGTCCAAAATCGGCATCCAGCTGACGGATTCGCCCTACGTGGTGGCCAGCATGCGCATCATGACGCGCATGGGCACGTCCATCCTGCAGGCGCTGGGCGACGGGGAGTTCGTCAAGTGCCTCCATTCTGTGGGGTGCCCTTTGCCTTTAAAAAGTAAGTGTGTTGTTTCAAAATCAAAAGTCAAGATAAAAAAGCGAAGCTTAACGGCAAACCCCAAACGGGGACGCGGCGCACTAACACGGGACGGGTCCTTGTTTACAGAGCCTCTGGTCAACAACTGGGCCTGTAACCCGGAGCTGACACTCGTCGCACACCTGCCGGACCACAGAGAGATCATCTCCTTTGGAAGCGGATACGGCGGCAACTCGCTGCTCGGGAAGAAGTGCTTTGCCCTCAGGATGGCCGGCCGGCTGGCCAAGGAGGAGGGGTGGCTGGCGGAGCACATGCTGGTGAGCCCGCGGGGACCCAGAGGTGCTGCGAGAGGCCCGGGGGCGGCAGACACGAACAGCATTGCGGTTCCCACGGGCAGGACCCAGCCCTGCCCCTGCACGAGCAGGCTCCCGGGCGGACGGGGAAATTCCGTCAATAGCTCTCAGTGCACGGTGCGTGTCCCCCTGCAGGACCTCGGACACAGTGAGGCCGGCAGAGACCTCCGGACTCCATTATTTTGGAAGTTAGTTTGTACTGATACCTGAAGAAGTAGATCTTGAGGGCCTGGCTTTTGGGGGCTTCTGGGCTAACGTGCTCTAGGAGAGAAAGGAGCAAAGGTGGTAATGACGCCTGTCGCCTCCAACAGATCCTGGGCATAACCAACCCCGAGGGGGAGAAGAAGTACCTGGCGGCAGCGTTTCCCAGCGCCTGCGGGAAGACCAACCTGGCCATGATGACGCCCACCCTGCCCGGGTGGAAGGTCGAGTGTGTGGGGGACGACATCGCCTGGATGAAGTTTGACAACCAAGGTGACTCTTTGAGGCCCAGCCGGTGGTATCAATGGGACTCGAGTGATTGTTGACCTCGAAACCTGCTAAATCCTCCTAGATCCACAGTGTTTGGGTTTTTAAGTCAGTTAGTTCAGAGTTTACAAAGCTTTAGAAATACGTATTCTGTAAGCATTCCTTATTATTCAATCTGGATTGAAGTGCGACCATATGTTGCTGTTTGTTTACATACATAAATTTATTAAAATGGTTTTGGTGGAAAAATGAAGAAGAAGAAAGAGTTGTAAAAAGTTTCAAAGTTGAATACGATACTTGGATCGTCAGGAGAAAAAAAAAGATTTGAGAATTAGGCACACAGATTAGTCTGGCAAGATATCAGAATGTATGTTACGCTTTGCTTGGCATTCAGTGCTACTTCTCCGGTTTGAAACTTTCCAGGTAACTTAAGGGCTATCAACCCAGAAAACGGCTTTTTTGGTGTTGCTCCTGGAACCTCTGTGAAGACAAACCCCAATGCCATCAAGACCATCCAGAAGAACACCATCTTCACCAACGTGGCCGCGACCAGTGACGGGGGCTTTTACTGGGAGGGCATCGACCAACCTCTGGCGCCAGGCGTCACGATCACTTCCTGGAAGAACAAGGAGTGGAGCCCAGAGGACGGTAAGTCCCCTCCAGAGGCCTTGGCACTCCGGGCTGCAGGCACCACCTGTTTGGGCCAGACGCGAAGGGGCTGCCCACTCTCTTGTTGTAGGAGAACCTTGTGCCCACCCCAACTCGCGCTTCTGCACCCCGGCCAGCCAGTGCCCCATCATCGACCCCGCCTGGGAGTCTCCGGAGGGTGTGCCTATCGAGGGCATCATCTTCGGAGGCCGCAGACCTGCTGGTGAGGTTCCCCTTTGTTCGGGCTGGGAAAATGGGAATGCTGGCTACCAAAGGACCTACGGTGGCATCTCTCCTTTGCCGTGACCTTGTCAGAGGGTGCCAAAGACCTTGAGCTTTCTCTCCAAAATTCCAGAATAATTGCAAAGCTCAAATGTTGAACCAAACCTGCAGGTCACCTGGGACCTTTCTGGATCCTTGGTCCAGTGTAGCTTGATCCCATTTGACTTTTTACTTTGTGGCCTCCATGGTGCAACTTTGAGCAGTTTTCTGCACTTTAGCTTGGTAAATGCAAAATTAGCTTGGTTACAAAGCTGCTTTTTGCTATGTCTTTCCATGTTGTGACATGACACCATTGGCCGTGGAGGATGAGTGTCAAAGCTTTTAAGGAACTTTTCTTTTGTCCTGCTAAAGGTGTCCCTCTAGTCTACGAAGCTCTCAGCTGGCAGCACGGGGTGTTTGTGGGGGCCGCCATGAGATCGGAGGCCACAGCCGCTGCGGAACACAAAGGTGAACCAATGTCTAGATTTGAAACCTCGGGGAAGGGGGATTAGAGCTTTCCCCACCACTGTTCCTCTCCCTCTCTGTGTCTGTATGTGAGAGAGAGCAAGAGAGAGAAAACCCAGCATGCTTATGTCAACAGCGATAGGGGCCAGTATTGCCTGGGAGAGCGTCACTGGCCAACAGCACCCCCCGCTCTGTTTAACAGGCAAAATCATCATGCATGACCCCTTCGCCATGCGGCCCTTCTTTGGCTACAACTTCGGCAAATACCTGGCCCACTGGCTGAGCATGGCGCAGCGCCCAGCGGCCAAGCTGCCAAGGATCTTCCATGTCAACTGGTTCCGGAAGGACAAGGAAGGCAGATTCCTCTGGCCCGGCTATGGAGAGAACTCCAGGGTGCTGGAGTGGATGTTCAACCGCATCAACGGGAAAGACAACGCCAAGCTCACGCCCATAGGCTACGTCCCTGCGGAGGGCGCCCTGAACCTGAAAGGCCTGGGAGACATCAACACGAAGGAGCTCTTCACCATCTCCAAGGAGTTCTGGGAGAAGGAGGTGGAAGACGTCGAGAGTTACCTGGAGGACCAGGTCAATGCCGACCTCCCCTATGAGATCGAGAGAGAGGTCCTCGCCCTGAAGCAACGGATAAGCCAGATGTAATCAGAACCAGTGAGCTCAACCTTCAAAATTGTCTCCTTTCCAATCCGTAAAAAAGGTCGGGTTTTCCTGAATCAACACTACCAGCGGCATGATCGTCACCACCCCAATGAGCAGATTCGAAAGGCACACTTTAATGTTTTCAGATAAAAACCACAGAGTACAGGCTAGTAGCTGATGAGATCGGGAAGGGAAATCTTAGCACGTCTCCAAAATTCATATCCGATGCATATTTTGTTCAACTTTAACGTCACTCAGGCATTTTGTCTTTTCAGTTTTTTTTCACTTTAGCTATGTCAGTTAGCTAGAATGCACAGAAAACATACTTGAGCTGTATATATGTGTGTGTGTGTGTGTGTGGTCTATTTGTACAGGTGTATCTGCGTGTACTGTTACCTGAAATATATTTAATACCTTTGGAAAAATCTTGGGCAAGATTACCTACTGGTTGTTGGTAGAAAGAAATGTTGCTTTGTTATTAATATGTGTGTTTAAATTATTTTTATATACCGTTTTTCCTTACCTTTACATAATTGCAATTTTTCCACCTTACTACTTCTTGGGAAAAAATTACAAAATAAACTTTTATAGAAAAGATGGATTTGCTTTGCTTGGTTTTTCTTACTTGAACCATCAAGAAAAAAGAACTCTGATTAAACACCTTGTATCCAAATCTCCCCTCCACCAAGAAGGTGGGACGTCCAGAATCACCCTTGAAGAGGGGCTGAGCTGCGGGGGGCCAGGGAGCACGAGGGAGCCGGGTGCAGAGGGATGAGCCCAAGATGGGGACACAGAGGTGACAACAGCACCACGCTTTGAGTTTTCTGAATTTAGCTGAAGCCACTAGTGGGCGCCCTTTGACAATTCTATCACACAAACCTTTAAATAGTGGGGCTTGTGCAGCTGCGCTGGGGGAGTTTAACATGTGCTTCTGGACAAAAATTCGGGCCCGGGGGCTCCGTCTCCCACAAGAATTGCACTGGGGACAGTTGCATAGGCTTTTGCCTTTTAACTCGTTTGAGCAACACTTTTCTCAACTGTCAGCCACAGGGAAGGACAGGGAGGATAAAAGGGGTCTTCAGAAGGGAAAGTCAAAGGGATCTCCGTCCTGCAGGCATTAACTGAGTGCCTTCTGTATACTCAGCAACACGCCAACGCAATCGGCTGCCCCGAGATGGAAGGCGGGTGGTTTGCCCCAGCTCTGCTCCACTCCCAGCATTTATGGGTGTTCCAGAACAGTCCAAACAAGCCATAAACTTCACCTTGCACGTTCGTTCTGAAGGTAAACACCACTTCCTTCAAGTTGCTTTTTCCTTTCCGGGCCTCGGCTGTGAGATTGGCTTCTCCCTCCGCCACACGCCAGCGAGCGGCTGGTTCTCACGTTAATCTCGACACCTCAGGCGTCCTCCCCTTCCCAGCGGGAGAAATTGCCGAGGCCCTTCTCCTCCCTTGCTCCTTCCCCAGCAGGCACCTTCCAGGGCGCAGGGCACTGGCGTTAGGACCTGGGGGATGGGCCGTGGCAGGCGCCCCTGACCCGAAAGCCTGGCAGAGGGCACCGAGCCGGAGCAGTAGCTTCTGCTTTGTCGTCGCCACAAGCGGGGGCAGTAAAGCGAGCTCATCCGGGGGAGAGGGCTGCCGCTGCTATCTCCCTGCTGCCTCCCCCCTTGCCCAGGGAGTGAACACTGGCAACCTTCTATGCACCCCAGCCCTGCCCCCAGCCAGCAGGGTCTCCTTTCATCCCGTCAGGGGTAATGACACCCCTGCTGACGTCTGGTGGCAGCCTCTCGAGTCCAGAGGGTCTGGATGTGAGTCTCGGCCACCTCTCCTTCTCGGGGTGCCCTTAGGCCATGGCACAAGACTCTGAGCCTCCATCTGCTCGACTGCCATGTGGGCAAGATGACCACACCTTCTCCAGGGGGTGTCGAGAAGACCCAGTGAGATGACACAAGCAAGGGACTCGGCACGTGCGGGCCTCGGGAGGGCAGCGGCTCCCGATTCTATTTCACTGGGGTTGTTCAGCGTTCGAGGCGGGTGCTCGCTCCCCCCGACTGCGGCTGTCGCACTGGTGTCCGGCTGTGGCTCAGGAGTGGAATCTGCCTTCTGAGCAGCCTCCGCCAGGTCCTCCTTCCACCGTGGAGCTCAGGAGAAGGGGCTGAAGAGCGAGTCCAACCAGGAGCGGCAGGAGCGTTTTCTCCCCTTGCGCAGCGAGCCCCTGCCCGAGGCAGCCTCCGTCCCCTTCTCAGGCAGGCCGGCAGCAGGCCCTGCGTCTGGGTCCAGGAATTCTACCTTGAGGAAGTATGTCCTAAGGGAAAAACCGTGAATGCGTGCACAGATTTAGCTGCAAGGATGCTCGTTACAAAGCTGTTATTTGTCATGGCCAAAAATTAGGAACCAACCTAAATGCCCCAAAATAGGGGATTCCTTGAGGAAATTGTAGCCTCTCCCAGAATAGACAACTAGACAACTGACAGGACTCTGCAGAAGGTAGTGTATTGACGTGTGTATTTGCTACCTGTTGTCGGGCGTGAAGTGTGTTATTTGGACATGTATGCCTAGAAAACAACTGCAAAACTATACCATGAAATAGTGAGTAGTGATCCCTGGGAGTGCAGCCCCTTTAAGACAACTCTCCTTTTGACTCAGAGCTCTTCTGCAGAGTGGACCTCACGTGAGGACAAGGGCACTCAGCCACCAAGGCCGAGGCGGAGAGGCCGGTCCTTCTTACTGTTGCTCAAGCCTGACGTTCGGCTCGGTGGGGCTGGAGGTTTGGAAGCTGCAATACCCCCACGCCAGCTGCAGAGGAGCTGCTGCTCCGTCCCCCTGACTACCTGGCACCCTCGTCCAGCCCAGACCCTCCCCAGGGACCCCCAGACCTCCCCACATGGCTGAGGGCCTCCCAAGCTTGGCTCTGGAATCATCTCTGGGTGGTCATTGCCTCCAGGGGTGGATAGATACTTTCAACATCACTCCCGCCCACCTTCACCCCAACGCATCAAGGCTACGCAAGCTCTCCTCAAAGTTGGCTGCAAACCGGGGAGCCAGCAGAGGCAGGGGGTGCCCCACATTGAGAAAGCCCTGAGTCAACTGACTTCACCCCGGTAGATTAAGATGAAGTTTCTGGCATGGGGTGGAATGCGGGCTTGAGGCAGAGAGGGAGGAAAGTAAACCTGGCTTTTTTGCTTTCCTGAAGTTTTGCCTGGAGTTTTCCTCGCACAAGAAGCTCAGCACAGTGGGGGCCCTTGGGAGAGGCTCACAACACAGGCTGTGGCGAAGGCCCCCTCCCACGACCGCCCGCAGACCACAGGGAGAGCAGCCACGCCAGTCGATGCGGGTCTGATTGCTACGGAACTGTTTCCACGCACCATGTTCTCTCCGCCACCTGGGCCCTTGCCCAGCCCCAGGACAAAGCTCAGAGGTGGCTCTGATGCGCAGAGCTGGGTTTTGGGGCTGCCGCTGAGGAGCAGCGGACATCCTTTTGTCCACAGCAACATGGTGGTGGGCCAAGGGCACATTTGCCTTGTTGACGCCTGCCGCGTCTCCACGTTGACGCTTCTTCCTGGGGGCGCTCGGCCCGCGCAGCCTGGGCCACCGCACGGCCGTTTCGGCCGTGAGCTCCTTATGTAATGTGTACCAGCCTGAATGGCAGAACTCCTCTCCAGGCAAGGCAATTTGCAGCAAAATATGCTGTAAATATTTGTTCTGCCCGGGAAAATGACTTTAATTGCATAATTAAACTCGTTGTAGAAGCTGCTTCCGGACAAAATGACTGGGGAGAGGCTGAGCTGGCAGCTGTCCCTCGGAGTTTGTTGAATAGAGGGACGGACTGTTTGTTTGCAAGGACTTTGCTCTGGCCCCCATCTTTCCGTGGTGAAGTGGCAGTTTCGAGAACAATCAGGAAGGATGAAGAAAGGAGCTTGAGGGGAGGTTGGCTGTCGGAGAGAGCAGGGGGCAGAGCGGCCCCCAGCGAGGGGACTTGCAGACCCTCGGGCAGGATTTGAGGCTATTTTCCCGATGTCCTGTGCACATGCCGCCTCCACGCACAACTGGTAATTTGAGCAAATGATCGGTTCACTTAGGTGGAAAAATATGAGTAGATTGAAAGAAATTTGCTTTGGAAAAAAAACAACAACAGTGCATTGCAGCTGTAAATCCAAAGCCAACGTTCATTGCTACGGTAACCCTGTCAACACAAGGCTGAGGGAAGGGAGCTGGCCATGAAAGGCACATGTATGATTCCATTTACATGAAATGTCCAGAATGGGCACATCTATAGGGACAGAAAGTAGACCAGGGATTGCCAGGGGTCGGGGAGAGTCTGCTAAGGGCTACAGAGTTTTTTTTTTGGGGGGGGGTTGAAAATGTTCTGAAGTTTGATTGTAGTCATTTCCACAATCCTGTGAATATATTAAAAACTATTGAATTGTGCATTTTTAAATGAGATAATTTTATGATATTTGAATTGTAGCTCTCTAAAGTTGTTAAAAAAAAGAATAAATACGACAAAAGCAAAAGTGTGGCTTAGGTTGCATTCGAAACCAATTGCCTGCCACAGGCTCTGAGTTGGAGGCCTGTGTTCGCCTCTTACAGAGGACGATGAGGAAGGAGGAGGAATGTGCACCCCACTGACATTCTCCCCTGGGGCGAATTAGGAGGATTCAAAGAAAATGGCAAAGGGATGGACTTTCTCATCACGGATTCAGCGTCGTTTAAATGCCAGGCCACCGAACCTCCTAAAATCATCACGAGCACCATAAATGTCATCTCACCAACAACCAGATGAGAAACTGAGGCCACAGAGGGTAAAGCCCTGCAAAAGTCACTTGGCCAGCGGGTGGGAGAGCTGGAACCACCAACAGCCTCAGCTTCTGGGCTGGCTGCATTGGCAATGAGTCTGCAGCCACGACCCCAAATCAGTCCTCATTCTGCAGAGGGAAGGACTCCAGGGGCAGGAGACCAAGAGCCCGACTCCACCCCTGCCAGCCCATCAGGAAACCCCACAAACCAGCTCAGCAACTGAAGGGAGGGTTTGGCTGTCATTGTCACCAGGTAGGAGAAGGTCTAGACACAGGGCAGGGCACTGGACCCAGGGGCTCCACCATGGTTAGAGGGTCCTGTTTCCTTCTCCCCCGTCCCCAGTAGCAGAAGCCTATGGAACGGAAGTGCTCACCACAGACACTAAACTCCTGGTGTGGCCTGGGGACTCTTCCTGCTTCTCTGAGCCTCAGTTTCCCCAGCTGTACAATGAGTGCTCTGCCTTGATCCCGAAAGCCTTTCCTGCCATGAGGTTGGAATCATGTGGCTCTTTGGTGGGACCTTCGGAATAGGGATTCAGTGAGGCCGGGTCCGGGCATGGGGGGAGTGACCGGACAGAGAGGGCAGCTGATTTCATGAAGACATGGCGTGACCAATACCTTCCGCCCCGAATCGCTCACCACAGCTCATCAGCATCCCCGAAATCCCACCTCTGGGGGACCCCCCCAACCCAGCCGCGTACCTGTTTGCCCCACTCGATGACACCATCTGTCCCTCATGTCCTGCTAAATTCTTCCAATCCCAGAACCCTCAAACTCATAGGCACACCCCCAGGTCCCCTTGACCCTCCATCCTGGCCCAAAGCCTGGTTCATCCACGGGCCACGGAGGACAGGTGGAAATACCCAACCTGCTGCCAGCTGTTTTGTCTTCAGGGGCGGAAGTGGGCCGTTTAGCTCAGACAACAGGAGCTGGCTTTAACAGAAGCCCTTAGCATCTCCTAGGGAGGACGGAGGGGACTTGTTCTGTGGCCCAGAGGGCAGCACTGGGACCATATCACTCAGGGAAGCCAGCATGGTGAAGACCTTGGCCACCATGCCCACTGCTGGACCCTGGAGGGTTCGAGGCTGATTTTCAGGACTGTGTACCCAGTGGAACCAGGATGGCTCATTGTGAAATTCTCTGCCAAGGCCAAGGCTCCCAGATCTAGGGAGTGGACCATGAGCCTAGGCCACCCAAGGTTGGCCCTGGGACACCGGTCTGGCCCAGATAGAGCCTCCTGGGCTGAGCCCAGTGCTTGAGGTTGACATTAACCCCCGCCCCCGGTCCCCCAGCTAATAGAACACTCTGCCCACAGAGGTGAACTGGTGTCTGGCCTCCGTGGGCGTGAAGGCTGCGGCTGTCTTTCTGAAGCCTCACGAGGGCTTCATCACCATTAAGGACAGAGACAAGGGAGCTGGGGGCCGGTGACTCATGCGGCAGCTGCTCCCCGTTATGTAAAGTGGAGCTCAGAGCCATTAGCCGACAGGAGATGAAATTTACATTTTGAATTAACTTGGATCATCATAACGCTGCTTCTCAACCCAGGGAAATTAAACACAAAGTCGGAGGGAACTACGGGCAGGAGGGGTGGGGTTCAGCCAAGCGCGCCCGACTAGCTCTTTCTTTTTCTTTGTTTTCAACAGGCTGCAGGCAAAGGGGACAGGAGGACACTGCCACAGAGTCAGCCCCGGACAGGCAGGGAGATGGAAGGTTGAGATACTCTTTTTCTCTTCTTCTTCGGGAAGAAGCACAATAAATCTGCGTGGCAGAATTAAATTCTGATCTGTCCAATCTCCTCCATCTCATCCTCCCCTAATAATGGTTATTTATTGAGCACTTATTATATGCCTGGCACTTAGCTAAACACTTTCTAGATAAGGCAGAAGTGAATTTGTCCTCCCGCTTCTTTATTTCCCCGCCCCCATTCCTGTGGCGGGGGGTGGGGGAGGTCCGATGGAAGAAGTAAAGACAGAGTTTTATGAACAACACAAAGTTCTGAGTTATGGCAGAGAGTTTTGTTGGTCTTAGATGCAGCACTTGGGAGGCCGAGGCCCTAAAGCCTCCTGTGACAAGATGCACAGTGAGACCTGCTGCCCTGTCGCAGGGTCCATGTGCAGGGCACACTTGCTCTGAGCCGCCTGGGTGAGGGTCTGCACCACTGTCCCGAGCCAGGCCTCAAAGGCTGGGACAGGGGAAGGCGTTTCCCTTCACTCTTTTGTCTGAGTCTGTCTGTGACCAGCTCCTGCGGAGAGGTGGCCTTCCTGGAAAGGGACAGGCCCAGATGTCCTTCTAACTTTGAGTGGAACAGACTTCTGGTATCACCCAACCCCTCGACACCTCTGGGCAGGGGAAGGTCTCTACCTACTGGGTCTCCCAGCTTTATGGACAAACCGACTCCCAGGAACTGGGTTAGAGCTCGTCTTGTGTCGACTTGATGCAAGCTCATGCCCTTCACGTCCAGCGCCGAGATGGGGCAGAGGTGGCGAAACCTCCTTGTGCCATGGGTGTTGGTTCCAGCGGCGGAGGCGCGTCCCTTGGGCCCCTCTACCATGGGTTACAGGCTCTGCGCAGATGTGGGGAGCAACTGCCGGAGCCCCGAGTCTGTGCTGGTAACAGCAGGGTCAACTTTTCCTGTTGCTGAGTGTAAGGGAACATGCTCTGATGAGTGAAATTTCTGTGCTGTCCCCAGCTGGCCGATGCTTCCCTAGAATGGCAGTTCTCCAAGATCAATCCGTCACTTTCCAATGAATAGTTATTGAACGTCCTCTGCCTGCTGGGCACTTAGAGCTGGCCCGAGTGCTTAGATGAGCTGATCAAGACTCTTTCCTAATGAATTGGTCCCACAGGAGGCCCTGTCCTTTTCCCAGGGTCACTGAAAAACTTCAAACCTCAAGGTATCAGGAGTAATATTTTCTCTGGGTAAGAATCTACAAGTTCTTCCTGCCCCATTCAGAACCGCCTGTTGTCAGCCTCCTGGTCCCGCCTCTTCGGACTTTGCAGTTCTGCTTGGGCAGTGGGAGAAGGTGCCTTTGCATTCCCCCTCTTCTTCCATCCTTCCTTCCTTCCTTCCTTCCTTCCTTCCTTCCTTCCTTCCCTCCTTCTCTCCTTCCCGCCCTCCAGCCCTTCCTCTTCTGTTTAATTATCTATTTTTATGCCTTCCAGCCATCTCTGTCCCCGGCCTCCTTCTGTCCATCTGAACATCCAGCCAGTAGACATCAGCCTCCACTCAGGCACTCACCTGTCCCCATCCAGCCATCAGTCATAACCCTGCATCCATCCCCAATGTCCCCTTCCATGTCACCACCAAGGCCACACCGCTCCCAGCCCGTGAGAGCCAGAGTGACTGGCTGACTTTTCAATGCGCCTTCAAGACACAAAGAACTGCAAACCCAGACCGAGCAGACAAGCTGGCGCTCTCAGAGGTGTGGACAGGTGCGGTGACACTGAGTCTGGAGAGTGGAGATCTGAAGGGAAAGGTGTAGGAATTTCAGGCGGATTATGGGGTGTGAGTGAGGATCACGCAGAGTGGACAGGGGGTGAGTAGGGGTAGATGCTGTGTAGACGGCTGGAAGCTGGATGGGTGGATGAGCGGTCTGGTCAGATTGAAGGACGTGGCCATGGCGAGAGGAGAAAGACAGTGTGGCCCCACGCTGGGGGGCGCCAGGCCATGTGACTGCGCAGGTGTTTGTTTTGTTATACAGGAAGGCAGGGAGCTTGTCTATGATGGGGTCACCCAGGAAAGAAACCCGGAATATGGGGGCCGGAGACCCCACTGGGCACAGGCCCGGACCACCCGGCCATCCCTGCCGTCTGCCACGGAGCTCTCGAGGCCCAGACTGCAGCGACAGGGAGCCTGAGCAGCCCGAGTCCAGAACACAGGCCATCGTCAGGAGCTTGACTGTTTGGAGCTCAGAAAAAGTCTCCCCATGGTCATTTCACACTGGCCGTTTGGGAACAAAGGGACAGAGGGACGCAAACAACTTCCCAAGGTCTCGCCTCTGGCAGGAGAGAAACCAGAGTCTTTGATAGTTTCAGATGAAAGTGCCAGCCTGCTGCTCGGCGGAAATTTCCAGCATCGGAAAAGTTCCAGGCTAATTTTCAGGGAGGAAATTAGACGAGAAGTGGCTTTTAAAACACGGAGAATCTTGCGTTGAAAAACTTGGTTGCCAAGGAAACTTTCTCCGACACTTGCTTGCCACTACGTTATAAATTAAGCCCCTAACAGAAGGGTAATTAAGGTAATTGGTGGCACTGCTGCAGAGAGAATGTGGCAAGACAGCCGGGGGAAGAGGCCCCAACTTTTAGGGCACACAGCCCCCCAGCCCTGGGGAGGCTGGGCCATTCCTGCGCGTGGGGGCTTGAAGGCGCCTTCGGAGGGGAAGGCGACCAGCAAACAGCTGCGTGCTGTGCTCAGTGAAAGCCCAAGGCGCCGCTGAAAGGAAATCTTAAATGTCACGCTGCTACCCTGTTGGTTTCGAATAGGTGAAAGCTCCCCGAGTCAGTTAATGAGCAGATTGTGAGGGCTGCAGTGTTCCGGCCCCCTGTGGCCGGGTTAGCGTCTGTGGTATCAGGCAGGCGCTCAAGCAGTTGTTATCTGCCACCTTTGGGAAGGAGCGATTTAGCGTTCAGTCTGGGTCCCGGCCACCCAGCCATCCATCTGTTCTTCACCTAATCGTCCATCTGAACATCCACCCACCACGCCAGCCGTCCCCCGCCCATCTCTCTGTCTACCTGCTCATCCGCCCGACCCCCGCCCACTGCAGTGACGGAGGGGCACGCAGGCGGGCGGGCAGATGGCGGGAGCGGTGGACGGAGGATGAGTGCACATCTACTGTTCACCTATCCGCCGACTTCCGCGTACCTGCCTAAGCACCCACCCCCTGCACATCCTCCGTCCACCCACCTAGCCATCCGTCTCCTATTCATCCGTCGAATCAACAGACATTTACTGAGTGTGTCTGATGTCTCTCAGTCCCTCCCCTCGACACGGTGACCTGGGTGTTACCACCCCATTCTATGGATGCGGCAGTGCAGGGGATAGATGAGGTAGCAGAGCCAGCAAAGGTGAGAGCTTGGGTTTTAGCCCTTGTCTACCCACTGGGTGCAAACCCCTAGAAAGAGAGGGGCAGTGGGTTTGTCATCATCCCTCTCTCCCCATTCGAGCCCCAGGAGCAAGGCCTGCAGGAGGCCGGGGAGGCTGGGGAGAGAGAAGGGACACAGCACGCGGAGGAGACCTGCGTCCAAGGCTCCGGGGCCCAGGTCCACGGCCCCAGCTCTGACCTCCTGCCCCACAACGCCCCCCGCCCCCCTGCACGTATCTAGGCCATTCCCCTCCGCACGAGGTAAACACTGCCAGCGTGGTCAGGTTGCTGGTGCCAAGGTGAAAAGTCCACGGGTCAGAAACCAAGGCCCGGGGGAAGGCAATCAGCAAACCGCTGCGTGCTGTGCTCAGTGAAAGCCCAAGGCTTCTGTTCCCAGAAGCCGAGAACTCTGCCCCAGTAAGCTCTGGCCTCCTTCCTTTGTCCCTTTTCAGGAAATGCCCAGCTAGCAAACGAGTGCACCCCGGCCTCCCCTCCCTCTCTCCTGGCCTCCCCTCCTTCCCTCCTTCCAACGCATCCCTTGCTCCCAGAACTGGGCTGGTGGTTGGTGGAGTCCTCAGTGCCCCAAGTCCCGGCACACAGGGGTCCAGGTTCACCTCGGCGTGGGGAAGGGGAGAGGTGTGCGCATGCTGGGCTGGGGGATCAGGTGCTTCTTCAGTCAATCCAGTCAACGTCCCAGCAGGAAGTGGGGCTCGCTGTTCTCACTTTGCAGAGAAGGAGACTGAGGTTCATAGTGGCAAGGTCATACAGTCAGTTCCAAGGAGAAGAGTCTCGTCTGGAACCCTGATATCAGCATGCAATGGGCGTGGGAGAGTGTGCAGGCTCCACTGTCAGACAGCCACTTCCAAGCTGTGTGACCTCAAGTGAATCACTTAACCTTTCTGTGCCTCACCTCCCGCTTCTATGTGAGGGGGCGATAATAGACCCTATGCATAGGGTTGGGAGGGTTCAAAGAAGGAGTGCACAGCAAGTGCTCTGGGTAATAGTAAGTGCTCGTCGGCGCATAGTAAGTGCTCAGCAACTGTTTGCTTTGTGCCATCCTGGTCTCCTCTGTGCTCTGGGGTTCTGCACGGAAAAGTTTGCTGGACAAAGGAGCGAGCAGCCGCACGCCGCAGGGGGCCACAGACGGGGGACATGGGGATCGACCCGTTGTCACTCCGAGGGAAGGGAACCCTGAAAGCTGACAGCTCCCCGGCTGCCACCGTGAGCGCAGTCCAGGGTGAGGCTGCCAGCCTGCAGAGGGGCTGGTGGGAGCTGGGACTCTGAGAGGGGCTCCCTTCCCATGTCCCTTACAACCCTCTCCCCGGGCAAAGCTTGGGGACAGGTATTACGAGCTTCTTGTAACCCAAAGGGCCCGACAACCATTTGCTAAGTGCACCACCGAGGAGCAGGCACTGTCTCAGACTTACCTCCCCCCGCCCCGGGGTCCCGGCACAGGGCCCGGCGGCACCACAGGAGCCGACCCTCCTGGGGGCTCCCTGCACCAGAGGAGGAGGCGTTTACAACAGGCCGCCTCTCCAAGCCCCCAGGGTACCCTTCGTGGCAGCCACAACCCCAGTGTCCTGCTCATGGGGCTCCAGGGGTCAGAGTCAGCCAGGTGCTAAGGGGCACAGTGGCACTGAAGCCCAGCGCGTCTGAGCCCCGCGGTGCTGCCTCCGCCAGACTCTCCCCCCAGCCCCCTGCCGACCCCCCCGACCCCTTTGCAGATGTGACCGATGTCTCCTGCTTGGGTGAGGGACTGGTCAGCCGGGAGCTTTACTGAGGGTTCTCTCCCCGGCAGGCGCTGGGGGCTCACGGGCAAGCCGGGCACAGCCGGGGCCCCTGCGGCAGTGTCTGCCAGGGGCCGCTGCCCAGGAGTCAGCTCTCCGAACACTGCGGGGGCTGCCCAAGCCCAGAGCCTGGACCATCTGCTGCTCTCTGGATAAAAATCACAGCATTTACTCTCTACTGAGTATATCCCAGATGCCAGGGGCCATGCTGGGGCCCCTCCCAGGGTCTCCCCTGGGAGCCCTCGAGGGCGATGCTGTCTCCATGCTCATTTTGCTGAGGGGAAAACCAAGCGGAGTTTGCAGCGAGCACTGTCTCCCCTCCCAGCGCCTCCAAGTCCGGTGACAGCGGCGGTGACGGTGAGCGCCCTGCGTTCGCGCCAGCTCGCACTCCGCCCTGCCTTCCCCACCCAGGTACGGAGGTGGAGGTGTCGCCCTGCCCCATGTGTCTACAGGTGGGGAAACTGAGGCGCAGAGCTGGGGAGAGGGGCATCAGAGGGCTCCTGACTTCTCTTCCTCCCACAGACAATCTGAGTCATCCAAGGTCGTCAGAGCCGCCGCGGCGACAAGACAGCAACAGCGTTCTGACTTCTGGTCAGGTCCTCCTTCCGTCACGACGCGCCGCCGGAGGGGAGGGGAGGCGAGGCGTGGGGCCGCCGGGGCCTCTTTAATTCATGAGTTACTGGCAGAAGCACAATCTCTGGGGGAGATTGATGGCCGGCTGCAGGTATCGGTGGGCGGATTCATCAAGCTGTCGGCAGCGGGCCGTAAATCAGATGAATATTCAAGATTCCGCCTCGGGAGCAATTCCCCGGCGCGGCAATAACAAGACGGATGCGCCGCGGGAAGGCGAACGGCCTCAGAAGCCCTCGTCCGGGAACGGGGCGCTCTTCGCCCACTCAGAACTCCGGCTCCTGCCCGGGAAACTTGGGCAGCCCCGAAGGGGCAGGACAGTGTTTCGCAGCCCCCAGACCCAAGGGGGCAGGTCTCGCTCTGAGCGTGTTTTTTACTGAGGCGTGACTTACAAGCAGTGAAACACACGGTCTTAAGTGGAACATGACATGAGTTTGGACACCTGTGTGTGACCACCACCCAGATCAAGATCTAGAACATTCCATCATCACCCCAGAAAGTTTCCTGCGCTCTTCCCTGTTAACCCCCTTCCAGAGCCCCAACCCCAGGCAAGCTGTGATCTTTCTCTCATGGGGGATGTGGAGACCCCCGTGGCCGGCACGGACCCCCCTCCACAGGTGCTCTCTGTCCTGCCCGCCTTGCCCAGAGCCCTTGCCACGTGCAGTGCCCCCTCCTGCCCCCACCGCAGTGCCCTTCTCCGTGGCAAGCGTCCGCCACCCTTGCCGTTGCCCCCTTTGTGCCCCCGGGCTGATTCCGGTTCTGCCTGTTTGCGTTAAGGCTGCCGAGAATCCTGCACTGGTCTTTCTGGGCACCTTCTCTGTGCGGCGCCCACACCCGGACGGCCGGGTCACAGGGCAGACACAGGTGCAGCGTTACAAGGGACAGCCAACGGGTGTCCGAGCGCCTTCTTCGCGCCCCCAGCAGCGGGCGAGCGTCCGGTGCTCCCTCGACACCCTTGCCGGCACCCGGTGCCATCTGCCGTTTTTATCTCCTCTGTTCTGGTGGGCGATGCGGTGGCATCTCACCGTGGGCCCCCCGCCCCCTTGTTTAATTCATGAAGGCTCCACTGGCCCCGGGGGAGGGCAGACTTTCCCTCGTCTCTCGCCCCTGGGGAAAGCAGCGCCTCTCTCCAGCTGAGTTCGGGAGCCGAGTCCCTCCGAGCTGCTTCGGAACGTGGCTGGAGCTTGTCCCTGGGCTGTGAGGCAGAGACTCAGGTCTGCCCCTCTAAGCACCTCCGCACTGCCCACTGCGCCCAGCATGACACCCACACTCCTCCCTGTGGCCACCAGGCCCGGGGGGGTCTGGCCCCGGCCGCCTCTCTGCCCCCATCACTGTCCCACCTGCCGACCACCCTCTGGCAGATGCACCCAGCCCCCTTTGCCCCGGCCATCCCTTCTGCCGGGATCCCGCCCTCAGGTCCCATCAGCTGGTGCGTGTGTCCAGGCGGGAGCGGTCACCACTGCACTGCTGTGGCATGGTCACCGTGCTGGTCCTGTCATGAACCTCATCTTACAGACCAGGAAACTGAGGCTGGGCAAGGTCACTGTTACTGCCACAGTTAAGGGGCAGAGGGGAGAACGGCCTCAGCCTCAGGCCTGCAGCGTCGGCCGTCCTCGGCCGAAGCCCTGAGCAGTCCGGCCTCCTATCGGGTAAGGCAGCTCGGGCTGGCTCGGGGCAGAGGCCGGATGGCAGGAAATGCTGCCCCCGGGGAGCCACAGCCCCCCAGTAGGACGAAAGGAAAGCTCTTGCCTTTCCCCACGTCTGGAGAACACGTCCCCACTTCCCAACTCATAAACTAAACTTTCTGATTCTGTGGCTTCGTTAGCATTCGTCGTGCCACAGGTGAATGTTCTGTGGGCTTGGGAAGATTTCCAAGTTGACACGCGAGACACGTCCCCCACCCCGCTGGGTTCCCCCGTGTGTGGAGCCCCTCTCCCTCCTGGTACAGCCCTGGCCCCCAGGACCCCTCGACGTGCCGGAGGTCAAGGCCCCCGAGGGTGCAGAACCCCACAGACTTTGCCCACAGGAACCGTGCTCCCTCGGACACCGTCCGTCCTGGGCAGGCTGTCGGCGGGCGGTGTGGCCCCTGTCCCCGCCCCGGGTGGCACTGCCTTCTCTCCCCAGCACTCAGAGCCCCTGCCCTTGAAAAGGGGACTTGTCCCTGGGTCATCTCTCGGTAGGACCTGCCAACAGCCCTGACTTCTACTATGAGTATTAGTGCCACCCAGCAACCCCTCGCATCAGCCCCCCAAAAAGCAGTCACCCCAAATTTTCCATTGTTGATGTAAAAGTTTCTTGCTCTAGACTTCTAAAGTCCGAGGAAGAAGCTTAGCAGCACAGGCACGTCTCCTGGGCAGACGTGTGCGTCATGGAAAACTTGGAGGCTGGTGATTGGGCCGTCTCTGCTGCAGCGAGTCAGGTCCCCGAACGCTTGAAAAACAACATAATGTATTCCTGTCTGCAGCTCTGAGCAAAAGCTCATTTCGTGTCTTGTGTTTCCATTTCCTGAGGATTAATAAGTGTGGAGGGGGACTCGGGCTCCGTGCCGAATATTTATTTAGTCAATATACACATCAATTTAGCAAATTAGAGATTGCAAGCCATTTCTAAGCAATGCTGTAAAAATAATAGCTGTACTTTAAACTTGTAATGGATTTTGGTGGCGGGGGGCGGTGGTTACTACGTGCCTGGCACTCCGTAAGCACAAAGAAGTTGAGTTCTTCTTAAACTTCAGTGGGTATCTGAGTCATCGGGGAGGTTTGTTAAGCAGCAGACGTCTCGTCTTGTCTAGACCCTGTTGCCCAGGCTGCAGGTGGAGGGCCCTGGGGTGGGGAGGCTGAAACTCACTTGGAGAAGACGAGGAGTGGGCTTGGGGGGCAGTGGCCCTGCACCTGCCCCCCGGCCGTGCGGGGCACTGTTGACATGTGGGGCTGGATGGGTCTGCACCCCCGGGTGCCGTCCTGTGCCTTGTAGGGTGCTCAGCAGCATCCCTGATCTCTGCTCACTAGATGCCCCTCGCAGCCGCCCCCTCCCCAGACGAGGCAATCAGAAACGTCTCAGACCTTGACACGTGACCCCTGGGGGGGCAAAATCTCTCCCAGTTGAGATCTCCTGATGGGGGCAGGTTCTCAGGCTCTCTGAACCTCGTTTCTTCATGGAGACCCACTTGCGAGCAAGACTCCCACCCCGCAGCCCAGTGAGAGATGGTACTGCTCACATTGTTTAGCTGGGGAAACTGAGGCTCAGAGAAGCACAGGGGTACCCAGGGGTACCCAGGGGTAGTACCTACCTGGGGTACCTACCCAGGGGTACCCTGCTAACCTGGGCCTGAGTAGGGGTGTGCAAGTCACTTCCTGTCCCTGAAATGGTCAGGGGCTCTTTTTCATCCCCCAGGCCTCTGCCCAGAAGGCCCCGCCCCTATCTCCCTGGGCTCGGGCCGGCTCTCACCCCCTCGCCCCCCCACTCTTATCTCTCTGCCATGTCCTCCATGGGACCTGGCCCAGTACGCATCACGCCTACGTGTGCTGCCTCGGTCTCCTCAGCACCCCCACTGGAATGTGGGACCCCTTGGGCAGGGCTTTGCCGAGCTCACCCCTCTGTTTCCCAGTCCCTGGCACAGAGTAGATAGATCAGAGAACAATGAAATGGCTCTTCCGAAAGGTTCCTAAGGCAGAGCTGCCAGCTGCCCTATACCATCCATTCTCCCCTTTTCTTTAGTAACAAGGCCCCCAAGTTTTAGCTCCTGGGCACAAGGATGGTTGACCAAGTGCTGGCCAATGAGATGTAGTAGAAGTCTTGGGTGAGGCTGCCCAGGAAATGTCCTTACAGGAAGAAGCAAGCCCCTCCTCATCCCTTCCTCCTTCCTGACAGCTGGAATGAACATATGATGGCTGGAGCACAAGCAGCCGCTTTGGACAATGAGGTGACAGCTCTGTGCTGAGGACAGAGGGGCAACCAGGTAGAAGGGACCTAACCTTTGGTGACTTCTATAAGGTGCCTTACCCATGCTGGGCTTCCTTCCTCTGGGCTTCTCTTCCATGGGAGTGAAATTATCTTGTGTTTTATGTAAGCCATGCTTTCCCTGAGTCTCTGTTCCACACACCACACTGAATCCTAACCAATGTTCTAGGCTTCTGGGCATGCTCAGGATGGAAGATGGAGCAGATGTTGATTCTGTCCAGGTTGTTCTCAGATCGGTGGGTTCCATGGGGCTCTTCAGTAAGAAGGAGCACCCACCGATACTGTTGCTGACAATCTGCCTCACTCCTGAGGTCAGAGGATGATTGGTGGCCCCAGGTGAGAGGTGCAGTACCCAAGGTCCCAGGGAGGACACAAGGGGGAGGAATAGGCTTGGATTCAAGCCCTGTGATGCCAGTTCACACATTAGCCTTCCTTAGATGACTTTGCCGCCTCTCTGACCCTCAGGCTCTTCCTTCCATCCATCTATCCATCCACTCAGTGAGTGCTCACGACATGCTTGCCAAAGTGGGGACAGGACAGCAAACACTGCAGCTTCTGGATTCCTGGGAGAGACAGACTACTTGGGACAGACAGACCATGAAGATTATAAATGGCTACAAGTCACAGGGGTGATGGAATTGTGACGTGAGGGGTGGCTTTGGCTGGGGAGGCAGGAAAGTGCTCTCTGAGCAGGGGAGGAGGTGTGGAGACTCGAGGGAATGGGGGGTGCAGGCTCTGGGGAGCTGGGAGCGGTGCTCTGTTGGGGGCCAGGAAGATGGCCGGGGGGCTGCAATGGGAGGGGCTGCCTGGAAGGACTTTCGGGGGGGCCAGGCCACGTGGGCCTTGTCAGGGGGTTACAGGAAGACCTGGCGCCGCATAAGCTCCCACCTGGCGGTTTGCACGTGGCAGCACCTACTTGGGTGTTGTCAACACGCACCCAGGGGTGACCAACAGTGACACCTCTGACTTCCCAGGCTCGGGGGCTTCCTTGGACCACTGGAGTTGCCCTTCCCACACATAAGGCAGGCTGTGCACACGTGCCCCCCCCACGAGCGTCCTTCAACCGATGACTGCCAAGGTCAGCGGGTGAATGCCTCAGTCCCCCTGACCGCGGGTCACTGATGGTGTGTTCTACACAGATCCCCAGAGCTCCCAAGGAAGACTGAGCCCACAGGGACAACCTGCCTTGTCAGGGCTCCCTGTGTTGGCTCCTGCCCTCCTCTGATCCTAGAAAGGAGATACTATCATTGTTCCTCTTGCACAGAGAAGAATTCAAACTGAGGCACAGAGAAGCTAAGTCATTTGCTCCAGGACACACAGGAAGTGGCTGAGCGGCAGCTTGAACCCAAACAGTCTGGCTGCCGAGTCTACACGTTTACCGCCCTGCCCCGTGGCACAGTTTACGCTGGGTCCTGGTTGTGGTTCGAAGTCAGCGTGGGGCTCGTGCAGACCAGAGACTCTCCAGCCGTGGTGCTGCCCCAGCAGCAGGTGCTGCAGCTGGGAACTCGTCAGAAAGAGCGATCTGGGGCCCCCCCAGACCTGCTGAGCCGAACGCTGGGTGGGGGGCGGAGGACCTCCCTCTAGGGCACGCTGGTGCCCGCTCAAGCTCGGGAACCACGGGCGTAGGCGAGTGGTGTAGACATGACCTGCCACGCAGGAGATGGATGGGGCAGCAGAGGGGGTCTCCGCCCCAGGGAGGAGGGGCTTCAGGGGAGCGAGGGGGTGCGGGGGAGGAAAGGGCCAGGCCACATTTCAGGGTTGAGCCAACAGGCTCGGAGACGGGTAGGATGTCGGAGGTGAGACAAAGGAAAACCAAAGGCAACCCTGGATTTTTTGGCTTCCCCCAGTGAGGATGCAGGTTCCATCTCCAGAGCGGAGAACACTGGAGGCGAAGCTGGGGCGGCCGGGGGGTCCACGTTAAGATGAGAGAGTGGGACATATCTGAGGCGTCTGCCACTTTGCGACTTCTGCTCTGTCCCCTTCCCACAGCCTTGAATCTTCCAGAAGCAAGGCTCTGCCTGGGCACCTGGCCACCTCTGAGGACAAGCCTGAGCAAGCAGCCTCCGGAGCAGGGGGAGAGGCCAGAGGCTGCCCAGGGGAGGGCGGTGCGCCTGCTGCAAAGTCCAGCCCTGCGGCCTGTGACGGGAGCAGAGATTACGGTGCCCGGGGAGTCTCTGCTCCCAGGAGGGCTGAGCAGGCAGGGGCCAGCCCACCCCACACCCCCGCCGTGACGTCCCGATTCCAAAACATCCAGTGCTCAGGGAAGAACACCTGATAGCTGTGTTTCACGATCGCATTTCAAAGCTTTCGGACGATGTCACCCACCCAAACGTGGAAGCCTCCAGGGACGCCCACAGCCTGGCTGTGCCAAGGGGACTTCGGCTGAGATGCCAGCAGGCTCCCTGTGCATGTCCACACTGGAGAACAGAGTTAGCCCGACACCAGCAACTGATTTAAAAAATAGGCAATCATTTTTTAAAAGGCATTTAAAAATAATTGCATTGTGCGCAGTATTCGGATTCCCAGGAAAACAGCCTTCGATAGCACACAGGGACACACATGCAGGGATGGGGTCGGAGAGAGAGGGACATCCAGGACTTGGAGAGCATTGAGAACGGGAGGGACTGGAGACGACATGCGGGCAGGGGGATGCCACAGACGAGGAACGAGGGGGGTGCCATGTCCGGTTACTGACTGGCAAGGTGCCCCCCGGTTTCGGTGGACGCCTGTGGGTGGCCAGTGGAGAAGCAGGTCGATTGGAAAGGGGGGTGTGGAGTAGAGCAGGGGAGAGCGAGTCTTCAGGGCCGGCAGGGACGCAAGGAAAACAGACACTTGTCTCTGGAAAGGGCTTTGATTTCATTCAATCAGATTTAACACATGTGAACGGAGCGGTCACCATGGGGCAGGCACTGCTGTCCTCATGAAGACACAGTGGCCCTGTCCTTGGAGCAGGCATCCTGGTGGGGACGGCTTAGAGAGCGCAGTGTGAGGTCGTGGAGGTCGTATGAGAGGGGAGGGGACCTGCAGGGTCGCACGGAGCTGGATCAGAGTCCTGGACCCCGACTTCCAGCCCGGTGCCCTTTCAGCCTGTCCCTGAGCAGAGACTCTTTGGGAACAGACCACAGGTGCACCAGGTGGCCCCAGTGTCCTCCTGGGCAGCCAGAGTGAATCCTAAGCACAACCCTGTGGATTCTTCTGGAAGGAAGAGAGATGTATTCTTGCTGTTTGTGGAATTTTAGCCACAAGGAACCTGCTGTCCTCACATCTTTCTCCGTACAGAAAGGGGCTTCTCAATTTGGGACCAAGTCTCAGAGGACAGAGGGCCCCAGGGAGACTGCCCCTTGGGTGTCCCTAACCCCGTGTCCTGCACTCACAGGAGGTGTGGAGTGAATTTAGATCAAGAGTGGAGAAGTCAGGCCCGGCACGGTGGCTCACGCCTGTAATCCTAGCATTCTGGGGGGCCGAGGTGGGAGAATCACTTGAGGTCAGGAGGTTGAGACCAGCCTGAGAAGGAGTGAGACCTCGTCTCTACTAAACATAGAAAAAATTAGCCGGGCGTGGTGGCGAGTGCCGGTAGTCTCAGCTACTCAGGAGGCTGGGGCAGGAGGATCTCTTGGGCCCAGGAGTTGGAGGTGGCACTGGGCTGTGATGACGCCACTGCACTCTAGCCTGGAGGACAGAGCAAGACTCAGTCTCAAAAAAAAAAAAGAGTGAAGAAGGAAGCTGTCAGAATTGGGCCTCCTTTCTTGGCCTGAGCCATTCTGCTCTGGCCCAAACTCCCTCAGCCAAACCAAAGCCCCTCGGGGCACGGCTGCACCTCCTGAGAAGGCGGCTTAGGTGGGGTCTCCATTGTCCCAGCACATCTGCAGAGGAGAGCTCTCCCCGCAGCCAGCTCCCGTATCTGGGATTTCCTGCAACCACGGCACGCTCCCTTGGGAGGGGCTCCGATGAATGTGAATGTCCCCATCTCATCCCACCTCCGTGGATGTCTCGGCATCCGAGCAGCTGGGCCAGGGGTCTAGACTCAGTCCTTGATTGGTCTCTAACTTAATCCTAAGCCTTCAGCACTTTCTTTCCCAGGTGTCCCTTCTCATGCTCCTATTAGTCCCATTCTACAGATGGGGAAACTGAAGCCAGAACGGGTGAGTGACCCAGCTAGGATCCAGGTTTTATGATTGGTCCTCCTGACACCTGAGCCAGTGCTCCTTGAGGAGTTGAGCTGTGGACAGCAACCAAGACCCTGAGCCGGCGTCCAGGGGCTCCGGTCCGCGACAGGGATGATAGCAACAATGTGCACGCATGAGTTCCTCCTGGGGGCCGGCCCCCGACAGGTGTTCTCCGGCTCAAGGGGAAGCATAAAGGCCCCTGGGCTGTCCCATCCGCGTTCTCTTCCTGCAGGGCCGCTCTCCAGTCGCACACCGCGCAGCCCGGCTCCCTGAGTCAGATTCTGGCACCCGCTTTGAAGAGCGGCCCACCATGGTGCAGAGGGGAAGGGGCCCTGTCCGTCAGACTCCCAGTCTGTCCGGCCGCCGCCTGTGCTGCCCCTGGGGCTGCCGGGAGGACAAAGCAGGTGAATGGTGCGAGGTCCTTTGCGCCGCTTGGCACATGGCAGCCCCGCTCCTGCCCCTGCGCTGCCCACACCCTCCGTCTTGTGGGCTGGGTTCCGACCCTTGCCTGGCCACCCCGGGTGAGAGCTGCTGGCTCAGAGGTGTCCAGGACAGAGGTCCAATGTGGGGGAGCTGTCCCCTGTCAGTCCCTGGCCCACTGGGCTCCTGGCCCTCTCCCCAAGAAGGCCCCCAGGTTTAAAACAACCGTGTGCTTGAGAAAAACACGACCCGCCCCCCGCCACTTGGGTGCCATTTGCTCTGGGAGGCTTGCTGTCCCAGTGGGTGGGGGTGTGTCCACCCAGGGTTCCTTTTGCTGTCTGCACCCCCTTGGGTGGCTTTGTAAGGGCTTGTTTTTCTTTACCAAAGTCCTGAGTAGTGGGGAAGAGCACGGGGTGGGGCTGTTCCCAGCTCACCCAGAGCCTCTGAGAGCTTGGAAGTTTCCAGCAAGAGATCCAGCCCCAGCCAGCTTCGGCTTCGTTAATCATTCCCCTACGATTTGGGACTCTGCCTGGATGAACTTTTCAGGCCACAGGAGGGCCCCTGCCCACCGCGGTGACCGTCATTGCCATGGGGTGTTGGGTGACCTGCCCAAACAACAGGCAGGTGCCAGGGTCAGTGCCAGGCACAAGCACCCACCCTGTGCCAGGCGGGGTCACACCACCTTCCTCATGCTCCTTCCAGAGCCAGGTGAGGGGCGAGGTCAGGCAGGGAGCCCCAGGGACAGCCCCCACCCAGCAGCCCCCAAGCAGAGCCGGGTCTCCCGTTCCCTGCGCATCCTCCGAACACGCAGCGGTGTGGGGTGTCCTGCTACGAACGTGAACGTGGAAGGGAAGGGTGGCAAACGGGGACGAGATTTTTAAAAAAGGAAATACTCGTGTTTACTGAGCGCCCCACACACCAGGCATCTTCCTGCACTCCCAACTCCTGCGGGTCTAATGTCACCCCGCCTGGGGGTAAGGACAGTCATCACGACCGCCTCTCGGGGGCACTCTGGGCTCAGCGAGGTTAGACCCGTGCCCAGCGCCCCGTGGTGGGAAACAGCAGAGCGGGTTGAACCCGGGGGTCAGCTCCAGGGCCTGAACCCCGAGCCCCTCAGTGACCCCGAGCCAGGCGTGGGACAGGCCTGGATGAGACGCACAAGGTGCTCACGTCCTCCTCAGGGACCCCCGGCCAACGTCCGGGTCCCTGTGACTTGTGGGGGCAGCTGGAGTCTCGGACCCCAGGATCACAGACCCCGGGTGCTGCCCGAGGCCGGGACCGAGACCTGCTGCCACCAGCTGGAGAGGAGGGGGCGTCCCGGGCTGCGGGGGGAGCGTGGCCCTGAGGGGCTGTCGGGGACTGATCGGGGCAGGGTGCTGGGCCCACTGACTCCTCTCTGCTTCTCCCTGCTGCTCTGTTCTGTCATCTCTCGTGGGACATCCACGGCCTCTGTCACTCAGGCCCAACGCGGCTGTCTCCAGCCGAGACTGACCCACAGCTGAATCCAAGGCGGTGCCCCAGGGGGCCGGGGCTGATGCTGCAGGAGAGCGGCACGAGCCTCCCACGGGCCACCCAGCTGCCCGGAAGAGGGGCACCTGAGCTGAGGCGTGGGCAGTGAGGGCACGAGCCCCGTGAAGAAGCGGGAGGGCACCCCACGAGAGGGAAGGGGGTGAGGGAGAGGCTCAGAGGCAAGGGCCGGGCCAGGTGTGGCGGCACTGGCTGCAGGGGTGTGTGTGGCGTGCAGAGCTCGGGCTGGGGAGCAGGGGGAGGAGGATGGGGTGCAGGGCCGAGTTCGGGTTGCATCCTGATCCTGGGGGCAATAGGGAGCCACCGAGGGTTAGGGCCAGGGAGAGACAGCACTGAAGCTGGGCGGAGAACAGACAGAGGGGGCGGGAGGGACGCGGAGGCTGGCGGGAGGCTCCTGCACATCCAGAGAGAAACAGTGACGTGCCCGGGGCTGTTTTGGAGGGAGGGAGAAGGGCAAGTTTGATCCTAACCAGTGAGCTTTGGCAGGACCCTGCCCAGGGAGGCTTCTCTAGGAGCAGAGAAAGTGTGTCTGAGTCCTGAGGGGAGACGGGTGCACAGGGCTTGGGGTTGCCCAGGACCGCCGGGCTGGGTCCTTCCCTGCTCCTAGATCACGGGGAGGCCTGAGCCCCAGAAGGCCTGGCTCTTCCCGTCTCACCAAGGAGGAGGCAGGGCCCTCGGGGCAACAGGAAGAGCCAGGAGGACGGGGACTCTGTGCCTAGCCCTTCCCCACCCCTCTCCAGGGCAGGGCCAGCTGGTGGAGCCAAGGTGGGCCGGGGGGCGGCTGGGAGGGCGCATGGGCTGGGTTGAGGTTCAGGGGCCAGAGACAGAAAGGTGATGTGGTCGGGACCTTGCATGTCAGCAGAGGAGAGGGCTTGTCCCCCGCCACCCCCACGGCCCCTCATCTCAGACAGAAGGTCTCAGGATGGTCAATGCCACGTCCAGCCCCTGGTCTTACGTGTGCCCTGTCCGAAGCCAGAATTATCCAGAAAAATCTATGCTTAATCTGGTCATCAGCCACCACGTCAGCACTTGGACAGAGACCTGGGTTTTCGTAAACGCCCTGGCCGGGAGTGAAGCCCTTGTTCAAAGTCCCCTGGGATTCAAACCCAGGTCAGTGGGACTCAAACCCACGCTGACATCCAGAGACCACACTTGATTCCATATGGGGCGCTTGGCAGCCGAGGAACAAGTCCAGAGACTGGGGTGTACAGGGCACCCCAAACTTTGGTGGCCCTGTCCAAGGATCACAGCAGGGTCGGGGGACAGGACCACCTGGCTGGGCACAGGGACTGCAGGAGGGACCCCAGGTGAGGGCACAAAGCGGAGGGGTACCGCTGCCGTCCTGGGAGCTGCCCGCGCGGTGGAAGGAGCAGAACACGAGCCGTCACTCGGTCCTTTCGCCGAGGTGTGAGGGTGGATGGACAATGGACCCATTACGGAGGAGGAAACCGAGGCTGGGAGGGCCACTCGGCAGGCAGGTGGCGGATCACCCGCACACCTGCCACCCCTCTGGGCAGAAACGTGCCTTGCTCGGGGCTCCCTCTGCCCCAGGCTGACCTTCCTTGTCCATCAAACACTCGATTCTCTGTCAGGCCTGTCCAAGCACGACAGGTGTCTGTGCTCCCGACCCCCCACAGCCCTGCGAGATCAGTACCGACGAGAAACTGGGCACAGAGAGGGTGGGCATTTGCCCACAGCCACACAGCCTGGGAGAAGGCTGGAACTCCCCAGGCAGCTCTGGGGCAAAGCTTATGCCCTTGGGACAGGTAGACCAGGAGGCCTCAGTTCCCCTGCAGCCCTGGGTGCCACGGAGGGCTGCTCTTGGTCTCACCCTGGGCCCCCCAGGCTAAGTAAAACCTGAGCCCCGGAGCTGGCCAGCCACGGCCTGTGTCGCAGCCTCCCAGGGGCCTCCCGGGAGGGCCTGTGAGTTCCCGCCACGCCTGGCCTGCCCCGCAGAGCCTCGGGCCGGGCCCTGGGGCTGGCGTGTCTGCCCAGGATGCGGGTCCACAGTGGGGTCTGAAAACCACTAGGCGGGGCCCCAGGGTGGTGGTGCCCACTTAAGAAGACACAAAGGCCTCAGGCTGAACACAAGGGGCCGGAAAAGGTGGGACAGAGTTTATAGGACAGAGAGAGGAACCCACTCGGGGCAGGGCCCAGGGCAGCTGCGGGCGGAGGTGCAGGTGAGGTGGGGTGGCTAAGAGGGGAGGAAGCCGGGGCAAGGCTGGGCCTGAGCAAAGGCCGGGGCTGGAGAGGGTGTTCCTGGGCTGGAGTCATCAGATCAGGGAGGCAACCGAGGGCGGAGGCGCGAGGGAACAGGGACGAGTGGGTGCGGTGGGATCTTGAGAGGCCTGAGTGGCGGCTAATTGTGCAGCTGTGCAAACCCACTGGGCACCAGCCTCACCTGGGGCTTCATTCATTCATTCAAGAAGCGGATATCGAGCGCCTCCTGTGGACCAGCCGTGTTCTCGGCACTGGGGAGACGGGGGTGCTGGGGGGAGAGGTCCCCACCCCAGTGGCGCGGAGAGCGTGGTCAGGAGAGATGTGATTAAAGAATTGAGGAAATGAGACCCCCGCAGATCACTCTGGGTGCTCAGAGGGCCACAGACCAGGAGGCGTGGCAGAGAGTGCCGGGGGTGACGAGGGGCCTCTCTGAGGAGGGACACTTGAACCGAGACTCCCAGGGTGAGCCAGAAGCGGGGTCTCAGAAAAGGCTGGGAAGCAGTCAGAGCAGAAGACCCCGTAGCCCCTGCAGGGCCGGGACACGAAGACACTGAAGGTCACTTTGAGGCCGCACATCTCTGGGCAGAGGGGACACACCTGGGCAGGGGGGACACACCTGAGCAGGGGGGACACGTGTGCACGGTGATCACCCATGCTCTGCAGAGGAACGGCCTAACTTGGGGGTTGGGGGGTCCGCAGAGATAAAGTGGGATTGGAGGAGTTAGAACCAGAATATCCCACCCTGGAGGGGGCCCTGGGAACCAGCCCCACTCCAGGGCTCCTGAGCTGTGTTGAGTGTGACGCAGAGGCAGAGGGCTGCGTCCACGACCCCCCACCCTCCTGCCCTGTGAAACCAATTTGGGCTCCGCTTGCAAAAAAAGACCAGGGGCGCCACCTGGTGGTCAGAGCTGCAGCCATGGCCACCTGGGCCCAGGTTGGGGTCCGCAGTGTCGGGGGCTCAGGAGGTCGGTTCCCATAGGTCACTTCTGTTTATGCAGATGTTGGTAGTTACCAAATTAATACGTATGCCCTGCGGATAAGGTAGCGAACCCAGATAAAGCCGAAAGAAACCGATTGCCTGGAATTTCACACCCAGAGCAAGCCTTTCTTTACATGTGCGCTGATTTCCTTCCAGACTTTTCTCCGCGTATGCAAACGCTTTTTAATCTAAAAAATGAATCATACCCCACGGAGCATCCGCAACCTGACGGGTTGTTTCCCACGCACGACTGGCTGGTGGATCTCTGTGGTGTCAACGAACACTCCCTCCCAGCATCGCAGCAGCTGTGCACGCCCTGGGTGTGGCCGGAGGGTGATCGCGGCCACCTGAGCCCCTGCACGTGGATTGATTAGGAGCAAATTGAGTTTTCCAGAGTTTTCTGCCTTTGTTTTTGCTCTCTGGGAGGAAGATTGGAACTTCGAGCCTCCGTTGCTCTGGTGGGAAGGGGGTTTTTTGATAAATCCACATTCGGGGACACGCATCGTGGCGCCGGGGACCGAACAGGTGATCTCCGTAAAGCGCTCGGCCCAAGACCCAGCCCATGGCCGGCCCCTGGTGACCGTCAGCCTTTGTTACCTCTCAGGGGCCCACGGGGCGCCCAGACCTGCATGCACCACTGGCTGTGGGCCGGGGCTGCTCTCACCCCCGTTTGCTATTCGGGAGGCCATGGCTGGTGCTGGGAGCCAGGGGCACAGCGATGACACAGCCACATCCCCTGATGTCCCCTGATGCCCACAGACATCCACTGCTCTAGGGCTGTCCACAGATTGTCTCATTTACCCCCTTGTTTTGCAGATGGGGAAACTGAGGCTCAAGGAGATTAAACAACACTTTCAACATTGCCCATCTGGTAAGTGGCCGAGCCCTATGGGGCCCAGGCCTGGCTGCCACTCGGGGAGGTTTTCGGGGGTTGTGTCCTGTGTCAGTGACCCTATGACCTCTGGGCTAGGTGGGAGGAGGTGCCACTCAGCACAGTGTGGCCGTGGCGTGTGTGTGTGTGTGTGTGTGTGTGTGTGTGTGTGTGATACTGTCTGGAGGTCCTGGCCTGCCTGGGCACTGACCGGTGTGTGTGGGGTGAGGGGGGCTGCTGAGGTCCAAAGTGGCAGGTCACTCAGGGCACCTCACAGCCCAGAGGGTGACGCTGCTGTCTGCCAGGCCCGGGCTGGGCTAACTTGGGCTGGTGTGGCCTCTGAATCCACCCCAGCTGAGCCAATTGTCAGCTTAAAAGCAGGGGCTAGACCGGGAGTCTGAGGAGGAGGAAGGGGGCAGGGAAGGGAAGGAGGGAGAGGAGGGGCGGCCTCTGAGGCGTGGGCAGTCGGAGGAGGTGTGCCAAGGCAGCACTCTGCACCGCACGGCTCTCCGCTGCTCGGTGCGCCATTCCCACGCACCCGACACGTGCGCCTTCCTGAAGACAACGGTAAGAGGGAGGGACAATGACCGTTCTATTTTACACATGTGGAAACTGAGGCACAGGGAGATGAGATGTCTGCCCGAGCTCACACAGCTGGAAAATGTTAGGGCTAAACTTCGAACCGGGGTGACCCCGAGTTTGCATCTCCAGCCTCACACTGTCCTGTAGACCCAGGAGGCGCCCACCGGCGTGGCGGGCCAAAGAGAGGGCATGCAGGCTGACTGTGTGCTCAGATGGGCTTGTCACCCTCGGGCCCTGCGAGTGAGTCGTGACCTAGCAGCGGGGGCCCCCACCCCACCTCCTTATCCCCAGACCGGATGCATTTCCCAAGCATGATGTGGGTTTTCTTTCACAGCTGGGGGTTGTCTGCACTCACTTTGTGCCCTGGGTTGAATCCTAGTGGGCTAGTCGCTGGCTGTGTGACCTTGGGCAAGTAGCTTAACCTCTCTGTGTGTCAGTTTTTTCACCATGTGGAATGGGGTAAACAGTTTTTCCTTGGTAGAGCTGGGGGCTCAGGGCTGCATGCTGCAGGTGGGCTTGCAGAGAAGGTCTTCCGGGCTCCTGCAGGAGCTGGGCTGGGGGCTTGCGGTGGGTGTACCCAGTAGGCAGGGGCGATCCCCATGAGGGGAGAAACTCAGCCTTTGCAGAGTGCTGGGTTTGCGCCCCTTCCCCCAACTTTGGGGCGCTGGCAGGGCCCCGTGGAAGGGCAGGGCGGGAACTTCACCTGGGGCCTGTGGACGGGTGGGATGTTGTGCACTACCCAGCACCACCCGGGAACGTCGTGCGCCTGGCCGCTCTCGGGGGAGGAACTGGGTGGGCACCGGACGTCCCGCTCCCAGGCTCTGCCTCTGCGAGCTGCGAGCCCGGCCCGGAGCGCGGCAGCCAGGCGGCGCGCGGCCAGCAGGTGGCGCTCGGCCCAAGGCTGTGAACGCGGTGAGCGCCGCGCGGGCGGCCGGAGGGTGGCGCAGGTAGCGGCGAGGCCTCGGCTCCCGGCACCTGGTGCCAAGGCTGTGCCCACCGAGGCATCCCTGGGCAGTGCCCCGGCCCGGGAGCACCGTCGGTGGGCCTGGACGTCAGCAAGATCTCCCTCAATCCTAACAGTGAGCTCCCACGCGGCAGGCACTGGCCTGATCTCTGCCCCATTGTACAGAAGGGGAAACTGAGGCTCAGAGGTGCTGGGACTTGTCTGCGTCACGCTCAGGGCACACACACGCAGGGCGGCGAAGCCAAGCCCCGTTCATTCTTGTGTCTTGTGATAGGGACGGCAGCAGCGGCACTGCACTGCCGACACTCTGGGCTGGATAATTCCGTGTTGCAGGGGTGGGGGGCTGTCCTGGGCATGGAGGATGTTTAGCAACGTGGGGGGCTGAATGATGCTCCCCCGACGATGTCCACGTCCTGATCCCCAGAACCCCGGAGGATGTTACCTTAAACGGAGCAATGGAGGCTGCAGACGTGGTTAGACAGGGAGGCGAGCCTGGATTATGGGGTGGGCCCAGGGCCATCCCAGGGTCTGTCTAAGAGGGAGGCAGGAGGTGAGAGAGGAAGACAGGGGCTCAGAGCAGTAAGACGGCTGCTGGGGTGGGAGGGCAGCACCAGATTTGCCACGAGGATCTCACAGCCGGGTTCCAGGCGCCACGGCGGTACACACCCGTGCCCCCACCTGCTGGGCGGGCGGGGCTCCTCTGGGGCTCTGCAGCGGGGAGAGGGGCAGCCCGGCCCCAGCCCACCATCTGACACTCCTGCTGTCGGGGCTCTGGGGCCTGTTCCCTGCTGGGCTGCTTCTCCAGGTGGACCCTGGGCTGATGGCAGCAGAGGCCAGAGGACCCTGGGGTGGGAACCGGGCCGTGAACGAGCAAGTGAGACGCACCTGGCTGCCATGTTAAGTCCCAGACGGCTTCTTCAGTAACGTGTTGGAGAGCACTGGCTTAGCAGCCTGGTGGCCTAGGTCGGAATCCTGTCCCTGTCCCTTGGACAATTGTCTAACCTCCCTGAGCCTCAGTTGACCCCTGGGCAGTGGGCTCCCTGAGGATCACCCAGCGTGACGACACCATGCCGTGTATCCACAGCCTGTCTGTCCACGGAACCCGTGTTTCACAGGACCTCTCATAGGCGGAGCGTTTTCATAAAATGCAAAACGCTGGTCCCGCCGGCCCCTCCTCATCCGCCGCAGGGCTGCCGGTGGGTGGGAGGCATTTCCCTTTCATCCGTCAGAGCTCGCAGCCTGGGAGATGGGAGTGTCACATCCCGGGTGATGGGTTGGCCAGCAGGATTGGAAAAACCTGGCTCTCACTCTGGAAGGTTGGGCAGGGGCTTCACTTTCTAGCTGTGTGGCTCTGGGCAAGCCACTTACCCTGCCTTGGCCCCAATTTCCTCATTGACTTAAGAGGAGGATTAAAGGATGCTTAGAAAATGCCCTGGGCGCTGCAGGTCCGCATGAGTCTAAGCTCCCCCAACTTCAGGGGCGGGGCTGGACTGGCTACTGTTGATGATTCTCATGCCCATGGCCAATTGGAGATGGTGAATCCTGGGGTGGTTTAGAAGTTACTTTCGTCCCCTGGGGGAATGTGAGGTCTGGAACCACAGCAGCTGCTTTGTCACCAGCAGGCAGAACTCATTGTGGCTGGACAGTCTCCATGTGGAAGCTGAGAAAGCTTAGTCTGTGGGCAGCCAAGCAGAGATGGAGGGACAACAGGTCTCTCGCCACATTGTTTGAGCCACTGGATGGGCATTACCCAAACTCCACTTGTTTGCAAGAGCCAACAAACACCCTGAAGTGAAAGTATTGCTTTTTCGTTTGGATTGAAAAGTACAACAGATCTGAAATACTCCATCCGCAGTTTTAAACATACAGTCGCCCCTTGGTATCCATGGGGGATTGGTTCAGGACCCACTGCAGACACCAAAATCCCCGTATGCTCAAGTCCCTGATATAAAATGGTGTGGTATTTCCATATAAGCCATGCACATCCTCCCATATACTTTAAATCATCTCTAGATTACTTAAAATACCAATACAAGATAAATGCCATGTAAATAACTGTTACGCCGTATAGGGAATAATAAGGAGAAAAAGTCTATACATGTGCAGTACAGATGCAATCATGCATTTTTGCCCCCAAATACTTTCGATCCTCAGAATGCACAGGTGTGGAGCATTGACTATATTTTTAAAAATCTTCTTGGTTTCATGTTTTCCACTTGAAACTTCATTGCTACACTCACCCAGCCTCCCATGCCGGGCCAGACCTCACAATTGTCCCTTAAATGAAGGGTGTTTTTCTTTCCTTCCCTACAGAAAGTCCTTCTGTGTTTGGATAATTCTGGAAAGAAACACTCATACCCTAGTCCTGAAGTAGATACCTGATTTTTGCTAGAGCAGCATCCCTTTCCCTCTTCTGATAACAGAACCACGCTTTCTCGGGTAGCACACCCCACATGGATGACGTCACCTCCTCCCACCTGGGGGAGCACATCTGATCCCAAGTAACCAATTGGAACACTTCACTTTCCCTGATTGGTTCAAGGATTGGCATGTGACCTAAGCACAGCCAATCAGAATCCTCCTTGGGACATTCTACCAGCAGTATTTGGCTTGGAGTTGCTAAACGGGCAGATCATAAGCCCTGGGTGGCTGGGGCCACATTGGGGAGATTTTTTTCAGAGAGATGGAGAGAAAGAAGCCTGAGGATAAGGGTTGAGCCCCCTGGATCCAGCCATTCATGAACCTAAGTATCCCTTGATTTCCCAGTTGCATGAGCAAATAAATCTCCCTTTTTGTTTAAGCCTGGGTGGGCTGGGTGTCTGTCACTTAAAGCTGAAATGCTCCTAAGTTACTCCCTAGACTCTTCTTCCTGCTCTAAGCCTCCAGTTTTGGCTGTCTGCTAAAGTCCACAAGTGAGGAGTCCTGTCTGGGCTCACCCGGAGAGGAGGGGCACAGCTGGGATGAGAACATAGAATTGCATTTGTGAGCAGGTCGGTGGTTGGGAAAATCATTTCCAACTTTGAGCAAATCCCTCCTCCCCCATCCAACCCTGCGAGCTGCAAGTTCGTTTGCACACACCACCACAGGAGGGGGCGTGTGGGAGGGCGGGCTGGTGAGAGCCAGGGCTGGGGGATGGTGGGACTTAATCATTCTCTGCTTTTAATGGTAGCTAGTTAATTTCCTTCCCAAGGAGACCAGCATTGACCTTCACCTCCAGCCCCCATTAACTGCCAGGGACGCCTTGTCAGCGTATTTATGACAAATTAATTACACAGGGAAAATCTTGCTGGGAAAATGACTGTTCTGGTTTGGGCTGGAGCTGGGAGCTGCCTTTCGATTCCCCACTGACATGGGGCCTGGTTAACCACAGACCTTGGTCAAACTTTGAGGCAAGCAACTGATTTGCAGCTGACACAGGAGGAAGGCAGGCCCAGTGAGCCAAACCCAATCTCAAACCCCTTAGACCTGGTGACTCAAAAGAATATCCTATGGGAAAATGATTTGGGGACCCCAGATCAGCATGGTGGTCAAGATAACTTTGCTCCCGGTAGTGCTGGGCAATCCCGGCCCCTGGGACAAGGCTCCCCATGACGAATCCAATGACTGTACCGTGTTGCATGGGCCTGTCCAGCTCTCCCTGTGGGCGGTGCTTGTACAGCGCTGGGCGTCCAGTCCCAACTCCCAACCTGTGCTCTGGCCCCCGCTTCCCTCTCCAGCCACCGCCCCCACCTCTTTTCTTTGCACTGGGCCCTCCAGTGACACGGACACTGCTGTGGTTCTCTGAGCGACTCATCTTGTCCTGATCTTCACGCCTCTGCCCTGGCTGTGCCCCTACCTAGAGCACCATTCCCACCCCACCCGACCTCCCTCTCCCTGGTCTTGGGGGACGAGCTGCGCTGGGGAATGCAAACGCCAGGGCGCTGGCTTCAGTGCTGAGGGGACTTAGCTCTTCCAACGGACGCGTGCACGGATAGGTCCCGCGTCAGCAGTGACTGAAGCCGGGGTTCCAACACTGTCTTAGGACTCCCCTCTAAGGGACAAGGTGTCAGTTCTGTGTGCTGGTCTAGGTGACCAGTGTGTCAATGCCTCCGCCCTCGAGATCCTCCCAGTCGCGCTGGGAGAGGGGATATGAATTTGCGTGACGACCTTTATTACTCAGGCCCAGCGATGAGCCAGCCCCTCTCCACCAAGGTGGACGTTAGCCCCAGGGCACAGGGTCCATGGAGAGACTCGGCGAGGGTGAGAAAGGCGCATCTGAGGAGTAGGGGTGGCATTGGGAGGGCCAGCGACACAGTGCCTGTGTGTGTGCACGTGTGCACATGTGTGTGCGTGTGTGCACGTGCGCAGGGAGCAGGCAGTCCTTGTTCCACGATCGCCACCACCTTCCTCCATCCTTCTCCATTTTCCTCCCATCATCCCTACCCGAGTGTGCCTTGGTCTCCCCCTCGCCCCCTCCTGGAAATATCTTGGAGCCCACACCCCTTCTGGGGGACTCAGCCCAGGCGACATGGCCGGTCTGGAGCAAGTGCTCCCTGCTGATTGGCCAGGAGAGGTCACCTGACCCGTGGGCCGGCCAGTGACTTCCACCAGGGCCTGGAGGTGGGGGAGGAATTTGCTCTTGGGAAGTGCAGCTAAGAAATCCCTAGAGAGAACAGGCTGAGGAGAGAAGATTCTAGAAAGGTCAGGTGGTAAAGAGGTCAGGTGGCCCTGATGGGCCTTGGGGAAGTCAGGTCTTGAGGGAGGAGAGGAGAGCGGGCAGAGTCTTCGTCGGCCGAGGCTGCTGTAACGAGATGCCTCACACCTGGTGCCTTACAAACAGCAGGACTGTCTTGCTCACAGTTTTGGAGGCTGCGAAGGCCAAGATCAAGGTGCCAGCAGAGTCGATGCTTGGCGACAGCTTGGTCCCAGCTTCAAAGAAGGCGCCTTGCTGCTGTGTCCTCACAGGGTGGCAGGGCAAAGGGGCTAGCCAGCTCCCCGGAGCCCTTTCGTAAGGGCACTAACCCCATTCAGGAGGGCTCTGCCTGCCTGACTTCATCACCTCCTAAATCGCCTCCGACTCTTAATGTCATCGCACCAGGGATAAGTTTCAGTGTGAAATTTGCAGGTACACAAACATTCAAACCACAGCAGGGGCCACAGAGGAAGGCAATTCGGCAGGGACCCGGGCCCAGGAAGGAGAGAAAGGCGGCTCCTACCTGGCCCCCCCCCCCAACCCAACAAAGGGTCCCCAAAACCCCCCCCCGGCCGGCCGGGCCCGGGCAACAAAAAGCCCGGCCCGAACCCAACCCCAAAAAAGCCCAAGCCCGAAAACCAACCCCGCCGGCAAAAGGTAAAAAACCAACACGCCAAAAAAGTGGCCAAAAACAAAAAACAACAAGCCAAAGGCGCCCGGGCCTCGCCTCGGCCTGACCGAGTCCGGACCGAGGCTGTCTGCTGTAAACCCCATCTTCTCACTGGCTCCCCCAGCCTGGGGTTCCTTGCACCCCACAACTGTGTTCCGCAGTTTCAGGATCTCTGTTTCCAAGGGTCACAGCTTCCAGCCGTGGGGTGAGCATTGAGGTGATGCCAGGGGCAGCCTGACCCGCGTCTCGAGGGAAACCGCTTCTGGATTGTGAGGCTTCGGGAGCAGGGTCTGCGGGAAGAGATGGCGTAGGGTCAGCTCCATGGGCACGTGGCCTGGGCCTTCCCAGGGGGACCTGCCCTCCGAAGGACCCGAGCCCAGTTTAATGCTTTGCTGTTGTCTTAAAATTCTGGCTGAGTCTTGAGCGGGGAGCCCTGGGTCTCTGGCCAGTCCTGTGCAGGTTCCACCGCCGTGACATGGAGGAGCCCCCGACCCAGGGCTCCCCAGTGCCCCCAGGACCCAAAAGATGGCCCAGCTCTGTCTAGCGCTGTCTCCAATAGCCAACTCCCCACACACGACACAACACGACGAACACAACACGGCACCACACCCCCAGCCACGCCTCTCAGGATAAGGTCCTGCCGGACACCCGGGGAGGGAGCTGCGGGCACTCCTCACGCTATTGCACCCCGCCCCTCGCGTCTCCCTCTGCTGCCCTTCGCAGACACCGCGTGTTTCACAAATCGAAGGTTCGCGGCGGCCCTGCCTCGAGCAAGTTGTCAGCACCATTTCTCCAAGAGCACGTGCTCCTTTCATGTCTCTGTGTCACATTTTGGCAATTGTCACAATATATCCGTTTTGGTGACCTGTGATCAGTGATCTTTGATCTCACTATTGTCATCGTTTTGCGGTGCCATGAGCCATGCCCGTAGAAGGCAGCAAACTTAGCCAGCAACTGTTGTGTGTGTCCTGACTGCTCCAGCGACAGCCGCTCCCCCATCTGCCTCCCTCTCCTCGGGCCTCCCCATTCCCTGAGATGCAGAATCATCCAAATTAGGCCAGTTAATAACCCCGCAATGGCCTCTACATGTTCGAGTGAAAGGAAGAGTCGCACAGCTCTTACTTTAAATCAAAAGCTAGAAACGATTACACTTGGTGAGGGACGCATGTCGAAAGCCGAGACAGGCCGAAAGCCAGGCCTCCGGCACCAAACGGTTAGCTAAGCTGTGAATGCACAGGAAAAATTCTTGAAGGAAATTAAAAGTGCTACTCAGTGAACACAAGAATGATAGGAAAGCAAAACAGCCTCTTGCCGATGTGGAGAAAGTTGGAGTGGTCTGGGTAGACGATCAAACCAGCCACATCACTCCCTTAAGCCAAAGCCTAATCCAGAGCAAGGCCCGGACTCTCTTCAATTCTGTGAAGGCTGAGAGAGGTGAGGAAGCTGCAGAAGAAAAGTGTGAAGCCAGAAGAGGTTGGTTCGTGAGGTTTAAGGAAAGAAACCGTCTCCATAACCTGAAAGTGCAAGGTGACGCAGCAAGTGCTGATGTAAAAGCTGCAGCGCGTTTTCCAGAAGATCTAGTGACATAATTGATGAAAGTGGCCACACCAATCAACAGTTTTCCATGTAAGCACAACAGCCTTCTGTTGGGAGAAGATGCCATCTAGAACTTTCATAGTGAGAGAGGAGAAGTCAGTGCCTGGCTTCAAAGCTTTAAAGGACGGGTGATTCTCTTATTAGGTGCTAATGCAGCTGGTGGCTTTAAGTTAACGCCAAAGTTCATTTACCATTCTGAAAATCCCAGGGCCCTTAAGAATTATGCTAAATCTACTCTGCCTGTGCTCTATAAATGGAATAGCAAGGCCTGGATGACAGCACGTCTTTTTACAGCATGCTTTATTGAATATTTTGAGACCACTATTGAGACCTGCTGCCCAGAAGAAAAGATTCCTTTCAAAAGATTACTGCTCATTGACAATGCACCTAGTTACCCAAGAGCTTTGACGGAGATGTACAAGGAGATAAATGCCGTTTTCGTGCCTGCTAACTCAACAGCCATTCTGCAGCCATGGATCAAAGAGTAATTTCAACTTTCAAGTGTTATTATTTCAGAAATACATTTCATAAGGCCTTAGCTGCTATAGCTGCCATAGGTAGTGATTTCTCTGATGGAACTGGGCAAAGTAAATTGAATACCTTCTGGAAAGGATTCACCATTCTAGATGCCATTAAGAACATAGAACATTTGTGATTCACGGGAGGAAATATCAACATTACAGGAGTTTGGAAGAAGTTGGTTCTAACCCTCATGGATGACTTCAAGGGGTTCAAGACTTCAGTGGAGGAAGTCTCTGCAGGTGTGGTGGAAACAGCAAGAGAACTAGAGTTAGAAGCGGAGCCTGAAGATGCGACTATATTGTTGCAACCTCATAATAAAACTTGAACAGATTAGAAGTTGCTTCTTATGGACGAGCAGAGAAGGTAGCGTTTTGAGATCAAATCCACTCTTGGTGAAAAGGCTGTGAACGTTGTTGAAAGGACAACAAAGCATTTAGAATATCACATCGACTTACTCAATAAAGCCCCTGCGGAGTTTGAGAACACTGACTCCAATTTCGAAAGAAGTTTACTGTGGGTAAAATGCTATCAAGCATCATCACATGCTACAGAGAAATCTGTGTGTTTGTGAAAGGAAGAGCCAACTGATGTGGCAAACTCCATTGTTGTCTTATTTTAAGAAATTGTCACAGCCACCCCAACTTTTAGCAACCACTGCTCTGCTCAGTCAGCAGCCGTCGGCATCCAGGCAAGACCCTTCAGTAGCCAAAAGATATGACTCTGTGAAGGCTCAGATGATTAACATTTTTTAACAATAAAGTATTTTTAAATTAAGGTATGTACTTTTTTTTTTAGACATAATGCTATTGCACCCTTAATAGACTATAGACTATGTAAAAGCTGCAGCAAGTTTTCCAGAAGATCTAGTGACATAATTGATGAAAGTGGCCACACCAACCAACAGTTTTCCATGTAGACACAACAGCCTTCTGTTGGGAGAAGATGCCATCTAGAACTTTCATAGCTAGAGAGGAGAAGTCAGTGCCTGGCTTCAAAGCTTTAAAGGATGGGCTGCTCTCTTAGTAGGTCTTCCCCTGAGTCTGAGCTGGACTCAGACGGCCCTGACACGGGCGACATTTCCCAGCCCCCTCGTGGCCAGGTGCAGGCCTTGGGCGCGGCACCGCAGCGGTGTATGTGCTTGGTCAAAGGCAACGCTGACCTTCCGAGTCCGCTCTTCCCCATCCTTGCTGGTGCCTAGTCCAACCCCACAGACAGGCACAGAGCGCTAGGACAGCTGAGCACCGAGGTAGAAGGAACCCTGTCCTGGGTGACTTCGAGGGGCAGCCCAGACTGCTCCCCGTGCGCAGACGGGGGAGCCACTGTGTTTGCCGTCCCGCTGCCGCAGCCGGTTAGCCTGTTCCCTGAGGTAGAGCCCGGCCCTGTGGCATCCCAGCACCTCTCTCAGGGCCTAAAATAATGATGATGATGATAATGATCCTTCCGCTGCCTGAATGCACTCGGGGCTGGCGCAGTGCCGCGCACTTTGCCTGCGTGTTTTATGCAATCCCAGCGACAACTGGAGGAGGTGCTGCAGGCTGTTCTCACCAGGCCCGTTTTACAGATAAAGAAGCAGACTCGAGAGTTAAATGACTTAAGTCCCTCCGCTAGCAGGACGTGAGCCCCAGTGCGCTAACTCCAGAGCCCCTGCTCTTTGCCACGGCCCCGTATCAACACCTGACTCCGGGAAACAGGCGGCGAGGGAGTGGCTGTGAATGAATGCATGAACGAATGGCGAGGGGAGAGAGAACACACAGGCCCGCCGTGCCCAGGCTCACCTGCGTCCTCCTCCGGCTGCCCATCTCCAGCCCCTGCGACTCCCCCTGGCGCTGGGCGGACAGTCATTCTGTTGCTGTTGCCGACGGCGGCGTCCTCGAGGAAGCACGACCTGATGTGGACTCTCTGGGCCGCGTCCCCCTCGGGGTGAGAGCCTGGTGTGGGCATTCGCACTTCAAATGAAGCTCCCGGGCCGTCGGCGGTGGCAGAGACTGTGGGTCACAGAGAGACAGGTGTGGCAGTGGGATGATGGCCCTGAGCCCTGCCTGGCCTTCAGGTCCCCCATGGCCGGTTCGTCCCCACACCTCCCTCCCCGGCCCGCACCTACTCAGCTGGCAGCCTTGGCCTGGCCACCGCACTGCCACCCCACTGCCACCCCACTGCCACGCCGTTCACCCGCCTGGGGTGCCGTCGGTCTCTGCAGGCAGGGTCTGCCCCCGGAGTCCAGCCCAGCTGACCCGGCCATCAGTGTCCCTCGGTCACTCCCTTCTCTACGCGCCGGAACACGGCCTCCACCCCTGGTGAAACCCTCACGGGCCCAGCCCTGCCGTGGGCTCCTTCCTCTCCCACCCACACTTCCTGCGGGACACGTCCATGCTCGGTTTCACCTCCCCCGCCCAGCTCCTCCTGCCCCTCCCTCCCAGGAGCCGTCCCCATCCCGCACGAGCCCTTGCTGCTGAACCCACAGGGGCCTCCCCACGCTCACTGGCCTCCCCCCTCTCTGGAGACTCTTCTCGGAGGGCCCCTGCCTCCTCCTTCCCCTCCAGCCTCTCTGCCCACCTCCCTCCGCCCACCTCTGGGTTCCCAGTGCAGGGAAGGCCTCCGCCAACGCCTTTGGTCACTGTGCGGCCACAGCACTTGGTAGAGCACCTGTTCTCCTTAAGCACCTTTCCAGTCTCGAGCCATCGCCTCTCTCCTGCGTCAGAGGGCCAGCCTCTGCTTCCCGGGGGAGGCCTGCCCACTTTACAGATGAGGAAACTGAGGTTTCCTGGGGTGGGGATCCACAGTGCTAGCTGCAAAAGCCACACCTGTTCTAGTCTGTGGTCCAGCCTCCCGGTGGAAGGAAAGGAATTTCCCATCATGCCCCTCTCCCCTCAGACTCTGCACCAGTTCCTCCCAGCAAGGAGCAGAATGCAGCAGGGTGGGGGTCTGGCCACTGGGTCCCAGTTACCTGGGGGGCTGCCTGAGGGGATGTGGCCGGAGCCTTCGGCTGGGGTGCTGTGGACACTCAGCTCATTGTCGTGTCCCAGCTGCACCCGTCTGAGCACGGATCGCTCCATGTGGATGTCCTGGGGCCCCCAGACACTGGGAGCTGAGGAGTCACCTGGCGCCGTTGGAGGGAGGTATCGGGGAGCCGTGGAACCTGGCAGGGGAACACAGCACGACCTTGCTGGGGGTGACTCTAGGCTTCCTTCTCCACCCTCTGACCCCCACCCCCATCCTTCACCAATACACGCACGCGCACACATGCACACGCACACACACGCACACACACACACAAAGTCCTGCCTGGACAGAGGGGACAGGCCTCTGGATCCCTCCTAGACACCGTCAGACCGGGAGACAATCATTTCAGGCCCTGAAGGGGGAGCAGGAGGACCCAGCAAACACCTCGTCTTGGGGTCCCCAGTTTGTCACGACTGTGCTGGTGCCAGGGTGTTGCCAGGACACTTGCAGACCCAAACAATGAGCACATGGCTCTGATTCCCAGTCATTCTCGGTCCTTCTGACCTCAGCGAGAGAAAGTCCCCTTTGGGGCTAAGACATTTTAATGCTTTCCAACACCAAGGCTCAGAGCCTCCTACAGTGTTTTATTTTCCCAGCATTTATTTTTATGGTGATCTTCATAGTTTTCAACTTAAGGTAATGCTATAAAAATTTAAAAAAAATAAATTTGAGTAGGAAAAAAGGTGAACCATTTAATAGCATTAATTAAATAATTAGACATGGGAGTGGCCCAAACTGGGAAGGGGAGGCTGAGAGGATTAAAGTTGGGGAAACGATGGTCTGGATTCTAGAGCGAAGTTCTTTATTTCGCAGTTGGGGAAACTGAGGCCCCGAGTGGGGAAAGGCTCTCCCAATGTTATGGAAGTGACCCAACATTTGGGCTGATGCTGTCACTCATGGGTGACATGGCGAGACTGATAGGTGGCCTGTCCCCTTTTGCCAGAGGGACTGGCATGGGGGGAGTGCCCAGTGTGCAGCACTGTATTTCATCAGAACTAGGGGGCCACTGATGGTAAGACGCACCCCAATTTCCAACCTGTTGACTTGTGGACGAAAGTAATGCATCTCAGAACAAATGAAATACTGCAATAACCGCCTTGTGACAGTCTGCTGAGGGAGAGTGAATTGAGTTATTTCTCATGGAAAAATATCAGAACCCGTTGAAAATGAGGCCAAAGGATCGGAGTGAAGGGGAAGCAGGAGAGGTTTGATCCAGGCTCCCTCATTCTCAGGAAGGCCATGAAGGAGGATCTGGGGGGTTGGAAGGTGGTCCTTTCTCCTTGGAGGTGGACTCCCCCAGTCCCCTCCCTCACCCAGGTGGAGTGGGTGCCCCCTCAGGGTCCCTTTTCCTGAGTGTCTCTGACAACTTACCGCTTTCCCCAGGGGTTATCGCTCTCATCATGACGTTCCCATGTCCGATCTGAGTGCTGTGGGAGTTCTCAATGGAAATTTTGCTGTTCGTTCCGTGCTGGTGGATCGTGATGACTGGATTTTGCTGGTTCATAACCGCAGTGCACTGATTTCTCCCTCCAGAATCTACTGCAATGGGCCGATCTCTTCTTCCAGAATCTTCTGCAAATTAATATTCCATTCTATCCCTTTGCACCTCTCTGGGGGTCAGGGGTTCCAGATACCAGTCGGCAGCACCAAGTTCTCCCGGGGAGCTTGTTAAAACACACATCCAAGGTGCTCTCCCGGGGGTCCGGAGGCAGTGGGTCCAAGGTGGGACCCAAGACCCGGCCTGTTTAACAGACACACCACAGGTATCCCGGATGGAGCCTTGCTTGGAAACGGCCACGGCAAGTAACCTGCCTGTGTGTCCTCCTCCGCCCCGTGGCCAGGCCACCATGAGTGCTTGCTGGGGGCCTGCAGGGGCCCCACACCACTCTCCCCGTCTTCTGTCCCTCCCCCTGGGGGGCAGCCACAGCCCTGACCAAGGGGCACAGGCGCCCCTTCTCCCTTGAGCAATGGCCTGATGAGCTGTCGGGGGCTCACAAGACATTTGTAAGGATTTGGATTTGTCACCAGTCTTTAAAATCTGGCTGCTGTCACGTTATTACTTCCTCACAGCGGCCGTACGATGCCGAGACCCCCGGCACCGTGAGGGGAGGGTCTGTCCCATGTGGGCCGAGACGGGCCCCTGCCCGGACTCCCCCGGCGTGGACCCTGTCCTCCTTAAAAAAATCTTTTAAATGACATTTTGTGACCATGTTAGCACACAGACAAATATAATCCAGGCTGGATTTGTTTCGAGATATTCACCATATTTATAATATCCGCTTCTTCTTCTGATTTTAAAAGAAATAAAAATTAAAGCATTTTTGTGGCCCCCTAAGAGTGCCATGGGCTCGGGGCCTGTGCCTGCTGCCCTCACGGATGAGCTGTCCCTGGGGCTCCACCCGTCGGGGTCTGAGCCCAGCCTGGCCTTCTCTTCTGCCCACTGCCAAACCCCAAGTTAGGCAAAGTGCTCGCACTCGGACTGAGCCCCTGCACGCCGGGGCCGAGGAAACGCGGAGCAGGCGCCCCCTCCCGGACCCTCGCCTTCTGCCGTCCCTGGTTAATCCCGCCACGCCCCTCCCTCCCGGAACCCCCTCCAGTGAACGGTCAGCAGGACCGCCCCACCGCAAGCTTCTGGTAGGTTCTCACGAGGTGGAGCAGGCTTAGCGGAGCGCCCAGCAAGGACCGAGAGTGCGGTGCGAATGGTTTCTCCGCAGCCCGGCCGCGCTGCCCCTGCCCAGGTGCAGGCAGCAGGGAAGGGCCTACCTGGCCGATAGATTGCCCACGCTTTCAGCCTCTCGTCAAAGTCCAGAAGGTGCTTGCCCTTCATCTTGTACAGGTCTGGGTTGACGTCTTTTGCCGTCCTCAGGCCCAGGGCCTGGGCGATGACCAGGGCATTGTGGGGCCCCTTGTCTTCCAGGAACCTGTAGATCTCCTCCTCTGGAGGGCAGGATGGTCAGGTGGTTAAGGAGGACCCAGAGCTTGAATCTGCCCCGCCACGGACAGCCGACAAGCTCTGTGACCTTGGACAGCTCCCCAGCCCCTCCAGGCTCAGTTTCCTCCTCTCAAAAATGGGCGTAATGATAATGGGGGTAACAGCGGCGCTCTGCAGAGGTGGTTCTGAGGACCAGGGAGGTGCACGCATGCTCTGCACGTGCCTGGCACGCAGCAGGTGCCCCGCGAGGGTCAACTATTGAGCGGAGAAATCATTTCTCAGCCATTTAGATTCCTCCACTGCGAGGACGGAGTCTTGCCTCTGAACACTGTGCGGGAGCCCCTGGGTAGGTGGGACGGGGCCCCTGACCACTCGTACTGTCCTGTACCCTCGAGGAGGGCTGTGGGTTGCGGGGAAGGGCTCCCAGGCGCTAGGAGCCAAACGGAATGAGGATGCTTACGTCGGTCACTGAGCTGAGGGCCAGGCTTCTTTGGAATTCCAGCTGCGTCTTCTGGGGGCCTCTCGGCTGGAGAAAGAAAGGCGGGTCAGAGGGTGGGGGAACAGGAGATGGCCCCCGGCCTCTGCCGGGCAGAGGTGGGCCTCGGGGCAGACTCCAGAGTTAAACACGGGCTCTAATCCCACCCTGCTCCGTCCAGCTGTGGGGCTTCCTGCTAATTAACTTCTTTGGAGCTCAATTGTCTTTTCTGTAGAAAGAGGGGAAGACAGTACCCACCTGCCTCCCGGGCTTGTGTGAGGGTCAGGTGAGCCCTGGGGCTCAGCACCCAGCCCCCCTTAAGTACTGGGTAAGTGTCAGCTCTTTTCCTCCGTGGGCTCTAAAGCTAGAAGAGGGGCCTAGTGGGACACCAAGTGCGTTCCATTGTTATCATCATCATCATTTTCTGTTATTAATGTTTGCTGAGCACCTACTACGTGCCGTGTGCGCTGGGCTGAGCCCTGTGCAGCTAATCCTCTCAGCAAGCCCTGCAAAGTAGCCATATCGTCATCCCCATTAGCCAGAGAAAGAAACCAAGCTCCAGTGAGGAGACATCCTGCGTCCCCAAGTGGCAGAGCCCGTATTTGAACCCAAGCTCAAGTCTGGGCTTGTCCATGGCCAGGATGGCTCCCACTGGCTCAGACCTACCCTGGGATGGCAGGTCACTGTGGCTGGGCAGGGCCAGCTGCGCAAGGGCCGCGTCGCCAGGCCCACCCTCGTCCAGGCGCCACATGGCAGGGCCTGCGAGGGAGACTTTCGACTCGTTCTTCATTCGGTAGAGGACTTGGTTGAGCTCCTTCTTGGGCACTTGGCATTTCTTCGCCAGCTGGGCGGTCTTCACAGGGGCCCCGGCTTCCCTTAGCTCCTGCAGGATCTTCTGTTCAAGGCGGCCTGACAGAGGGAGAGGGGCAGAGAGAGGAACTGAGCCCCCCTGGGGCCCCCAAGGTTGAGCCTGGGCTGGAGGCTCTGGAAGGCAGGGGAGGTGGGCAAAGACCTCAGCAGACACCCACCCACAACAGCAGAGAGGGGGCACCTGGGCAGGTCAGAGGTGACCTTGGCTGGACAGCCTGGCGGCCAGAGGAGGTGCTGGGGCCTGGCGTGCCTCCCAGTGTGGGTATGGGCGGGAGGTGGGAGTACAGGGGGAAGGGCAGAGCAGGACGGATGAAGAGAGGCCCGGGAAAGTGAGGCCAGGTCCTGCCTGGGACGCCTGCCCTGTGTCCTCCCGTCCCCCTCCCCCTTCCCTCCTCCCTGGGGAATCCGCCCACACGGCTGTAGCCCAGTGGGGTCGCTGCTCATCCAAGCTAGGACCTGACAGACATCCAGAAACAAGTCTTTCCCCCGATGCCCAATCCTGGAGTCCTGGAAAAGCTGTTCCTGGATCTCTCTCATACTCTGCACTGCCCTCTTCACCCCCACCCCTTCCGCTCACCATCTCTTGGATGGCAGCGACCAGCCCCCAGCTGGCCCCAGCTCCAGCTGGGTTCCCTCCAGGGAGCCGTGAGCTCAGCAGCAGATGTGGCTCTGTGACCACCCAGCCTCATCTCCACCCTCCCCAGCTTCCTTAAGTGCCAGCCCGTCTGTGCTCCCTTCAGCCCCGCTCACCCCAGGGCCTTTGCACATGCTGTTCTCTCTGTCAGAAACATTCTTCCCCCCACCCCACCTGTCCAATGTTTACTCAACCTCCAGGTCTCACTCAGATGCCATCTCCTTTGGGAAGCTGTTCTCTAGGTCCCAGAGTGGGTGGGATGCTGCTAGTGTGGAGGTCCCCTGCAGAATGTCCCCAAGGATCCCCTGCTGTGCTTGCCTCATTCAGTCATAACTTCAGTGCCTAGCACAGTGCCAGGCACACAGTAGGTGCTCAGGAAATGGTAGTTGAATGAATGAGTGATTGGCTGAATGAATGAATGAATGAATGAGTAGGTTTGTCCTCTACTGGGACAGATGTCTGCCCAGTTGATCAGGGGCAGGGCACAAGTAGCCCTTCCTTGGCCAGTTGGCATGTGCATCTGTTTCCTGGTCTGAGTTTCAGAAACCCTTAGTAGGACCCCATAAAATTCAAGGAGGAACGCTCCAAATGGCCACTGAGCTTCCTGGGGAAGCTCTCAAAAATCAAAACCATCACCTCGCATAATTAAAAAAGAAAATCGAAACCAGCTTCTCTGCCAGGAGGTGAGGAGGGGCAGACACAGGGTAGAGGCAGCAGCTGGGAGCCAGCGTCTGGGGAGACGGCCGTGGGTGGTGGCCCAGCCTGTCACCAGGAAGTCTCTGATGCCAAGAACCCCGAGGGGGCTGCCTAGCAGGGCCCTTTCCGGGAAATCCTGGGTCATCTTCCAGGAAAGTGACCCAATCCTCTGCCTTCTGGGTTTTCCTTCCTGATCAGAGGGTTCTCTGGGCGCGTCCTTTCGTGGGGGAGGGGATGGCCGGTTTGCCGATTCTGTGGCACTTGCCGGGCGCAGGGGACGAGCAGTTAGGAGACCTGGGAGCGCCGGCCCCTTCACCCGCCTAATCCCACCCAGCTGCCTTACACCTGGTTTCTCCTCATTCCAAGAGTTTTGATTCTGGAACAGCCTGCCCCACAGGGAGCCCCGCCGCACCCCAAAGGAGAGGGGAGTCAGAGAAGTGAGTGGAGGGCTAGCCTGAGGGGCGGGCTGCCCTGGCCCCCGAGCCCCCGGCAACTGTGTCTGAGAATGGAAGTCATGAAACAAAGCAGGTGTGGCTGACAAGTGAGTCACAGAGGAAAATCAGCCAGGGAAGAAGGCGGGAAACGCCAGTCACAGCTGGTCACTGAGGCCCCCTGACCAGTGCCGTGTGCCCACTCCATGGAGGAAGTGTCACAGGAACCTGGCCACCAGCCAGGGCTTCTGGGCCACCCGCCCACGTCACCCCCATAGGTGCACTCGCCTGTCCTCCTTTCCATTCTCTAAGGGTGGTCTCCTGGGTCTGAGCCCCGGCTCTGCCGAGCACTAGCTATGTGACCTCTCTGTGTCTCAGTTTCCCCATCTGCGAAGTGGGGATAACAGTAGCTGCTTAAAGATTATGGTGAAGGTTAAAAACAGACAAAACAGAAAACCAAAAAACCACAAAACCACCCTCTGCTCAGAGCCCACAAGCACTTAGCAGAGCCCTAGAGAACAGCGGCTGCTCAATGCCCGGTCAGCCTTCATGGCGGCTCCTCCAGGACTGAAACATTAATTGAGGAAATAATGCGACAAGGGGGGTGGGGGAATAGGCACATGCAAATGTTATCAAAGCAACTTGCTTCGTTTCTCAAAATGACTACGAGATAATGTTTGGACCCTCGCACAAATGCCAGGCAGCTGTGGTAACCTGAGAGAGTCATTTCATCTCTCAGGGCCTCAGTTATCTCATCTATAAAATGGGAACATCATTGCACCTGCTGCAGGCTATAGTGAAATGCATGAGAAGCATGTTTCCAGGTGCCTAGGGCATGGGTAGTCTTCAAAACAGGATGGCAGCAAGCGCTGTGGCTCAGGACTATAATCCTAGCACTTTGGGAGGCTGAGAAGGGAGGATCGCTTGAGGCCAGGAGCTCAAGACAAGCCTGGGCAACATAGCAAGACCCTGTCTCTATAAAGAATAGAAAAAATTAGCCAGGCATGGTGGCATGCACCTGTAGTCCCAGCTACTCGGAAGGCTGAGGCAGGAGGATCGCTTGAGCCCAAGAGTTTGAGGTTGCTGTGAGCTATGATGAGGCCACTGCATTCCCGCCTGGGCAACAGAGTGAGACTGTGTCTTAAAACAAAAATAAAAAACCCGGGATGGCTATGCCATCTCTCTCCTGCTCCTTATAGTTGCTATTCCTTAGGGGACTGCTGCTGTCATCGTTGCTGTTATCTGGGCCAAGGAAAGAAGCCAGAGAGAGCAGCAGAAACACTACCCTGGGGAACTAGCCTGTTCCCTGGAAGGAAGAGGGACCATACCTTCTTTGCCCGGGGCAGCAGGAGCCTGGGTCATGCTGGCAGCAGCTGCAAGGAGCCTGGCAGACTTGGGGGCAGCGCGGGCTCCCGCACTGTCTTTAGAGAGGGGCCGGGTCGAGGCCGAGTGTCCTTACGTGGCCCAGCAGGCGCTGCTGGAAGCTCTGAACCCACAGGCCAGCGGATGCCGGCTTCGACCCGGCAGGTGTCAGCTGCTTCCACCCCGGAAACCAACGCCTCGTCAGCCCGACCACATCAGCCTTCTGGAGAAAAGGAAAACGAAACTTCTGTGTGAGGGTTTCGACAGAAACAAAATTGAAAGGAGAGTTGATGAGCAAGATGCCAAAGGAGGGGAACAGAGAGTCCTCTGAGGAAGTCTCGGGGCAGGGGCTTCCCTCACCCTCCCGGCTCCCGGCGCGGCCCACGCAGACCACGCCCCGAAGGCCCACACGTTCAGGCGGGTGGGCGCCCTGCTGGTGTTTCCGGGTGTATCAAAATAGTTCTGTTCAGTGAGCACCTACTCTCTGCTTTCCGAGCTGTGTGCTCCTCCAGTTCAGCGCAGGGTAGGGCTGCGGCTGTCCTCTTTCCTCGAGGGGAAACTGAGGCTAGAATGGCAAGGTTGCTTGTCCAGGGCCACACACAGAGTCAGTGGCAGAGCCAGTCCTGTTTCCCAACCGTGTTTCCTGATCTGTAACATCTGGAAGGCATGGGTGAGTCACCCTCAGCCACAGACCACATCGATTTCCAGCCTCACCGTAGAGCTTGCTTCGTAATTTCAGAGCCATAGATTAGAAGGCTGCTTCCTGCACGGACTTTGCAAAAACGCCCGAGGTGGGCAGCTGAGAACCGCTGCTGCTTTGTGGTTAGAAGTGTGAGCCAGGGGCCGGGATGCTTGAGTTCAAACCCAGCCCCCACCACTTACCAGCTGCGTGACCTTGGGCAAGTCACTTAACCTCTCGGTGCCTCAGTTTCCTCATGTGTAAAATGGGGTCAATCAAAGTATCTGGTTGTCGTCAGGACTAAAGTGCTGAGTCCAGCTGAGTCATCTGGCCAGAGCCTCCAGGGCCCCCAACCCCAAGCACAATGGAGCAGCCCTACATGCTTCTGGCGAAAGGAGCCATCCTTCTCCTAAATTCTCACACGGGCCAGTGACCCCCAACAGTTCAGAGCCACTGTTCTCTTCTTGATTACAGAGGGGAAACTGAGGCCCACAGAGCTGAATGGCTTTGTACCAGGCCATGGCCAAGGGGGTCGAGAACTCAGCCAGGAAGTCCTTGAACTTGGGGTCCAGAGCTCATGAGCTGTGTCCCAGGGGCAGAGGGCTGGGAGGGTTTGCAGATGTCCACGCTCCTCGGGGACCCCTTTGCCCCAGCACTTCTGCGTAGGTGGGGCTTAGGCACAGCAATGGCACCTCGAGCTTTGTCCCGAAGTTCTCTTTGCGGAGCAAGCTCTGGTTTCACGTTAGGGTTTTGGCCACGCCCAGACCCAGTGAGTCCGATCTCTGGGTGGCACTGGGAGGTCGGGATGTGTCGGGGTCCCAGATGATTCCTTAAGCTTCCACGTGCAGAGCCAGTAGTGGGGACAAGTCATAAAAACAGCAAACCTCATGAGGATGCCCTTATTCTAAAAGCAAAGAAGTGTTTATCTCCATGTGAAATAACAATATTACCCTGTAAGTGCAGGTCGCCGGGGGAATCAGGGAGATGACAGGGGTGCCCACCAGGAGGAGCTCCCCGAAAGCTGAGCCCCGCGCGCGGCTGGGGTGCCATGCTGGGGCTGGCCCTGGGACCTCGGGGGACTCCCGCGCCCACCCACGGGTGGGCTGCAGACAGGGAGGGCTCAGGGCTCCAAGACACGCCCAGCCCACCCGCGCCAACCCGTCCTCCTTCATCATCTTTCTTTTTTTTTTTTTTTCCACTCTTTCTGTCCTTGCATTGTTCCTTTTCTCATCTTCCCTGGAGGGAGGCAGATCCCAGCTGGTTCTCCAGCTGAACCTCCCGGTCAGCTCTCCGTCCTCATCCAGCCTGGCCTCTCAGTGTTGTCCTGCACACGGCCAGCCGCCCCCCGCCGGGGACCCCTTCTCCATCTAACTCCGCCCCTGCCCCAGCTCCTCCCCTTCCTCCCTGGTCTCAGCTGTGGGTCCCTGGCTGGCCCCCCCACGTGCTGCCAGCCTCTTAGTGTGGAGGCCCCAGGCCCAGGCCTTGCCCCAGTCCCTGGTGGTCTCGCAGGTCAGACTGAGGGACTTAGGCTTTGCTTCTAGAAAGACACTCGTGTTGCAGTGGTGAGGCCAGTGCCCCTGCACAGTGTTTGGATGACCCCTTCCAGTCCCCGTCCCCACATCCTGAAGACACAAGAAGCCCCCTGCACTGCCTCTAGTTGTTCCTAGGAGTCTGCAGTAGGAGCAACCGTGCCAGGGAAGCGCCCCGGGGAGGTTCCCTGGACAAGGGCTCTGTCTTGTCCTCTTCAAGCTGCGACCTGTTCATCCTCAGCTTTGTGTCTCTACCTCTCTGAGCCTCAGTTTCTTTATAAAACAGAGATAATAAATATGGAAAAGCATTTCTATCTGACACTTAGTACATGCTCACAGAATTTGCCTAGGTTAGAAAATGTGATGTGATGTGTCTCCACAATATAACTTTAGGTACTAGGAAAAAAACAAAAGGAACAAGAGAGAAAGAGAAAGAAAAAACAATTGAATATGGGCGGGCTCCCCTTCCGTTGCATTCGGTGGCGCATGTGGACGCGAAGCCAGGAATCCGCTGTGAGCATCTCGCCACAGCACGCAGGATTCTCGCTTTTAAAGATTTGCATTATCTTTATTCCTCCTCTTAGTTTAACAGATTTCTAAGCTACTTTTGACTGTAAGGATTGTCTTTAAGCCCAAATATCAGTGGCTTAAACAATACAGGCGTGCCATTCTTTCTCCTGTAGTAGTCTGGTAGGCAGTCCAGGTTTGGTGTGGCGACCCAGGCTCCTTCTACCTTGCTGCTCTGCCATCTGTGGCCTCTGTTCCTGGTTGGCTCATGTTTAGGATGGCCACTTGAGCTCCAGCCATCACATCTGCATTCCTTCCAGCAGGAAGTAGGGAAAGGAGGAAAGGCAGATATCCCCGCTTTAAGAATACATCTTGCGAGATGCACATGCGTTCTACCAACGTCCCATTGGTCAGAGCTTGGGCTCGTGGCCCTGCCTGCAAAGGAGGCTTGGAAAGGTGGTCTGTGTTATAGGACGTCATGTGCCCAGCTAAAATTGGGGCTCTCTTACTTCAAAATGGGGGACAGCAGATATTGGCAGAGATCTAGCTACCCCTGCCATTTTGAGGCTCTCTTCTCCCCCCAAGGAAGGAGCAAGGATCCCTCCTGAGCAAGGACCCCGCGGGCGCGCCCAGCCAGCAGAGCCAGTTTATTCAGCAGTGACCGTGCTGCGCCCCACGAGGCTGAGCTCAAAGGCAGTGTCTGCCTTCTCCGAGCCTCCGGCCAGCGCGGAAGGAGAGAGGGGAGAGAAGCGAGGCTTCGCCCGCCCGCCTGGGAAGGGGCTCAGAGCCGCAAGACTGCCAAGATGGCGCCCCTGCCTGCTCGGGCCCAGATCTCCTTTTGCCTTGGAAAGCACGCTCCTCTTGCATGGCTCGTGTTTTTCTGGAAACTATTAGAACTCTCCGCCCAAACCAGATGATAATTACATGTTACTGATCTCAAGTCTTTAAATTTTTCTCTCTCCCTTTTAAAAGAGAGATATTTTTACTGCACATTGTGTTGGCAAAACCCGAGTCTCCTTTCTAGCAGGCAGCCTGGATTTTATTTTCAGATTTCCTCTGTGAATTCGCCCCGGAGGGAGGAGGTGGAAAGCCACCCAGTGTGGATGATGATGCGTCTTTAGTCAGGGGCGCAGGTCAGAGAACCAGAGGTGGCTGGAGAGGGGCACGGGGACTGCCCGTGGTCACGCGAGTCATCGTTGGGGCCGAGGAATGGAGACAGGGCCAAGCTGGTGTGTCCCAGGCAGCGGGTTCTCCATCTCGGCCCCCAAAGGGGTCTTTCCTGCCCCGTTCTCTGCCCTTCAAGGCAGAGCTGGTGATGGGGCCTCCATTGTTCATACGTGTCTGCCGGAGTTAAACGGACCTGGGGTTCCGGTCCTGGCATCGCCCTTTTCAGCTCTGGGCTTGTGCAAATCACTGCTCTTTCTGAGCTTCGGTTTCTCTCTTTGACGAAGGGGGTCGTTGCAAAGGTTACATGAGGTCATGCCTCGAAGGGTCTCACAGAGCACTGAGCACGTGGCACGTGCTCCATGGACGGGAGCGAGGCGTAGTGCCATGATGGGGTCCTCCGCTGCCCTCTCTGCGGTAACAGTGCAGCCCTGTCTTTTCATCGGGCCATTTACCAAATAGTTTCGGGGCCTCTTTTTATCAGGCCACATGCCGGGCGCTGCGGGACGTGGGAGGTGGGTGTTCTCAGTTCTGGAGGCTGGGAGGTCCAAGAGCGTGGCGCCGGCATCTGGCGTGCTGTGCCGTCCTGCGGTGGAAGGGAGAGGAGGAAGACACGAGGGCAGGCGGGCACGCGAGACAGGGGGAGAAAGTGGGCCAAACTCCCGAAATAACCAGCTCGCTCCCGTGATGACGGCGTTCATCCGTGTGTGACCTAACCGCCCCTTAAAGGCCTCGTCTCTTAATACTGTCACGGTGGTAATTATCAATACATTTCGACATGGGTTTTGGAGGGGACGTCCAAACGATAGCGGTCGCCCCTGCTGGCTCCTGACTGCACCTCCCACCCTGGCTGCAGGAGAGGTCACACTGCCCAGGCCCGGGATGGATGGGGTGGCTCAGGCCAAGTCTCGGGGTGCCCACCACTGCCAGCAGCAGGGCATATGAGGTCAGGGAAGTGGGCAGGAGCCAGGGCATCAAGGGCCGAGGGAGAAACTTGAGATTTACCCAGGAGATAAAGAGGGTGCACGGGAAGATTTGCATCCGAGGCAAGTTGGGGATCTGGAGGGTGGCTCGGGCTGCTGGGAGAGCAGTTGGCAGGAGGTGGGCAAGGAGAGGGAAGCGCCGCTTGGGGGTCGTGGTGTCCGGGGCAGAGGACGTGGCGGGCACAGGCTGCTTTCACACCCTTCCTCCCCCACTCTCCAGTTCTTTTCAGAAAGCCCTTCCCCAGACGCCAACAACTGTATTAAAAATGGATTCGCATCTAACTTTGACTTTTATAATCAAAAGATTTTTTTTTTTATAAATTGCTTCCAAAATTATTTGCCTATAAGAAATTCATTTAATTATAATTGGCCGCGATTTCCCCACCAAGTGTTATTTTTGGGAATTCTTGCAAAATGAGAAGATTTCACCTATAAATTCTTTTCAACTATAATGAAGTGTAATGAAACTTTTATGATGACTAAATGGAACAATTAATGAACTTGCCATAATGTTAGGTTTACTAGGTGTTTAATTAAACATTTACTGATTTTGATTTTGCAGTGGGGTCTTTTTTCCTTTGTACTTTGGAGCTCAAATATTTTCAGAGGTTCCTGAAGTATCCCCAGGCCTGAGGTTCTAGGACCTTCATGCCTAGCAGGTGGGATGGGCAATGGAGAGTCACACAGCAAAGGGACAGGGCCTCTGGCCTTCCGGAAATGCGGACTAGGGAGAATGGGGCTGAGGTATGCATTGCCAAGCGTGGGATGGAAGATGGGGCTAGAGGAGGTGCTTTCACATGCTAGTGTGTAACTTCTTCTAATTTAAAATGGGTACCCTGTTTTGAAATTCAACCCAAAGATGTTCCCCAAAAGACTGGGTGGCGTGTGCCTGGAATCCCAGCTACTCAGAATGCTGAGGCAGGAGGATCAATTGAGTCCAGTAGTTTGAGTCCAGCCTGGGCAACACAGTGAGACCCCATCTCAAAAAATGGTTTGGTAACTGAACAGCAATTTATATTTATTTAGAGCTTACTGTGTACCTGGTTTCCAGTGCTTTACATTATTTCATTGAATTCTTACTTCCATCCTACACGGTAGGCAACTAATATTAAATGTACATTTTGCAGTTGAGAAAACCGAGGCACAGAGAGATTACTAAGTGAACTGCTCAGCGTCACAGAGCTAGTGAGTGACAAAGTCTAGCAGACGCGAGGACCCAGGCTCTTTGCGATGCTGAATGTTGCTGGGAACAAATCTGTTGTCATGATTCTGCAAGGATAAGGAGCAACGCTCTCTGCGCCAGGCTGCAGTGCTGCCCACCGTGGCTCAGGGTCCTGCCAGCAAAAGTAAGCTGCTGTCGGTTGTCTTCTCGGGTTCTTTGGCCGACTGTGCCCACAAGAGCAGAACGTCGTGCTGAGCACTCAAGGCACAGAGAGCTGACAAGTTAGAAGAAGGGTCCTGTATTTAGATGTTTTTTCCTCATTAACAATAGTTTACACTGATTCCATGTTGAAATAATCTTTGGATATGTTGGGTTAAATAAAGATATCATTAGGGTTTCTAAGCGTAAAGGGGAGATGACTGCAAGCCCCTGCTGATCGAGATGCACCTGCAGCCTCCCTGTGCCGTGCCCTCCCCTGCCCTCTCTCCCCGAGGGGCGCTCGGGCTTTCTCAGTTTGCCCAGCACCACTTTCCGGTTTGTCACCTGAGGGCGGGCGCTCCCAGGAGCACACCCCAAGGCAGAGAGTTGAGTGCAAGTAGGGTATTTGGGAAGTGGTCCCAGGAAATGCTGGGGGCGGGTGGCGCTAGTGAGGAGGGGAGCCCAGGAAGAAGGGAGACCAGCCAAGGGCGTGTTATCAGCCAGTGACCCATGGGCAGCTGGAGCCCAATCTCGCTGGAGAAGGCAGGAGACAGCGCAGAGCACGCGCCTCCCTGTGACCCACCCGAGGGGCGAGGGAGCTGGGTCTTTATCCACCCACTCCCAGCGTCACTGAGTGAGGCCGCTCCTGGAGGATGTTCATTCCTCAGCACCTCTGGCCCACTAGGTGGTGGACAGAGAAGGTTCCGGAAGCCAGAGGAAACCTTGGGCAGGAAGACACAGGTGCTTTTGGAAGTTGGACCCACGTGGATAGACATTGAAAGGGCCAATGGGGGGTCACCGACGACATTCGCAGCAGTGTTCTGCACCTCTTATTCCTCCGGCCAGGAGCGATTATCAACAGCATCCCTGGGGGCGGACGGCTGGGAAGGAGCAGTGGGGAGGATCTGAATTCAGATCAACCACCGTCAAGCTGGAGACCGATCTCAGACTTTGCTGCATTTGCTGGTTGCTGTACAGGGGTCTAACTCCGCGAATTCAAAAAATTCCTTTTTAAACTTGCTCACTCAATCAAGTTAGACGCTTTTAAAGTCAAATGTGATTATTGTGAGCTCAATAAAAAGCCTTTTAATAAGTTGAACATCATGATTCAGCCCTCCGCTCTCAGGGCCATCCTGCATGGCAGGGAGGGGAGGGGGATTTGGGGAGGGCAGGGGGCGAAGCGTGCACACACACACACACGCACACACACACACACACACGCCGATGTGTGTTCATTTGTGAAATTTATTTGCACATTTAAATCGATCATTTGTTCCAAATTGTTTGATCATGAAGCTTTTATAATATTTTGTTTTATTTTTAGAAACAGTTCTTTTACTTCGGAACAACTGCACAAAGTGCTAAAGCAAATTTGGCACAGATTCCCCGTGTGTTCCGTCTCGCTCGTTGGCTGGCACATTCTCCCTCACACTGAACGTTCTGTCTAGGCCTGCAACTGAAGCAGGAAGCCAGACACACATGCTGAAACAGTTTCAACAAATATCAACTTAAAACCAACTTGAAGCAGTCGAAAACAGAAGGGTTGGTTCAGTTGCCTTCCGCAGCCCAGCGCAAAGGAAGCCACACTGTCCGCGCGATGCGAGAGTGTTGCCATAGTTATAAAAGCCCTTCTTTTTCACCAATCACGTACTTACTTGCCCAGTGTAATACAATCTGCTGTTCCTAGCCACCTAGTACCCAACCCCTTCTTCTGGTAAAATCACCCCAACTTTCCTTTAGAGAGCCCCCTCTCCCTCTTCTCACTCCATGTGGATGAGAGGGAGCTGACTCTGCCTCCAAGGTTTAGGGCAGGGCATGTGACTCAAACCTGGCCAATCAGAGCATTCTATTCCTGTGGCTGTGGTCATTGGCTCAGGGATGGACACATGACCTAAGCCAAGCCCAATGAGATTCAACTCTGAGACTTTTGCTGGGGGGTTTGGGAATTCCTTCTGACCAGATTTAGAGGTGTAAGGAAATGAACCTGGAGAAAAGATAGTGTGAGAAGAGGAGAACCTGTCCGAGGTGGAAATGAGTAGAGAGAACAGCAATTTGATGACATCTTTCTAACATCACTGTGTGCATATTTGGACCCGGTGGCATATGAACTAGACAGCTCTAGCCTGTTGCTTTTCCATTGTACGAGTCAACACTTCCCTTTTCTGCTAAAGCCAGTCTCAGTTAGGTCTGGATCACTTATTATGGAAAGAATTAACTGATACATAAACTTTTATGAGACAGAAAACCAAAATGTTGGATTAACTGGTTCAGGATCACTGAGTGGACATCTAGGGATGGAAAGCATCTTTGAGAGTATAGTCAGTCTAAAGATCCCTCCATCACATGCTTGGCATGTGGTCTCTGCTTGTTCACCCCCAGGGATGGGCCTCTCACTACATGTTATGTGGCAACATTAATATTAGGAGTTTCTTTCTTTTATCCTAAAGATAAAATTCTTTGTACAAAGATGTATGCATGTGCTATTCATCACAGGATTGTTTATAAAGGTGAAAGAGGTGTGAACAACCTAGATATCCAAGGAAAGGGGATCAGGTAAATAAATTAGAAATCTATACAATGAAATGCTCTGAAGCTATGCAAAAATGGGTTATGGAACTGTATTTATTCATATGGAAAGGTGTTCACAGGATATTAAGGAAAAATATTTATAAAGTTATAGTATGATTCCATTTAAAAATATATGTAATTATCTATAACACAGAAAAATGTCAAGAGAGTATGAATTATCTATCAGAGATACATAGGTGATTTGTATTCTATATTTTCTTTCTTTCTGTAGTAAACATGGATTACCTGTGCGTCTTAGTCATCTCCAGCTGCCATAACAAACTACCATAGCCCATAGCCTGAGTGGCTCCAATGATAGAAATGTATTTTCTCACAGTTCTGGAGGCCGGAAATTTGGCAGCACGGTTTGGTTCTGGTGAGGGCTCTCTTCCTGGCTGGTGGACGGATGCCTTCTCTCTGTGTCCTTGCGCAGTGCAGAGAGATTCACCAAGCTGTCTTGGTGTCTCTTCTTACAAGGACACTGATGGCATCATGAGGACCCCACCCTTATGAGCTCATCTAAACCTAATTACCTCCCAAACGCCCCATCTCCAAATACCATCACACTGGGATTAGGGCTTCAACATAAGAATTCAGAGAGGATGCAATTCAGTCCATAGCCCCGTGCGATAAAAATAATAGCGAAACTCAGTTACTTATATTGCATGGGACTTGGCAATGCAATGAAAAATACCTACATAGTGACAGCAGCGTAAACACCATTTACCGAATTTTAGTTTTAGAGACAACCCACAGATCAAGCACAGATGCTTTCATTGTGCCACAGCACAGAATTCGAACGTCATTAGTCTTGACGAGTTGGACATAACAGAAGGACAGAGGTGGCCATGACTTGGAGGTCAGCGCGGGGCACAGGATTCTGAACTGGTAACCTGGGGAGCCCAGAGATGCTGTCCCCACACGCAGAACAAGAAAGGAAGTCTAGATGATGTAGGGAAGTGTGAATTTTCCCCCTGAAGGTTTGATGATTTGAGTTTATAAAGCAAACCGATAATAGGCTTGGCGCGGTGACGCACACCTGTAATCCCTGCGCTTTGGGAGGCCGAGGCAGGAGAGCGACCTCTGATGACGCCACTGCACTCCAGCCTGGATGACAGAGTGAGACCCTGTCTGAAACAAGCAAACAAACAAAACCTGATAGTGGATTAACAGGAAAAAAAGGCATACAAACCTATTTTGTGCATGTGTGTACAGGAGTCGCACAAAATATGAAAACCCAAAGAAATTGCCAGACAGCTGGTGCTTTCATACCATCCCGAGGTTACAAAAGGAAGAGGGGCTTGGAGCGGGGCACGTCAGGTTACGGGAGGGAGAGAAGAGGAGGCCGGGCACAGGGCAGAGTGTCACGTGGGCGAAACCTCACCACAGCGGCCCTCGGAGAGAACGAGGGCACCCGGGGCACGTGCTGCTCTGCTGGACCTTTAGAGGCGTCAGACGCTCAGTGAACCTCTCCTAGACGCAGACATCGGGCCTCAGAGAGCCCGTTTGCATGTGTTATTGACTTCACTGTTTCCTCTGCAGACGCAGATCTCCCCCACGAAAGACGGCTTTGCAGGGCTGTTCTTGTATTTGCAGGCCCTCTGAGTAGCCATCTCAAAATGTCAAAGAAGTATATGTTGAGGCAACATATTTTTTGTGTCCTTTAATAACATTATTCTCAGTCCCAAAGGCGATCGTAGAGGAACCTGCATCAGAATGTTTCTGTGTTGGGAAGGAGGGGCTGGGAGGCTGAGCTGTGCCAAGCTGCTTAATCCCTGTCTTTCCAAGCGAGAGGTCAGTAGCTGTTGTCTTGAACGTGGTAACCCAAGGGGAGAGAGGACGATCATTCAGAGATGAGGCAGTACTCTCGGAGGAAGAGGTGCGAGGTGCAGTTGCTGCCTCCGAGGGCTGGACTGCAGGCTCGAGAGCCAGAGCAGAGGACCGTTGGTTTGGACCTGCTGTTTCACGTTGATAAAAATGTAAACTATGCTCAACCAAAAAACAGCACTCGGGCATTATCCCCACATGTCACAGGCGATAAGGGACTGGGTACTGCTGATCCGCTATGGAGCTGTCAGAGAGAACCACAGGACAGGTCTTACCTACCAGGCCTGGGTCACCAGGAGGAAACCAGGACTCAGAGAGCTTCTAGAAGGCACCTGGCCACGGGCAGGCGGGGTCAGAACCCACACTTGTGTGGCCCTGGGCCTCTGGGGTGTGGCCAGCGAGAGTGCAGACCTCAGGGTGAGGCAGCCCTGGGTTCCTATCCAGACTCTGTGTCTCACTAGCTCATGTGTGAGTCGTGCCTCCTCCTCAAGCCTCAGTTTCCTTATCTGTAAAATGGAGACTCTGGCCATCCCTGCCTCAGTGGGGTGAAGACTCATTGGTGTCTCGGCACCATGCCTAGCCACGCACGCAGTCAAGGGGCCGGGGCTGGACCGGTTGAGAGCACGTCCTGGTTGGTCCAGACCACAGCTCTCCATCTACTGCCCAAGTGGTCCTTGTGCCGAGGATTCTGCATCTGTAAACTGTGGGTGACGCTTGGATGGCCGAAGTTATACAGTTGGGTGCACACAATTCCACATAGATGACATGCATCTATGCATTCCCCTTTGCGACCTATTTCCTCATGAAATGAAGAGCAATTTGAACCTAAAGCAAACAGATGAAAAAGACAGTAAAAATAAGTGCAGAAATCAATAAAAATAAAAACAGTAAAACAATAAAAAAAGTCAACAAAACCAAAAGCTGGTTCATTAAAAAAATAGCAATAAAATGGATAAACCTCTAACTAGGCTAACTAAGAAAAAAGAGAAAAAACATGAGCTTCCAATATCAGAAATAAAAGAGGAGTCATGGATTGCATGGACATTAAAAGGATAATAAAGAAATATTAAAAATAATGTATGTACAAAGTTGGTAACTTAGATGAAATGGACCAACTCCTTGAAGATACAAACTATAAAAACTCATACAAGAATAAATAATCTGAATACCTATATCAATAAATAAACTAATTTATTATTAATAACCTTGCAATAGAGAAAGCATCAGGCCCAGATGGTTTAATCTGGTGAATTTTACAAAACATTTAAGGAAGAATGATATTCATTTTCCACAATCTCTTCTAGACAATGGAAACAGAGAAAACCCTATCTACCTCGTTGTGTGAGGCTAGCATTACTCTATCACCAGAGGTATATAAAGACATTACAAGAAATAAAAACTACAGACCAATATCTTTTATGAATGTAGATGCAAAAATCCTTCACTAAATAATAGCAAATCGAATCCAACAACATATACAAAGAAGTATAATACACCATGACCGAGTGTTATGCAAGACTGGCTCAACACTAAAAAATCCAACATCATCATCTGTGTCAACAGGCTAAAGAAGAAAAATCATGTGATCGTATCAGTGATACAGAAAAAGCATTGACAAAACCCATTATCCATTCCTGATGAAAGGAATAAAGATGTAAGGGACTGAATATTTGTATACCCCAAAATGTATGTGTTGAAATCCTAACCTCCAAGGTGACGGTATTAGGAGATAGGCCTGTGAGAGCAGAGCTCTCGTGACTGGGATTAGTGCCCTTATAAAAGGATAATATCTCAGGCCAGGTGCGGTGGCTCACGCCTGCAATCCTAGCGCTCTGGGAGGCCGAGGTGAGCGGATCAGTTGAGCTCAGGAGTTTGAGACCAGCCTGAGCAAGAGTGAGACCCCACCTCTATGAAAAAGAAAGGTAAAAAAAAACCCAGCCGGGCATGGTGGTGCACGCCTGTAGTCCCAGCTACCCGGGAGGCTGAGGCAGGAGGATCACTTAGAGTCCAGGAGTTGGAGGTGGCAGAGAGCTGCAGCGACACCACTGCACTCTAGCCCAGGGCAACAGAGTGAGATTCTGTCTCGACAAAAACAAACAAGGCAACTGAACACCCTTCCTCACAGCCCCCCACCCCTTTAAAAAAATAAAAAATAAAATGTATCTCAGAGAGATCTCTCACGTCTTCTACCATGGGAGGGCGCAGCAAAATGACAGCTGCCTATGAACCACGAACAGCGCCCGTACCAGACACCGAGGCTTTCGGCACCTTGATCTGGACTCCCTGGCCTCCACCACTGTAGTAAATTCATTTCTGTTGTCTATAAGGCGTGCAATCTGTAGTATTTTTGTTATAGCAGCACAGGCAGACTAAGACAGGAGGGGGCCTGCTTCAACTTAGTGAAGAACATCTACACAAAAATCTTACGGTTAACGTTACACTCACTGATGAGAAACTGGATGCTTTTCTCCAAAATTCAGGAACAAGGCAAGGATGTCTTCTCTCACTGATCCTACGCAACCTTGCACCGGAGGCCATACATCCACTCCCTAGGACAATAAGAGAAATAAAGTCGATATAGAGAAAGAATAAATAAAACTGCTTGTGTTCATAGATGACTTGACTGTCTATGTAGAAAATCCTGAAGAATCAACAAAAAAATTCCCAGAGCTAATAAGTGATTATAACAACGTCTCGGCATACAAGGTTAATACAAAAGTCAATTGCTTTCCTATATACAAGCAATGAACAATTGAAATTTGAAATAAAAGAAGTAATATCACTCACAATA
>NW_012150875.1:137204-156910 GCF_000956105.1 Propithecus coquereli
AAGGAAAAACAAAACCAATTACAATAAAAGATGCAATGCTTATATACATAATACAACATGTACAGAATCTGTATTCTAGAAACTACAAAATTCTGATAAAAGAAATTGAAGATCTAAATAAACGGCTAGTCTGTGTTCGCAAATTGGAAGATTCTATATTACTAAGATGTAGAGTCTTCCCAACTTGATTTATAGATTCAATACAATCCCAACAAAAATACCAACAAACTATTTTGTAGATATTGACAAACTGATTCAAAAGTTTGTATTGAAAGTCAAAAGACTTAGAATAGCCAACACGGTCTTGAATAAGAAGAAAAAAGTTGGAGGACTCACACTAGCTGACCTGAAGACTTACTATAAAGCTATGGTAATCAGGACAGTTTGGTATTGGCAAAAAAAGTAGACATTGACCTAGACCACAAACTTACCGTTTCACAAAAATTAACGCATAATAGATCATAGATCTAAATGTAAAACACAAAGACATAAAACTTTGAGAAGGCGGCAGAGGAGAAAATCTAGGTGACTTTGGCTTAGTGATGACTTGTCAGATACAACACTAAAAGCATGATCCATGAAAGAAAAAATTAGTAAGTTGGACTTTATTAAAATTAAAAACTTCTGATCTGTGAAATACAGTGTTAAGAGAGTAAAAAGACAAGCCACAGATTGGAAGAAAATATTTGCAAAACACGTATCAGATAATTATATCCAAAATATACAAAGAACTTGCAAAACTCAACAATAAGAAAACAAAGAACTCAATTTAAAAAGGGCAAAAGATCGGAACAGACACCTCACGAGAGGAGATATACAGAGAGCAATTGGCATATGAAAAGATACTCAAAACCATTTGCCACTAGGGAATTTCAAATTAAAACAAATTACCATTAGACAGCTATGAAAATGACTAAAATCTTGGCCGGGCGGGATCGGTGGCTCATGCTTATAATCCTAGCACTCTGGCTGACTGAGGCGGGAGGATTGCTTGAGGCCAGGAGTTCAAGACCAGCCTGGACAACATAGTAAGATCCTGTCTCTACAAAGAAAAGAAGAAGAAGAAGAAGGAAGGAAGGAAGAAAATTAGTTGGGCATGATGGCATGCACCTGTAGTCCCGCTACTTGAAAGGCTGAAGCAGAAAGATCGCTTGAGCCCAAGAGTTCAAGGCTGCTATGAATCCTGCCACTGCACTCCAGCCTGGGTGACAGAGTGAAATCTTGTCACACACACACACAAAAGACTAAAATCCAAACAGCTGACAATTCCCATTGCTGGCAAAGATACGGAGCAGCAAGCATTCTCATCCATTGCTGGTGAGAATGCAAAATGGTACAGCTACTTTGGAAGACGTTTGGTAGCTCCTTACAAGGTGAAACGTAGTCTTACTATACAATCCAGCAATCGTGGTACTGCGTAATTTACCCAATGGATTTGAAATTTACGCCCACACCAAAACCTGCATATGAATGTTTTAGCAGCTCTGTTCATAATCACAAACTCATGATTATGAAGCAACAAAAATTTCCTTCAACAGGTGAATGGATAAACCAAATATGGTCCATCCACACAATGCAATATTATCAGTAATGAAAGGAAAGGCGCTATCAAGGCATGCAGAGACATGGATGAATCTTAAATGATTATCGCTAAATGAAAGAAGCCAGTCTGAGCCTGCTTACTGTATAATTCTAATTATACACATTCTATAAAATGCAAAATTATAGTAATATGAAAAGATCAGTGGTTGCCAGGGGCTTGGGTGGGTGGGGCAGAGGTTAAATAAGGGAAGCCCAGGAGACTGTTTTTAGGGCAGTAAAACTATTCCGGAATGATACTGGGACAGTAGAGACACGACAGTACGCATTTGTCAAAACCCATAGAACTTTACAGCACAAAGAATGAACCTTAGTGTACGTAAATTAGAAAAAAACTAGGAAGTTGGAGCATCCCAGGATGAAATGCGGAATGTGACCAAACACTCTAACTGCATTACACGTGTGTGAAACAACCTCACCAGAAGGGAAGAGGTTGCTAACCTCAGTGACTGTGGACATGAGCGGAGTCTAAGACGAAAGGCACAGGAGCTGTACGTAGCGCTGGACTCCAGTAGATAAGACCATTTCCCTTGGGGGTACCAGTTAGCAATTCCAAAGCTGCTACGCATGTACACTAGAATCGAATAATTAAATAAATGGACGGTGGGCAATGGGACCCAGGCTTCTCAGCGTTGGAGGGGGAGGCTACAGACAAGCACAGGGAAGAGGATCCAAGTCCAGTCCATGTAGTGATGGGTTGCAGTTGGAGACATCAGTATGAACTCAGGTTTACTTATTTAAATACAAATGGTTATGCGTAAAACTATGTATAGATATGTGTACATACATGGGTTAGTATGTTCATATATATTTCCTTGCTGAGTCAGCTGTGAGGGCCTAGAAATGATGACACCCCAGAAATAGCAAGCACACCCAGAGCCCAGATCTTGGTTTCTAAAACCATTCTCCAACAGAGGGAACCAAGAGTCCGTGGAGAAACGATTGCTTCTAGGACTGGGGCAGGAAATACACACGATGAGCCTGGAGCATCTTACAGTGCCAGAAAGTAAGAAAGTGCTAAACAACAACAACACCTCACAATGATGAGGCCACGTCAAAGGAACAAAGGGGCCTCTGGCCAAGGCTGGAACAATTTGAGCATCAAAATGAATAAGGTAACATTGGACTATAACTCAAAGTAAAAATAACTATCCATGATCCGGACTGGTACAAATGAACAATTGAATAAATAAATGAAGCAAGTCCCTTGTGCAGAAGATTTCCAAACAATTTATGTAGATGCTCCACCCTCAAGGAGGTAGAGCCTAACCCTCTGCTTCTTCAGTGTGGACTGCGCGTAGTGACGTCCTTCCAAAGAGCACAGCGTGGGAGAGGGGAGGAAAGGGGATCTTTACAGTGGAGACACTAAATGAACACCTCAAGCCAGGGGGTCAAGGTCAACATCAACAGTGACAGGTCACGTGGGTGGCATGGACCCTGGATATGATGTGCTGGGGAGGGCACTTTACCTCTGTGGTCTTCCTCCCAAAAGCCACAACCCCAGTTGAATCACAAGAAAAATACCAGAAAAGCCTCAATAAAGGGGCATTCTACAAAACGCCTGATCAGTGCTCCTCCAGACTGTCCAGATCAACAGAAACAAGAAAAGTCTGAGAGACTGTCGCAGCCAAGAGGAGTTTAAGAAGATACTGGAACTAACCATAATGTGGTGCCCTGGATGGGATCCTGTAACAGAGAAAGGAAAAAAAAAAAACTAAGGAAATCTGAATACAGTTTGGACTTTGGTTAATGATGATGTATCAATATTGATTTATTAATTCTAACAAACATACCCTACTAGTTGAAGATGTCAGTAACAGGCAAACCTGGATATATAAGACATTCTGCTTATCTTCTCAATTTTTCTGTAAATATAAAATTGTTCTGAAAATAAAGTCTATTTTTTCAAGTTTATTTTTGAAAAAGATGCAAAGAAAAATGGCCCTCTTTTCTGTCTTTGAATATGATGTGATGACAGGAGTTGTAGCAGCCACCTTGCAGCCGTGTGGGGGTCTAAAGCAGAGGTACAGAAAACTTTTCTATGAAGGATCGGATAGTAAATATTTTAGGCTTTGTGGGCCATATGGTCTCAGTAGCAACTATTCAGCAACTACTCAACTCTGCTCTTGTAGACAAAAGTAGCTGTAGACAATGTGTAACTAAATCGGTGTGGCTGTGTTTCAATAAAACTTTATTTATAAAGACAGGCAGCTGGGGATTTGGTTCATGGGCCATAGCTTGCTGACCCCTGGTCTAGAGGGCAGATGCAAACAGCCCAGGGGCCCAGCAGGGCCCTGGCACACCTTGGAACACCTTGCTTTACAAATCGTACAATTCCTTGCACTTAAATCACTGTTTACTTATTTTTTGTTACTTGCAGCCAGAAGCCCCCAGGCCAATACAAGTGTTGTGCTGGCTCCTGTGCCCACCCCTCCTCCTGTTTCCTCCCGTTTTCTTGGGAGTGGAGGAGGGCAGGGACAGACCCTCCATGAGCTCCTCTGTCCTCGGCTGGACAGCTGGACCTTACACATCCTGCTGCTGGCCTCTCTGTCCCATGGAAGAGTCTGAGGAGGTCGGATGAGGAGACAGCATGGGACGGTGGGAGAGAGCCCCAACACTTCCAAGCTGGTGATGTGGGAGGCCAGCTGACTTCTCTGTGCCTGTTTCCGTACCTGAAGGACGGGGTGTTATGAGAACGGAAATGGTTGGGAAGTACAGGCCCAGTTACTCCTGAGAACATGCATTTATCCCCCATGGACAATAGATACAAGTCCAGCCCTGACCTCAAGCAGTTCAGTGTCCTTGGGGACAAGATATGAACACCACGTGCAATGCAGCAACTGTGTCAGTAGAGCTGGCATGGAGGTGCTGGAGGCATCCTGGAAGGCTTTCTGGAGGAGGTGCTGTCTGAACTGGGTCTTGGCATTTGCAGGAAGGTCAGGGTGCACCGGGTTGAGAGGCAGAAGGGGCAGCAGCGAGCACAGCCATGTGCCAGGGAAGAGCGGGCTGCGCACAGGGTGGTGCTGGCAGGGGACTGGGGCATCGGCAGATCCGAGACAGAATGGGGAGGCTCCGCAGGGCCTTGCAGGCCTCAAGAGGTGTCTGGGCCGCCCCCTGAGGCCATGGGAGTCCTGGAGTATCCTAAAGTCCCCGGATCCGGGGTTGCCTCCCCGCCGTGGGGCGGGAGGCAGCCGGGGACAGTGGTGGTCACGGGTGGTGTGGGAGCCTGGCGGTGTGGTGGGGACACGAGGAGGGATGGGCACGAGCTCTTCGGGGGGAGCTTGAGCTCATCGGGGGTGCTCTCCACCCTCGGCAGGCGGGCTGCATGGAGGGGGGGGGCGTGTCCAGGAGGAGCAACGGCTGGAGGACGGGGGGCTCTGGCCAGCCGGATAACAGCCACCGTCAGGAGCAAGCTCAGGAAATTCCCTGCTGCTCCAGTTGGATTCCAGAAATTTTTCGGAAGGTGTCAACCGCTAGGCCTGGTGCTGTACGAAGGGGGAGGAGGAAGCCAGACCAGGTGACCTGCTGGTTTTCAGGTAACACCTGGTCGGGACAAGCAAAGGTTTAATGTGCCACAGAGACTCCCGGACCCACAAACGGGCCCCCAAGGCCACCACCCGGGGCCACCACCTCCACTGATGTCAGATCTGCGAGGGGCTTGGGGAAGGGTCTGCCTGCCGCCTGTAGCCGACACCAGCCTGGGGGCTGCGAGGTGAGGACATGTCTGTCCGGTCCCCGTGTCCCTGGCGCCTGTCGGGCGCACAGTGCGTGTGCCATGCCGGCTCAGCGGGTGGATCTCACAGGCACCCGAGTCCCTCGTTACATTCTGCGGGTCTGTCCGTGAAGCTCCTAAGCCAGAGGAAGTGACGTTCGTCACCACGCAGGCCTGTCGCAGCCCCCGAGTCAGCCCACACCAGCCTCTATAACCCACCCCCACCCCAGCAGCCCACTCTCCCTGCCCTCACGCTGTGCGGGGGCTGCCGTTTGTGAGTCTGTCTCTGAAGCCAAAGACGAGTTCTCTGGGGTTGGGGATTGGGTCTGAGACGCTGGCGTCTCCCAGCAGCCAGGGTGGTGACTCCCAGCTACGCTCAAAAAATGTACTGGATGAGTCAAAGATGAGACCTTCTCGTCTTTCAAGGGGCATGTGATCGCAACATGAAAACCCCATCCGGAAGCCCATGTCAGTAGTAGGAGTATGCAGTATTTAAGTGTGCCAGGCACCTGCTGGGATGATGCTACAGGCGTTAGCTCATCGGACGCCGGGTGCAAGTGTCTCACGGGCACCGACGTCAGTCCCATTCTACAGACCAGGTGACTGAGGCCTGCGAGGGGAGTAACCGCTCGAACGCGGAGCCGGCTGGGGCACAGCACAGGGACCCCTGCTCTTGCCACTGAGGAGTAATGGGCTCTCTCGGGTTTTCCCCAATTCTTTGTGATCTCTCAGGTTTTTCTCCACCGGAAAGAGGGCACAGGTGGGTACGGAGTTCTGCCCTGACCCAGTGGGCTGCCGGCTTTTGCATTTCTCGAAGCGCGTGAGATGTTTCTTGGGCCCTGTGGTCCAGATGCTTAGGAAACCCGGGGGCTGAGGCCAAACAGCGGTCACCCCGGGGGTTACGGGCTTTATGTGGGCCTTTTCAAAAACTTCCATCGGACATTAAAGATGGGTCTATAGCTGACCCTTGAACAACACGGGTTTGAGCTATGCAGGTCCACTTATACGTCTATTTTTTTCAATAATGTATCAGAAAATGTTTGGAGTGTGACAATTTGAACCACATAGCCTAGAAATGCAGAAAAAATTAAGATGAGTTGGGTATGTTATGAATGCACAAACCGTACGTAGATACTTACGTGTTAATCGGCGGATACAGTATCAGTAAGGCTTCCTGTCAATACTAGGCTATCAGTAAGTAGGTAAGTTCTGGGGAATAAAAAGTTGTATGTGGATTTTTGACTGCGGGGTGGGGGCAGTGTGCCTGGAACCCCACATTTCTCAAGGGTCAACTATACTTAGCAAAATAAATGAGGGCTCCTGTAGTGGCTAGTGTGGGTGCTCCACAAACCCCCCTGGAGGTCTGTGCACCCCTCCCCCAGCCTCCACGTGCATTGCTGCTAATGGCCGGCACCTGGGAGGACATCCTGGGGCCACTGGGACCCCTCACTGCTCCGCCTTTACGCACCAAGAGCCAGGGGGGTCTGAGCTTGCCTTTCCCAGGCGCAACTTAATCCAGAGCTCTCCACAGGCCCCTGGGATCAGGCTAAGGCTGGAACTTTGCCTAAAACTGTCCCCCTGCTCTAGCTTCTGCCCCTCCTAGGTCCTCTTCCCCGACTCCCTTAGCTGTCTCCCCCGGGAGTATCCTTAAGACGCCCCATGTACACAAATCCACATCACAGGGTTTACTTCTGGAAGACCCCCACTTGAGACAGTTTCTTTCTTGCAGACCTTATCAGAGCTTTCATCATGCTATGGTAAATAATGTTTTCCCAAGAGGGAGGAAAAGTATACAATGTTTTGCAAACTCACTTAACCCCAATACCTCCCCTTTGATTAGAACCACCTGCTTGAGCAAGTGTTTTCACTGTGCTCTCTGAACGCTGTCTGAACTAAACAGAGAGGTTGAATGCATTGTTTGAGGCTGCCCAGCAGCCTGGAGGGATCACTTCCTCTCCATTCAAGGCAACCTGGGGTTGTTGTAGAGGGGGTGGGGGTGGTGAGAAAAGCCACACACGGACAAAGAAGTGAAAAAGCCTTGTTCCAAAGAATTGTAAAATTTATTGTATAAGTATTGCAGCTTTTCAGAATGTCATCATTGCCACTAATGATTACTGATACACAACAAGCAATGTCTTCAGGCCTGTGGATTGGCATCCAAATACAGAGTCTCACGCAGCAGCATCGTGGGTGCTGCACCCGGCGTGCCACAGAGAGCTTACATAAGTCTAACTGAACAGAACTCGGGAAACAGGGCCGCAAAGGAGGGCGGCTCCCACGCCCAGAATGCAACACTCATTAGCAGCAGCGACATGGAATCAGGCAGGCAGCGGAGAGCGGGTGTGTCCTTCTGAGCTCTATAGTACAGCAAAATTTCAAGCACAGTTTCTGGAAAAAAAAATTTTTCTTATCATCAAGACGTTTTGTGGTTCTGGAAGCTTTGTGTCGCACGTAGGGAAAACACTTCTCTGAAACACACAATGCACAGCACGACCAAGGACAGGGACTGGGTCTGGGTCTTGCCCTGCCCTGGCTTTCGCTACACGTGGGGTCACTTTTAACTCTTTGCAGAGACACTGGGCTTTGGGGAACACGGATGGCTCTTGGCACAATTTGGTAAATCTGTCCCGGCTTTGCAGGGGAGATGACCTTCCTCCTCCCGAGGGAATGTGGTGGCTACACGCCGGGAAGCGAGGGCAGAAAGAGCTGCACGCTGCCACCTTCTCCGAACCCGGGGTGGAACAGCAGACCCCTGAAACCCGCCTGGTCCGCCTCCCACCAGCCACTTCTGAGGACCTCACCGAACTGCCTGCTGGAACGGGGGCTTCCTAAGGGGTGGTCCAAGGGTTTTCAAAGATAACACGGCAACCAACATCTAGAGGAAACAGTGCACCCCCCGACCCCCCCCCCCCAGAGCTCTGGGGTCAAGCAGAGAAGCCAAGAGCTTAGCTCTGGCAGTAGTGTCCAGATGACACCCTATCGGTTTTCTTGGGATGCGCCTGCTTTTGACAAGCCAGTCTCCCCATGAACTTTTGCAACTGTCACCCATCGGGCATGAAGCCCAGGGACGCTGGACTTCAGTACTGGCTTGATGGAGGGGTGGGCTCTGCCCTCAAGCCGGCCGAGGTCAGTCACCCACTCCGCCCCTTCCTTCTCTCTGCTAGCAAATCCAGACCATACCATGAAGCAGTAAGACTCCAACAGTTTGGCTCAAGAGGACACGGAGAACACTTCAGCCTGGCTTTTGGCTGATGCCACACACACAAACGAGGTCCACGTCTAGGTTTTTGACCCAGATGGGAATTACACACAGTCCTTGACAAAAAAGGCTGGAGGACAGCAGGGATCAGCCCACCTAGCGAGGCACAGCCATGGTGGAGGGAGGCGAGGCCAGGAGAGGGCAATAGGGCGTCTGAAAAGAAGCAAAACCCTTTGCGGACTCCGGGAGGGGGCACCGGTCCGGAGTGAATGAGGCACTGTCCGGAAACCCCCGCCCCACGGCAACAGGGTCACTGCTTCCTCAGTAAGGCACTAGAGACGTGTCACATAAAGGAAAGATACATTTAAATTATCTTTGTAAGTGTGTCCCTGTACCTTTCAGGATAAACTACATTGATTTCTCTGCACGATCTTTTCAAAAACCCTCTTCGAGAAAGAAGCAGATTCGAAGCTCAAGACCCCATGGAGAGGCAGGTTCTGCTGCTGCCCAGGGATGAGAAGGTTCTAGCAGGCTGGTCAGCGCTCAGACCACATGTCCTCTTGGCCACCCTGTTCTTAAAACATACATGCGTGTATAAATAAAGTTCAAACGGTCAGAACTTCAAAACTGTTCTCAGGTTTTTGTTTTCAGGGAATAAAAAGGTGGCTTGCGCACAGGAGTTACTGCCTCTCGTATCTTTCTTTTGTGCCGGTCTACTAGTCAGCTGCTGCCGAAACTGACGGGACACATCCACGGGATGGGAGGGGTGGCGTTGGCAAGGAGCCCGCGACAGGGTGGGAGGAGACCCCACTCCCGCTCTCTCCTGTCACCTGCCCCTTCCTGCTGCGTCCCCTGCACCCCGCCAGCAGGGACCCGGTGACCCCAGATCTACTCGGTACAGAGCTGGCGAGCAAAGACCCACATGACAACACAGACAAACAAACACACCCAACGGCTGTTTCCGTGGGGAAGGAGAGGGGAAATACATCGGCTCCTGAAGCCCGAGCACGGAGCACGGAGCACAGGTGTGTCGGTCTGGCTGTTCTGCTCGCTGCAACCCTTCCCCACGTCCTGGGAGAAACCTGGGCTTGTCGCCTTTTCATCTCGGGCCTCTTGCGTGGGAATCGATACATGAGGGAAACAGACAGGCGTGAGGTCCGACTGCTGGCACTGTGGGCCCTTCCTCACGCCAGCGTGCCCCCCAGCCTCCGCCGGCCAGCCCTGGCGCCGGGGCACCGCCACCGAGGCATCCTGCACTAACCAGCACCTCCGCCCTCGGGGTGTCCCCGGCAACGTGTGCGGGGAGCGGCTGCAGCCAGTGAGGGGCACCCTGCTCCTCCCCACGGGGACCTTCACAGTTGAAAATAAGAGGAAAAACGGATTCTTTCGGTAACAGTTTATTGTCATCTTGGGAAAGGGCAAAACCACCACCCGGAACTTGACGCCTCTGCGGTAACTTTCCTGTTCTGTTTGTGATCGAGAGGCTGCCTGGCCCACAGGGAAAAAGATGTGTCTCCTTCGGTAGGGAATGTGTGACGTGCTGATACCTATCACTAGACAGAAGCATCCAATTTGCAGGGAAAGTGGCCCCTCGGGAAGCCCGCCCTTCCCCGGCGGAGAGCCGCTCTGCAGCGGGGAGCTCACCCCTGCCTGACGTCGGCTCTGAAATCCCGACACTTCTCCCTTCAACTCTCAACAGACACGAGAGAGGTTTCCATCGAACAAGCACTGACATATTTATATTAAAAAATAGTGCAAAATCTCAACATTTATATAAATAACTCTAAACCCCTGCTTTGTAATTTTTTTCTTTACAAGGTAATACACACTTTCTGAGTTGGCACTCAAAAATTGCCATTTTGTTCCTCTTCTAGTTCAGAAAACATCTTTTTTTTTAATAGGCCTCTTCTAATACAAAAATACTCCTGCCCTCGCACATACAGTTTCTCTTATTTTATATATATTTATATATATAATATTGCAGATCTTTAAACAAAGGTTTTGTGCAAATATGTCTTTAAAGTTAAGTGAAATCATCATAAACGAAAGAAAATAAGCATTCACGCACGCAGCTCAACTAGAAACAAAAAAAAAGACTACTGTAGAATTCTTTTTTCTCTTTTGCCTTCAAGACACAGCTCAACAAAGAAACGTGGTTTTTTGCAAGCTTTCTTAGCTTGTGCATTCAGACCAGACATCACATGTAAATATTTATACACAGAGAGGTGGGAGAGGACGGCCACACGCTGCGTTTCCGTGTGTCGCCCGCCATCCTCTCTCTCCTCTTGTAAGAAGTGCAGAGCATTCTGCCTTTTCACCCACTGCGGCCCCGCGGCCCGGGTTCCTAGAGAGGGTGTCCTTTCTGTTTATCCTTCTCTTTGCTCCAGAGGGCGGCGCTCTCCAGGGGGGTGATGTGTGTGTGTTGGAGCCGGGTCCCCTCCAGCAAGGAGGGCGGCCCGCTGCTCTGCTGGTGCTGGAAGGAGGACCCGGGGTAGTGGCCGATGACCTCGCTGTAGGTGGGCGGTGGCCCCTCCATGCGCCCGCCGCTGCCGTAGCACGTGGCGCTGATGCCTGAGTTACTGCTGGGGGGGCAGGGGCCGCCCAGCCTGGCACTATCCATCAGGTCACTGTCGAAGATGGTTCTGTTCGGGGGTGCGCGCACCGACTCGCGATTCAGCTCCAGCTGCTGCTCGGGGTCCCGCAGCTGGAGGGTGCAGGGGCCCTGGTAGGGCGGGGGCTCCTCCCCGTCCGACAGCGAGATGGTGGGTGGCAGGTCGATCTCGTGCTGCAGGTACGGGTACGTGGGCTGGAAGCGGTGGAAGCGGTCACGCTGGGCGAAGGCGGGCACGGCCAGGCGGTCGGCGGGCCGAGGCGGGGTGTAGACCTGCGGCTGGAGGGAGCAGAGCGCAGTCAGGAGGGCGGCTGTCTCAGGTCGGGGCCCCCCCCCAGAAGCAGATCCTCACATAGGGGGTTGGCTGCACGTGACTCAGCTCCCTGGGGAGAGGGAGAGGGCAGCGGGAGGCGGCAGGGAAGGAGCCCAGCAAGGGTGTGGCCTCCACCGGACCCCCCGGGAGCCCTGGAGTGTGCAAGGCAGAGCCGCACAGCCCCCTGGAAACAGAGGCAGGGGCAGCCTTTGTGCTCCCACCCTCCGGGGGCAGGGAGCTTACACTCCTAGGCAAGGACACTGATTCCGAGAAGAGAGTGAGAGCCTTTGGCGGCCAGCACTCTCCCAGCAGGGCCACCAGAGGGGCAGGGCTAGGATGGGAGGGAGGGGAGGGGAGGCAGCGCCGGCTCTCACCTCCGGGATTCCGCTGCCCGACACTGTGCTCTCCGAGGGCCAGAGGCATCCTTCCTGGACGGGAGGAGAGGGACAGGCAGGGTCAGTGTGTGGGCGGGGGCGGGAGAGCAAAGACTCAACCCGGCGACAACTCTGCTGGCGACGACTCTGAGCCCGGTCACCCAGGGAACGGATCTTGAACCCCTCCACTTCCCTGCTCCACATCTCGAGGACACAGTGACCACTGCCTCCCCCCGGTCTCTCAGCTCCTGCTGCTGTCCCTGGAAACCTGCCTCACACGTTCCAGAACATATACCCAATTCGAGGGTCCCCCTTCTCAAAGCCCCCAGGCAGCTTCCGGCGGCTTATAATGAAACCCAGCGTGGTCGCCCCTCCTGGTCTCACTCTCCCGGCCTGGACCACCTGCTCGCCATGTGACCTGGGCAAGTTACTGAACTCAGATGCTGCAGTTCCTATATCTGAAAATGTGAATAATTACAGTACTGGCCTGTTGGGGTTAAAGATCTTAACAGGTTGAATGTAAAAACCACCTGGAGCCCATGTGGCCCTCAGGGAGTGTATGAGAGTGTTGGGTGCCACCACTGCACTCCGGCCAGCCACCATGACCAGCTCCCTGATGTCCCCACATGCTAAGCATGTGCCACAGGGCCTTTGCACTGGCTGCCTCGATGCCTGGCCAGCTCCTTCTTTATTTTCAGTTCCAGGGTCCCCTGCGAACTCTCTCCAACACCATTATCTAAAGGCCTCTCCTATGAACTAACCTGTCACCTGTTCTATCTGCAGTCACCTTGTCTGTGTATTTATTCATCTCTCCACAGACCATCTCTCCCTCTCTATTATGAACGAACCTAAAATTACTGATATTCCCGTTTATAGGTGAAGAAGCAGAGAAGAGTTGAAGTGCCCAAGGCTGATGCTTTGCCATAAAACAGCGATTTGGTCACCAGCAAACGTGGAATACAGCGTCGCTTCTGTGCCGAGCTCTGGGCCAGGTGCACGGGCATAGCACCACCGCACGAAGCTTACATGCCCTGCTGAGTTCACAGCAGGGGTGTGTAGCTCCTCTAAGGGAAGGGGGACCCCATGCTGGAATCAATGTGTCCGAGTTGCCCGTCAATGCCACCAGGGAGAGCCTTGGGCCCAGAGGAAGGGATGTCTGTTAATTTTATAGCTTCAATGAGACATAACTGATATGCAATAAACTCATATTCAAAGTTTGCAACTGGGTAAGTTCGGGCATATGTACATACCAAGAGCATGTTACCACAACCCAGATAATGAACACGTCCATCACTCCAAAAGTTTCCTTGGGGGCACGTTTTCTTGAGGGTTCCCAGGTAGGACGTGTCTTACTGCAGCCCGGGTAGCAACTGCCAGAGGACGGCAATTCCCCAAATGGTCACTAGGGGCCTCTGTGGCTCTCAAGACTGTCCCGTCAGGACCGATTCACCTTGTGCCTTGTGCCGAGGGACTCCCCGCGCACCTGAGCCTCACCCTCTGACCACCCTCCTTACCCTGTCTGACCAGTGGGGAAGCGCATCTCTGAGAGGGCAGACACTCGCCCCGTGTCACTCGGTGAGGCGATGGGCCCGGGCGTATCCAGGGTCATGGGAGGGGCCGACCTGTCCGTTGGGGGCAGGCAGGTGGGGCACGAGCTGCTGGCTGGACACAGGGAGGAGGGGACTCCCAGGGGTCACCTTGAAAAGGGGCTCAGACAGGACAGCCATGCCAGGGGCAGGGCCCAGGTGGGCAGTGGGACGTAGGCTGGGCCCCAGGCAGACGGCAGCTGTGTTTGGGTCTCTGGGGGAGGTCACGGGGCCCAGAGACTCCTCAGACACACTCTGTCTGGCAGGCGGTCCCCAAGGGAGCCGCCACATTCTGCTTTAGGTCTAACAGGGCTCTGTGTTTACCCAGCCAGGCCTCCCTGGGGGCCTGTGCAGGCGGCTGGGTAGACACACTTTCTACTAGGCTCAGGTGTCCAGGGAGCCAGGGCCAGAATCCTGCCGCCCAACTTGACAGCAAAGCCTTGGGTGCTGCCCACAGGGCTACCTCCCCCCGACGACGGCCGGGCCATTCCTGCCCAGACCCTGGGTACGTACTCCCCAGCACTCGACCAACTTCACCCTCCTCGTGGCCCTAGGGCCGCACAGGGTGGGCGGAGAGGTGCTGGCTTCACCCCATCCCACAGACGCACACACTGAGGCTGAGGGCCAAGCCGGCCCAGCCTGCAGCACGTGCTCCCAGGCTGTGCTCCCCAGGCTCATCTGACTCCGCTCTCCCCAGCATCGGAGGGAGGACAAAGGGGGCCACAGGCTCTTCAAACCACCACCAACAAGCGCCGTAGCCTCAGGCCAGTGTCCCACCTCTCTGACACCCAGCTCCACCTCTAAGTGGGTGAACCCTTGAGGTCCTGACCGCAGACGAGGCAGGTAGCTCATCCCTGGGCAGACAGCGGCGCCCGTTGCTGGGCGACGGCAACAGCAAACAAACAGCCAGGTGAGCCCTGGGCTTCGAAGCGAGGGATTCCTTCAGAGCAGCACATGCGGAGTCTGTCCCAGACACCACGGGGGCACACCGCGGGCCTCAGGCTGGGCTGCCGGCGTGCCCATCGGAGGGCAGACGTTCCTCGCCTTGACAACCCGGTGACGCACCGAGGCTGGGGCCTGACGCAAGCAGAGACGCCCAAACCCGCCAGGGACAGGCCTGCCGGCTCGGGCCGTGGCCAGCAGACTCCTCGGCCGACTTGGCTCAGCCACGGACCTGGCACTGCCACCAGCCCCAGGTGTCCCCAGCAGTGAGGAGGCCATGCCCGGCGATGCCTGTTCTGCGAGTCTCCCCACACCTGGCACGCCCTGGCTCAGAGCCTGTCTGCAGCCCCGAGGCCGCCCCCTGCCCGTAATTCCCAGCCCGCTCTTGAGACGGCCGCCTCCTGCCCCACGCCGTTAAATAACGCGCCCTGGACACAGACACGGAGGCCGTTAGGGACGGAGGCTGCACCTCCCTTCCGCCCACCTGCGGAAGGCACCAGCTGCAGGGCAGTTACATGTCAAAATCGGGGTTATCCGAAGAGCAAGGTCCTCCATGCGGCTCCGTGTCCTTCTCAGCCCCGGAGCCCATCCCCCTCGGTCCTTCTGCGCTTGGCCTGGGAGCGGCTCTCCCCAGGTGTCCCGCAGGTGCATCTGCTGCCCCTCCCAGCTCCCGCCTGGCGTCCCCATGGCACTGGCTCACAGCCACTGCCCCAGCGCAGGGGGTGTCCTAGGCACCCGTGCGTGCTCGGTGGCGGTCCACTGAGTGGATGCACGGCAGGGTGGAAGTGCTCTCACAGCCAGCAGTGACCGACCCTCACTCTGTGCTAAGCCTCGAGGGCCCTGGGAGTTGAACACAACCGTGAACTGCTTTTACACACAAGGCAATGGAAGCCCCGTTGAACGCATCAGGGACTGACCGCAGGGCCAGACGCCTGCAGAGCACTGGCGCGAGGGCAGGCGTGGGACCCGCAGGAACGCAGCAGGCGCCTCTCCCCCACCGCCATGTTGGGTGCAGAGTCAAATGCCATGCCCTCGTCCCTCTGCCCTCTCCCACAGCCTTGCGTGTGCCCACGACGTCTCCCCCACCGCCTGCCCCAGCATCTCCGCCCTGCCCCCGCTCGGCCCCAGCCATCCGGGTAGGGACAGAGAGGACAGCCCTCACTGCGCCCCGCCCGGCACGGTCACCACCTGACCTCTTCTCCTCTCCTCCCGGGATGTCAGCTCCGTCACAGCGAGGGTCTGTCTGTGCTGCCCGAGCCCCAGAGACCAGGACAGTGCCTGGCCCGAAGCGGAGGCTCAGGAACCAACGGAGCCCTCCGTGAGCCCTCCCCGCAGCCCACTTCCTCCCCCGTCCCTCCAGCACTCAGATGGCTCACTCAGACGGCTCGGCCTGTTTACGGGGGAGGGAGCTGGTAACAGGAGGGTTTCTCAGCCTCAGCCCATCTTCCAGTCCCGCATCTGGGTTCCCGCGAGCACCCGGGGGACACCAGCTTACCGAGGAAAGGGCGTCTTCTCTCCGCCTGCCCGGGCTGTGCCGGCTGATGAGGGAGCGCGCCGACAGCTTGTAGTGGCTCAGCAGGCACGTGATCACCACCACCATCACCATCATCACCACCACGATTATGATTATCTGCACAAACTCCAGCTCCGCTGTGGAGACGCAGAGAAGCACGTGAGATTTCGAGCCGAACCTGTGGGCCGCTGGGCACAGGGCTCAGCCCTTCTGAACTTCACGCCCTGCTGGCAGAGCAAGAATGCCACAAAGACTCAGGGACGCCAAGCCCGAGTCTCCCGGCAAGGTCACTGACGGTGCCCGGGGCTGGCAAGCGTATGGGGAAGCAGCTCTCCTGGGAAGCAGCGTCGGCTGGGAGGATGCACGGGGAGAGCCCGCGGCCCAGACACCCCACTTGTAGGGACGGAGGAAGGACTCCCAGCTCTGCTCCCAGAACCTCCCGTAGCTGTTCTCGTAGCACGAGTGACCTGCAGAGAGGGCCTGTACGTGGGCCTCCCGCCACTGGGCAAAGGCTAAGGCAGAGGTCACGGCCCCTTCACCTGTCTGGGGAGGGGGCAGCTGGGAAGAGGAGGGGCCCCTGAGTGTGGAGAGGGGATGCTGGAACCAGGTGTGGAGCTGCAGCTTTGTGGAATAAACAAAGGGAAGTACGTGCGGATGTGTGTGCACAAGCCCACACGCCCCCAGCGGCCCACACGCAATCCCCAGCACACACCAATAAACACAGACAACACACAGACACGAGGCACCGCACAGGCCCACACACACACGTCCAGCAAACACGAGACTCACGCGCACCACCCGACAGGACAGGGTCATACGGCCCCTCCTCTTGGGGAAGAGGCCTCAGAAAACCACATTCCAGATGGCTGCAAATGTTGCACGTCTCATTTTTAAAGTTTTTTTTTTTTTTTTGGGGGGGGGTTTCCACTAGAAGGCAGAAAAACCCTCAAGTGCTGGAAAAGGAAGAAGGTTATTTTGATCCTGCCTGAGCCGGGGCGGTTTCTGCTGACTCAAGCGAGTGTGCGCCGGAGCCGTCGCGGCAGCTGGCCGAGCCCGGTGCCAGCAGAGCCCCAGCAGCGGGCGGGATGCCGGGTCCCTCGGAGGTGACATGCAGAGCGGGCACCAGGCGGCAGCGTCAAGGGCTGACGCTCCTCCGCCAGCCCCTCCAGCCCAGATGCCCGGCCCAAGCGGCGCAGGAACACGCCTCCCCCAGACCTGCTGTGCCGGAGGGGTCTCCCCAGGGTCACAGGGTCAAGCCCAGTGCCACCGACTCAGCTCCTCCTCCTCCTCGCAAGGAGGCACTGAAGTCAAAGAAGGGGAGCAGCGCAGGCAGGTCTCAGGCGGGGCCTGGGAGACATCCGGCGGTCTGGAGCCCACGTGCCCAAACAAACGCCAGCCCTGGGAGGGCCGACCGTCTCTTGCCACCAGCCTCAGTTTCCCCCGGAGGGAAGTGATGGGACCGTCACTGTGTATGGAGTGGCAGAAGCTTCTCCACACTGAGGCAGTCACTTGCCCCATATTCTCCAGCCACCCCTGCTTCCCGGCCACGTATCCCCCAGTTCCCGCCTTCTCACGGCACCCTATACCTCGGCACAGCTGCTCAGCAGCGCCACTGTTTACACACAGCTGTGAAGTCGATGCTTCTCGACGGGGGTGAGTCTGCACCCAAGGGACATGTGACAACGCCTGGAGACAGCCTGGGTTGCCACAACGGGGGGTGCTACTGGCATCTAGTTGGGGGGGCAAGGATGCTGCTAAACACCCACACTGTCCCGGACCGTCCCCCTCGACCAAGAAGGATCCAGTTACTGGTCCCCGTCTGTGGATCCCTGCTTGGCGCCGAGCACACCTAAGAGCAGGTGCTTTTATCATCCCTGTTCCACAGGTGAGGAGACAGACTCAGAGGTAAAGTGACAGACGCACCAACTCCCAGAGCCCAAAGCTGGCGGGCCCTGGGCAAGGGCTGGGGGCAGGATGCACTAACCAAGGGCTTTGGGGAGATTTTCCCCAGCCCCAAGGAGGCTGGGGCGCTGCGAACTCGGGCCCCAAGCTGGGGGCTGCCCGTGGGACGCCCACTTGCTCCTGCCAGGAGGGTGGAGCGTGGCTTGGGCAGAGGCCAGGCCTCAGACCCAGGTCGCCACGCCACACCTCCTGCCTCCCCAGACGGGGCAGGTCCACGGCCGGGGCAGCCTGGCCTGATTCTGCAGGGCCCAGTCCGTCTGTTAGGGCCCGGGATAAAGCCATGCATTCAGGGGACAGACAGGGCCTGCTTTGTGCAACACCCACGCCCCCTCCTCCGAGGGGCCTGCGATTCCCTGCCCCCAACCCCGTGCACTCTTCACCCCAGCGACCCCTCCCGCTGGCTCCAGGGGCCCTGCCCACACCAGGCTGCAGGGAGGGAGGAGTGAGGCTGCCTTTGTCCCTGTCCCCGGCCCTGGCAGCCCGCGGGACCCAGACAGCGATGGCGAGACAGTAGCTGAGATGGCAGGGCCGGCAGGGCCAACGGGCCACAGGCGCGATGGACAGGCCAAGGCAGGCAGAGCAGGTGTGGACAAACCCTGTGTGGCACGCCAGACTGGCCAGAGGGCAGGAGGATCTGGCTCGTGTGTGTTTGTGTCCAGAGTGACAACATCGCTGCCAGAAACGAGACAGGGCTCTGTAAGGCACACATGTCACCACCCTGGTCCCTGGGCCACCAACACCGTTAAGGCACAGACCCAGAAAAAGGAACTACAATGGAGGCGTGCTGGGCCAGACTCTGGAGCCGAGGGCCCTGGGATGGGGAGGGGACACACTGGCTCGGTCAGAGGGTCTGGGTCCCAGCCTGGCTCAGGGTGGCCCTCTGTGCCCATCACAATCTGCTTGCTTGAACGGAGGGGACGCCACACAGCCGAGGGGTACGGGGGGGTGTGCTCGACCATGCAAGCACCTGCCGGCGGAGGCTGCAAACTGGGGGCCCAAGGACACCTGCACCCACGATGCCTGGCCCGACTGCGTTCCCACCTGGCATTAAAGGAACAGAGCTGGGAGCAGCCGCCCTCTACACAGGCTTGTGCTGTCCACATGGCTCCAAGCCCTGTGTGGGCCCCGGCATGCCACGCCTCGACACTATCTGCCAGGCCCCTGCCAGGATGCTGGAGCGTCACCGTCCTCCTCCACTGCTCACTCCGCGCCCACGGCAGGCGTCGTCAGTCAAGCGTGCTCTCTCCCTACCCAGTCCACACCCCCCCCAGACAGGCACCACTGCCCGAGCAGCAAAGAGCCCCTGGGGAGGGAAGGGTGCCCCTCCGTTCTCGGAGTCAAGTTCACAACACGATACCTGCATGAAACAGCACCAACGTGAACACATCTCTCCACCCGTGACGGCCCACGGAATCCTTCACTTGTTCCCTGGGCGCAGCAGGGCTGGCGGAACCCACTCTGCAGACAGGGTGAGCTCGGGCGGCCAGAGAGCCGGGGCACTGCCAGACCTGGGCGCCTCTCGACAGGCAGAGGAAGGGGCCTCACGGGTCACCCAGCCCTAGTGTAGCCGCACCTCCGACCTCTCCAGAGAACCTAGAAGCTGTTCGTGAAGCTGCCTGGCCTTCAAGGCTGGCAACTCACTCACAAGTTTTAAGAGGGGCCACCCTGTAATCCCAGTACTTTGGGAGGCCGAGGTGGGAGGCTTTGCTTGAGGCTAGGAGTTCGAGACCAGCCTGGGCAACATAGCGAGACCCTGTCTCAAAAAAAAAATAAATAAAAAATTAGCCGGGCATGGTGTTGAGCGCCTGTAGTCCCAGCTACTAGAGAGGCTGAGGCAGGAGGATGGCTTGAGCCCAGGAGTTGGAGGTTGCTGTGAGCTATGATGATGCCACTGC
>NW_012150875.1:156960-252407 GCF_000956105.1 Propithecus coquereli
TTGAGCCCAGGAGTTGGAGGTTGCTGTGAGCTATGATGATGCCACTGCACTCCAGCCTGGGCAACAGAGTGAGATCCTGTCTCAAAAAAAAAAAAAAAAAAAAAAAACCTTTTAAAAGGGCTGAGCAGGCCAAACCCAAGGCATCTTCAGGGTCACCCAGCTATTAACCACAGATATGGAGCCACAATGACCCTGCCTCAGTTTCCTGGTCTGACAGACCACTCCCTTACCTGGGCCTGGAGCAGACATCCCAGGCCAAATGCCCAGTGTGGCACATGCAGGACTGGGTCCTACCACTGCCCCCAACCTCAACTCTCAACTCTCCTGTGACCACGGGACACAGGCCTAGGACAGAGCAGGCGGGGCAGGTGGCAGGTGGTCTGGTCCACAGCCCAGGCTCACTGCAACCACCCATTGTAAGAACTGTTATGATTCTAACAGCAACAACATATGCCCCAGGCCCCCCAGCTCAGGGACCATCACTGTTCCCACTTTGCAGATGGGCAAACCAAGGCTTAGGGAGAAGTTGCCCTCCATTGTGCAACCAGGAAGAGCAGGGCTGAGCCCCAAACCCAGAGCTAGCCGGCAGGACCTAAGAAGGGAACAGGGCTTTATTCTCCCGCTAGATTCTCCCGGCTCTCCCAAAGTGCTCCCCATGCCCTGGGAATCTCTGGGGGTGCGGTTTGACCCAGGCCTGGTCTGCCCTCTGGGACCCGCCAGCCTGTCACTGTCTGAGCCCAGGCACGTCTGAGTCTGCGAGCCAAGGGTCCCTCGCCTGTAAAGGAACAGCCAATGGGGGGCTCAGGGGAGTGAAATAACGACGTCAGAGCTCAGAACGGGCGGAAGACAGAGAGGCGTTCCACTGTCATCACTGTCACCGTTACTGACACCCTTTGGGGATAAAAAGCATCCCTCATCCCAACGGATGCCTCTGGAAATGCTGAGGTTTGCCAGGCTGTTGAGCAAAAGCCTGCCGGCCTCTGTCCCCAGGTCAGAGGTTTGGGCCACGGGCAGTCCCAAAAGGCCACCCGAAGTGGTGGCTGGACCCGAGGCCCCAGGCTCCAAGGACCTGGCCATGCGAACAGCAGCTGCAGGGAGAGAAACGTCACACCAGGAAGGCCAGGGAGCAGCTCCTGCCACTTTCCTTGGAAATGTTTTCCTGGGGGTGAATGGTGAATGCAGCAGGCTCCCAAGGGCGACCAGGCCCATCTTCCACATGCAAAATAAGGTCACTCTAATTTAATTTAGTGTCCTCTTTCCTTGTGAATAATTTCAAATTAACAGGTTTGTGTGCCTCATTGGAGTGGCCGACCCCCAATTTTGCATCTTCCCCCAGAGACAGACGCAGTCGCTCTGAGACGTGAGCGCATGTCTGAGCCTCTCCCGGCCCATGTCACCCCAGGAGCCGTCTGTGAGCCCAGGGCAACGCCAGGCACAGGGCCAGACCCTCACCCACACCACCTCACTGGCTCACTGACATTCTACGAAGTAAATACGGTATGACCCCCCACTTTACAGATATGGAAACTGAGGCTGAGGGAGGTGAGGCCATTGGCCAAAGGCCACACAGCCCAAGGACCCAGAACCAAGGTTCTCCAGCCCCGAAGCCAGTGCTTTCGTGGCTAGGTTAGACCAACAGCCCCACACCCGACAGGCCTGAGGGTGACGACCCCAGAATGTCAAAAGCAGCTCAAGTTCAAGCAAAGGGCTTGCACGGAGAGAGACTGACCTTCAGGCTGGATCAGAAATGCCCGGCGCATCCCCTCCGACGGGGTCCACCGAGCCGGTATTTGTGGACAGTGACGCCCACCTCCTGCCAACGCAAGCGCCCGGGTAGAAGGAACCGTGTGCTGGAGTTCTGGGCACCTCCCACGGCGCAGCACAAAGACACTGACAGCTGCCGTTTCCGCTGTCACCTCCTGTGTGCCAACCGCTCACCACGAAGGACTCGTTCCCCTCACCATTCTCACAACAATCGGCCTCGGTCACAGGCCGGGAGCCGGGCCACCAGCAAAGCCCTGCGAAGGCAGCCTGCGGACCCTTTATCAGAATGTGGTTTTTAAAATAAAATACATCGGGTTAAAAAAGGAAGCCAGTGATACTGAAACGCAGCTATCAAACTCTTCACCAGATTTGTGACGTAGCAATAACACGCAGGACGGCATCTGTGCAACACAGGAATGGAATCGCATTAAATGACCTCGCTGCGGTCCGGGACCCCCAGGAATCTACGTTGTGATGCTTGTAAAAGCTGTGGCCAACGTGGAACGAAGCCAGTGGTTGCCATCGTGGTGGCCGTGGCCAGGTGCCTGCATTTCAGTGAGAGCTTAGCGAGAGGAAAGATGCAATTCTTTTCCGTCAAGTTTTTGGACTCCAGTTCTCGGCGGCAGAGCCTGGACCTGGGCTTGGGGCAGAGCAAGAGCCTCAGTTCGAACCCCTGTCCTGGTACTTCCCACATGTGAATGGGGGGGGGGCGGCGGTGCTGTCGCTGAGTTCCTCACTGCGCCACGAATGCACCCAGCCCAGCACCCAGCCCAGACGGGCGTCAGGAGTGGGTGCGACTGTTCTCAAGTTTCCCGAGGATGGGAGCTGCAGCTCCTTTCTGCCTCCTCAGCTGGAGAGCTGGGCAGAGTCCACCTGGCTCCTGCCAGCCCCAGGGAGGTTTCCAGACCAGACGACCTCCCCATCCCCCACCACCGTGTCTGTCCTGGGGGAAGGGCCGCCCGCGTCCTTCCTGGTTAACAAGCAGCCCGTGCACGCAGCCCTGTTTGGCCTCCTGGCCGCACACCGAGGAATTAGGAATTGGCGCTGTCTGAAATTTATGAAAATCTAATCTTGTTAGGCCTGCCTGGATGAGACCCGCCGGGCGGCCTCATTGTCATTCCGCAGAGCCCCAGCCGGCCTGAGGTTCAAGCCACTTCATTTCCAGCCCTTCCCCCCACCCTCACCGCATTTGAGTAAGAACACCCTCCCCTTACCGAATTTCAAGTAAAATCAAACCAGACGTCAAAGGAATAACTTTCTGATCCCTCCGGTGCCATTTCAAACACCCCCGACGGCACGTCTATTTCTTAGGGTAAGACCTTTTATGGGTAAAAAAAAATTGCTCTGTCTTTCTCTTGGAGGTTTGGAGGGTGGTTAGCAAATCTAGGCCAGTTTTCTCATTTTTAAAAACAGACTGCACCGCCGCTGCGTTCAGAGTGCTTGCTCCTTGCCACGCGCACAGCTGGGGGTCTGGCACCCGGACAGGGAACCCTGACAGGGAACCCTGACATACTGTCCCCGTGCTGGGGAGGAAGTGGACGCTGAGGGGTCCCACACTCAGCGAGGGGCTGGGGCCGCGGCAGCTCCCTACCCTGCTGTTTTGGGATGAATCTTAGGGTACGGGTTAAGGGCATGAGGTCTGTCCCCAAGGACCTGGGTTCAAATCGCAGCTTTGCCACTTACTGTGACCTTAGGCAAATCACTCAGTGTCCGCATCTGGGGAAACAATGGAGAGACAACCAAGTCTCCACTTGACAAGGTCGCAGTGAGAACTTCTGAACTTCCCGGGGGGCCCTCCTGAGCCCGGGGCTGGGATCCTCCCATGCCTGTCCCCTCCCCATACAGACCTGAGCCGCAGCCATCCAAACCCACTGTGGGTGTGGAGGAGGCCCACCCGAGTGGGTCCCCCCTGCCAGCGCCACAGTGCAGGACAACGCGGACTGCAGCACCTCTGCAGAGTGAAACAGCAGACCCGGACACTCCAGGTGTGAGCCCTTAGCCTGGTGAATCGACTTCGGAGTGTTGGCATTCTCTCAGGGTCCCCCCTCGTGAATTTGCTCTCAACACCTTATTTCTGTTCTGTAAAAGCGCCAAGCACGTGCCGTCCCACCTCGGGACCTTTGCACATGCCGTGCCTTCTGCCTGGAATGATCTTTCCCCAACCTCCTTGGGGCTTGCTTCTGATCTCTGCTCCAGTGTCGCTGCCTCAGGGAGGCGACCCCAGAGCACTCACCCCCAAGCCCCAGGACCCCCACACCCTGTGCTACTTTCTTCTTCTCTGCACACAACCTGTCTGATGCTTCGTTTCCTGCCTCCCCCTCTAGAATATCAGCGTCGCCAGAGTGGACTTGGCTTGTTCTGCTGTGTCCCCAGCGCGCCTACCTTAAAGCAGGCACCCAATACATGTGGCGAATAAACAAACACATCTGTCCTCGTGTGCAAAGGTGACGTGGCAGGGGCACAGCAGGTTTGCACAAAAGGTCAAAACGAACCACTTCAGTGTCTGCAACAGGGGCTGACACGACACAGGGAGGCACAGCCACAGCAGATCTCTGTGCGCTCACAAGAAGCCACCAAATAACATGAGCTCATTTTGGGTTAAAAAAGAACAAACATATATTTTTAAAAATAGGTGGACTCTTCCAATACACACCTATACTTGCAGGTGCCCATCTGGATCTGCACAAGCCAGGGACCAGCGGGGTACACAGGACGCTGCCAGCTGTGGGTGCCCCGAGCGGGGCCCACGGAGGGGAGGCGACACCCCCTCCCATGTAACACACTTATGCATTCTAAGCATTCGTGAGCATACATAATTACATTACAGTAAAAATGAAAAAATTTAAGAGCATCTGTCAGTATCCAAAACAGACGGCTGCAGCCGGCAATCGGGGTTTCCCAGGTGGTCTCTGTGCAGAGGTGCTGTCGTCCCTGGCCGGCGAAAACTGCTGGAGGGGGTTTGGGACTGAGGGTGGGCAAGGCCGGAGAGCCCCCGACTGGCCCTGGGAGCCTCAGCCAGGGCTGAGGGCCTGTGCTGGGGCAGGGCGGGGGGCCTCTGGCCACCCTCCGTGGAGCCCAAGGTGACATCCAAGCACCAGACCGTCATGTCCTCTTCCCCTGGGCCTTCCCTCCCCTGGCCTGGAGTAGGGGATGGGAGGAGGGCGGTAGTCCCTGCAGCCAGACATGTAGGCTGCCCTGTGACGCCCAGTGGCTCCATGCCTGTCCCTAACACTGGGCCCCCGCAGGGAGGGCAGTGTCCTCTCCCAGCCTCCCTGGTGCTGCAGGTGAGCAAGATGGTTCTGAAGGGCAGTTCCACCACCCTGCTTCCAGCTGTAGGATCTACGCTCACTCCCTCCGCCCAGAGGCCACTTCCACTCTTCCCTCATCCGGCTGACTCCACGTCCCTCCTCCTGTCCTTCCACCCACCCAGCCAGCCTCCCTCCCTCCGTACCAGGTGGTGGGACCAAGACCGCATGCTGACCCCACCCATGCTCCGGTCTCACGCACGCACGTACACCCACCCCAGGCTCCCACAGGAACTCCTACTCAGCAACCGCCCCCGGCATGGCGTCTCAGGACGGGCATGCCTCTCAGGATGGGTGTGCCCGACTCAGTTCGCAGGCTGCCCCCAGCCAGGGCCCAGCACTGAGCTTCACAGAAGGCTCTGGGGCGTTCGGATGCCCTCAGGGACCACACACAGTCCCGGCGCATTACTTAGACAATAAGGCTAGGCCGAAAGGACTGCAAAGGCGGATTAATCGCACGTATCCTGCCTGTGTGTGCTCATCCTTTAAGTTGCACCTTGAGCTAGTTTGCAAAGGACCCCTCAGGTTAGGGGTGAGCCGCCTTCCGTCCCCGGTGGCACAGGTGCACAGAGCCCCCTTCATTCCTGGGACTTCGGGAGATCCTGAGCAACAGAGACACGTCTTCACCCTGAGGTCATCTTGCGGGAGGTGGGCGTGGAAGAGCCCTCCGGAGCCGAGTCTGAACATGCACATGAAGATAAGAACTGCAGGAAAGCAAAGGGCCCGTGGCGTCATTTCAGAACCTCATGATTTCAGAACACTCCTTCAATAGGAAAAGACAAAGCAGAGCCTTTTATCTTTCTTGTTATTTATTATCCAAATGGAAAGAGCTGATGGGATTTTTGTTTCTATTGTCACCCACATCGAACATCTTTAAACACCCACGGTCAGCAAAATATCAACCACCGTTCCAGTTACTGGCAGAATGGAGTGAATTCACGGAGAGAGGCACTTCCGTCAATGGACAGACACGTCGGAGGTGCAACGGAAAGTTATTTCGAATCAACCAGACGTGTTTTGTTAATTGAGGCGAGCAGGGGACAAATGGGAGGCAGTGGGCATGGCCGAGTGAGTCTGCAGCGTTGATGGCCACGACCTTCTTGGAAGGCCTCTGGGCAGTGCCCGTCAAAACTAGACATGCACACTACCTTCCAACCCAGAAAACTTAGCGTTCAGAATCATAGCTAACAGGAAAATTCACAGAAGGGCCCAAACACACACACACACACACACACACACACACACACACACACACACACAGGTATCACTGCATGGGGTGTTTCTAAAATGGACAACCAGAGACCATCTAAGTGCCACCAAACAAACCCTGGTACATCCTATTACAGGATACAACGGGGCCTCTGAAAAGATGACTGACATTCTGAGCTGGACCACAGCCCCCTGTGTGGGGCTGCCCTGTGCACCGTGGGAGGGTCAGCAGCATCCTTGGATTAGATGCTAGAAACACCATCACCTCCTCTTTGTGACACCCCAAAATGTCCCCAGACATTGCCAAATGCCCCTGGGGAGCAAACAGTCCCTGGCTGAGAACCACTGGTCCATAGGTCTGACGATGGATGATGTTAGCAATCATTTTGGGGCAGAAATAAAGAAACTGGAACAGTAAAAATATTATGAATCCATTTTTACAGCAAAAGTGAAGATAAAAAATTAAATCGTTATTAATGGCAACTTCTGGAAGAGGGGGACTATCCCTTTCCTTTCTGTATTTCTACATCGATTGAATTTTTTTATAACAAGCATTAATAATTTTAATTTAAAAAACCTTAATACCATACCAAAAGATTCTCGCACGTGGCCGTGTGTGCTTGTGTGTTCGCACGTGCGAGTTTCCGAGCCTCGGCCGACAACGGGACGCCCGTACGCCCTTGCCACTCGGGAAGCGCCTCGAGCTCCTTGGAAACCAGCAGATGTTTCTCTCAATTACTGATTTTTGAGAGCTTGGTGTTTCCTGACATGAGCCAGGACGGCGGGCGGCACCCGGGGAGGGGAAGTGACCTGGGGCTGCGTCTTCAAGCCTCTTGGACAAAAAGCGCCGCTCTGAATCGCTCTGACTCAGACAGCACAATGTGGCTGCATTTAGCCACTTCTCAATAGCTCCTCATTCAGTCCCGCGGGGCCTCCCTGATGCCCGCCGCGTGCTGGAGAGCCTCCGCGGGTCAGCCGGTGACGGGCGCCGTCTGGAGGGGGCTCGGCGCTGACCCGGTGTGGCTCTGCCTTGCAGGAGCGAGAGGGGCCCAGCTCTTCTGGTCTCACCCGGGGCAGAGGCTGCTGGCAAGGACGGGCACCAGAGGGCTGGACGGGCACCCCCACATCACGCGCCCGGGAAGTGAGTTTGATTCAACAGACACTGTGGAGCAGAGACTGTCCCGTGGTCAGCGGGAGCCCTGGACCTGGCCTGTCTGAATCCAGTCCCCCAGCTCTCCCCGTGGCCAGACATGTGACAGCAGGAAGTTATTCATGTTCTGTGCCTCAGTTTCCTCATCTGTTAAAGTGGAAAACCACTGGCACCCACCTCACGGGTTGCCGCGGCGAAGTGGGCGGAGTGAATGTATTTTAAGTGCAATGCACAGCACCTGGTGTATCGTCAAGTGGGCCGTGAACGTCAGCTGTCACTAACGAGGACCACTCGCTGAGCCCACCTCCCCGCCCTCCCGGGCCCCAGCCCCCACTCCATCACTAGCTGCCTCCTGGCTGCTGCACGGCCCTCCCAGCCGCCGGCACCCCGGCTGCCTTGCGATCAGCTCTACCGTCCTGACACTGAATCTCTGCCTGGGTTGGTGACCCCCCCGCCCCCCGAACGCCCTCTCTCCTCCAGCTGCCAATCCTCGACGGCCCGCGTCCAGCCCCACCCGGCCGCCCAGCCCCTGCAGCCGCTTCCTTCTCCGGCAGTTTTAAACTCTCCTATGCGGTGGTTAATTTTGTAAATACCACCCAGACATCTGCTGTGACTTCTAAGAAAATGCATAAGTCACGACGTAGCCTTCCGTCAGTCTATGTCTTGTTGCCCGTTAGTCTGGCCACTCCATCAGATTGCAACGTTCTCGTACCTCGGCCTCTCAAAGCTGGCACAAGCTCAGCAAGCAGGAGCCCTTCCACCAGTCTTGAACGGGCAGACTCCTCCTCACCCCTCAGAGCTCAGCCCTGGCTGCCCGAGGGGAACCCTGTATCCTACTACTCCTACGATGCCAAGCTTAGGCCACCACCACGTGGGACTCCCAACTACGAAACGGTCTTTCCCTGGCACCCGAAACTCAGTAGAGCTCAGGCAGCAAAGAGACCAGCAGTTGGTCAACACACACCGGCCAGGCTGCCTCCACTCTGGAGGGTGAGGAGTGGACCTGGATGCGGCACACAGCTGTGCCCCAGACCTGACCCTGCTACCCACTACTGTGTGACCTTGAGTGGTGGCCTCACCAATTTAGGCTCATTTCCCCGCCGTCAGACCCCGTGACCGAATGGTGCCTCGCTCGTGCAACTGACATGAGAATTCCATGGGTCTCAGAGTGCCAGGCTCATTGTAAACCCCACAAGTGACAGCCACTGTTGGGCTGTTCCTAACAGCAACAGTTCTTACCTACAGAAGTGGCCGTTCCCACCTGCCTTCCACCCTCTGTTTGGAGCAGAAGGAAAGGGGGACCTTCGGTTCCCCCAATTCCATATAGTGAAGCCCTAACCTCCAGTGTGGCTGTATTTGAAGGTGGAGCCTAAGGATGCAATCGCAGTTGAGAGAGGTTGTAGGCTGGCACCAAATCCAACAGGATTGGGGACCTTACAAGTAGAGATACCAGGGAGCTCGTTCTCTCCCCCACCCCCTCCCTCCACGTGCACCGAGGAAAGGCCACTTGAGGATGCAGCCAGGTGGCCTCTGTTAGCCTCGAAGCAGGCCCTCACCAGAACCCGAGTTTGCCGGTGCTTTGTACTTGGACTTCCCAGCCTCCGGAAGCCACATCGTCCGCGGTGTCTTATTAACACTGCGGCAGCCTGAGCGGTCTAAAGCACCTTGTATAGACAGAAAGGGCTGGATGGATGGACCCCGGCACTGGGAGATGGGCCTACAGAGACCCAGCTGCACCCCGGGACAGATCAGCCGCCCGCCCTCCATCCCCACGCAGGGACACCTGGGCGTCCGATTTTATCTTCCATGAAAGACATTTTCTCCTGTGGTTTGACTCTATCACTCATCCATTCATTCGAGCAGCACATACTTACCGTGCACCTGCCATGTGCCAGGCGCTGCACCAGGCGCTGGGGAGTCACGGCAAGCTGGGGCAGCCCCCCACCCCGCCCTGGAGCTGGGGCACTTCAAATCCGTCGATGGTCCTCTCTGGAGCAAAGCAATTCGAACCTGTGTCCCAGAAACCCGACTGAACATACTTCTGGATCACGCGGGACCTTCCAAAGCCACCTGACAACAGGGAACGTGCAACAGGTGTGTTACCCTCCCGTGCCGCATGCCCCAGAGGACGCGGTTTCTCTCATCTCACCTACCTTTCCCAGCCACTCTCCAGGAAGCACCCCAGTCTTCTTATCACCCCCTTTTAGGGATAAGGAATCTGAGGCTCAGAGAGGCGCAACAACATGTCCAAGGTCACACAGGTTTAAGTGCAGGGCCAGACTGTCCCCATGCCTGGGGCTGAAGCCTGGTGTTGTAACCACCACTCTTCCTGGTCACACGAGTGGACAACAAACTCCATGCGAAGCAGCAACCACAAAAGGCAGCCTCCCGGCAGCCCGGCTCCGGAGCCAGAAGCCCGCTCACCTCCTCGGATCCCTCAGGAGGAGCAGCGGAAGGCCAGGGCCTCAGTCCACTGGAGCCCAGCGGGGCTGGAGGCCGTTTCCATCCCGACACAAGCGCCCCCTCCATGCCCACTCGCCGCCCTGGGCGGTAGCCCGGCTCCTCACGTTTGTGTGGGACTCAGAGTCCCGGGAAGGCCTGGCCCGCAGCCGAGGCAACCCTCACAGCGAGTCTGTTTCACAGCTCTGAGGAGCAGGGTCTGGGGACCTCGAGTCGCCTGAGCAGACCCCAGGGCAGGGCCCGCGGCGGGGGGGCTCAGGTGGGAGGGGCGACCTCACTCCTGCAGTCGGGGGCAAGAGCAGCGGGGTGAGCAAACGTCTTTAGAGGGGCTCTGCGTGTGGCACCTGTGTCCTTCCCTCTTGGGGCGTCTGTCTGTCTGTCTCCTGTGTGATTGTCTGGGGTCTAAATCTGTCGAGTCTCTCCCTGTGCCTCCATCTGCACAAGTCTCTTCCTCTTTCTTTTTCAGGCAACAGGCGAAACAGATTCCAAGAAGGAAGTTACAAGCCTCCCAGACGCCAGCCGCCGCTCCTGTCCCCACCCCACGGGTGAGGCTGTTCTAGCCCCTGGTTTCACTTCCTTTCCAAACAGTGTCTTCCAGAAGCAGAAAATCCCAATGACAGAAAGAGCAAGGTTCTGACCGACTGTTCTGCGACGGAAGCAGGGGAGGCCGGTGGAGCCTTTTCTCCAAGCTCCGAGATGGGGACCCAGCAAAGCTGTGGGAGGCAGGCAGCTCTGAATTCAAATCCAGACGCAGCCACTTCCGGTGTGTGTGACCCTGGGGGTTACACGGGCCCTCGCCACAGCTTCCCCATGGTAAAGCGTGGACCAACTGACCTCACAACTGCTAAAGGGTGGACCGAGCAGGCATATATAGGCACTAGCTCTCCAAACACTAGCGGGTACACAGTAAGTGCATAATAAATGGTGGCCATCATTCGATGACAAAGCAGGCGGCCTGGCCTGACTGGGGGAGGCGTGATGGATGCAGCACGGACAGCGGGCGCGCGTTTATGAATGATCTGGTGAGGCCGATGCTGCCCAGGTAAATTCGATTTATAGGATCACAGCCGGTAGGAGAGAGGGAGAAAGAGAAATGGCGAGAAAAGTCAAGAAACCAGGAAAATCCATCAGGAGACAGACCTACGCGGCAGCTCACAGTGCGGCCGGCTGGGGATGCAGCCACAGGGAGGTGCTGCCCCGTCCTGGCCACGGTCCACAGGGAGGCCCCCTGGGCTGAGGCTGGGAGGCACTTGGGGGTGGCCGCTCAGGCTGCGTGTTCTCCTTGTCCCCTTCCCTCCATTGCAAACACGCCCTGCTGTATTCTAACCCAGCAGCCAGAGCAACTTTTTAAAAACCATCCACTGAGTCACTGACTCCCCATCACACACAGATTAAAACCCCACGAGACCCACCCAACCTCAGTGCGTGCTTCCTCCCTCATTCCCTTGCTCCTACGTTCCAGCTACCCTGGCCTTTTTCCTGTTCCCACCTCAGGGCCTTTGCACGTGCAGTTCTGTCTGCTGGGGGTGCTCTCCCTGAGTCGCTCGTCCCAAGTGCACCCACGCCTCTCATCTCACTCTGCACCTCCCAACAATCTGCCTTGGCCACGAGGGGGACACAGTGTAAGATTAGGAGCCTGGATTATTCCGGCTCTGGGACCAGCTCTCTGTCTCTGATGCCTTATCTGTGCCATGGGATAAATGACGGCCCTACCTGGCTGGGTGCTTTGAGGATTGTAAGGCACCCAGAAAGCGCCTGGCGCCTAGGAAGCACTGAGTGTCAGCTTCCACGAGAAACCACGTTCTTTGTTAATTTGCTTGCCTGTTTATTGTCGATCTCACCTCACTGGCAAGAAAGCCCCATGAGCGGGCACTTGTTTATCCCGTCGTCGCTGTATCCGTGGTGGTCAGCGCCACGCCGGGCACTGTAAGTTGCTCTCAGTTGACATTTGGAGCAGGAAGGAATCCACATCGAATGTCCGTCCAAAGGATGCACGTCTTCCCGCAGAGGCCAGAGGAGAGCACGGGTGTTAATGAAAAGTGACGGCTCTTCCAAAAACTAAGCACGCACCTACCATGCGACCCCACAATTACACTCCTGGGCACTGATCCCAGAGAAATGAAGACTTGATGTCCACAAAGAACCTGTGCATGAGTGTTCCCAGCACCTTTACTCGCGATAGCCGACAACTGGGAGGACTCGGATGTCCCTCAGCAGGTGCATGGTCAACCTAACCAGGGCGCCTTCATGCCTGGAGCGCTACTCAGCAAGGAAAAAGGATGCGCCCTTGACATTACAGCAACCTGGATAAATCTTCCAAGAGTCATGCTGAGTGGAAAAAGCCAGTCTCCAAAGGTTACATACTGTACGATTCCACTTACATAACATTCTTGAGATGACAAAATCGTAGAGATGGAGACCAGACCAGCGGTTGTCAGGGGTGAGGGAGGCGGGGGAGGCTATACAGAGGCAGAACAAGGGACTTGTGATGGGACTGCTGTGTCTTACCCGTGGTGGCTACACGTATCCACACACGTGATAAAACTGCATAGAACTAAATACACACATGCTCACGCTCAAATGAGTGCGTGCAAAACTGGGGAAAGCTGAATGAGGTTGACGTTTGTAACAAATGTCAACTGCTGGCTATGGCGCTGTGCTGTGGTTATGTAAGATGTTACCACTGGGGGAAGCTCAACGACGTGTTCACCGGATCTCTCTGCATTTCTCACAACTGCATGCTAACCAACAATTATGTCAAAATAAAAAGTTTTTTTTAAAAACGGGAACTGTCTGGGAGGGCCCCATCCCTCACTGTCACTGGGATCACCCTGGCAGAGCCCAATGCCACGGCCTTAAGCGATCCCCAGGGCACGACCCAGGCCTGCACTGGGAGGGTGCTTTACTGCAGGGGGAGGGAAAAGCCGACACAGAAGCCGCTTCCCGCCCTCCCAGCCTCCCCCGTCTCCCAAGCACAGCATCTGCCATCTGGCTGCTGCCGCCGCCAGCCAAATGAAACCATCTCGCGGCTGTCATCTCTCAACTTGCAGGTCTGGCTCCCAGGTTTGAAGATTAAATTCTAAACACGTCATTTAAAATTTAGAAATGAAGAAAGAAGATTTTAAGTACCCTGGAAGCGTGGGGTCCTGTTGTCTGCCTCACGGACGTGAGCAAAGAACCTCCAACCTCTTTCCTAAGGGCACGTAAGACCCTGGGGAGGGAGAGCAGTTTGAGAGTCCCCGGTGTGAAGTATCACTGTGTCCTCAATACGATCAAACGTCCCCAATACAGTGCATCGAAGTATCGATGTATTGCCAATGTAGAGTATCATTATAAACCACCACTGCATCCCCAATACAATCAAATATCTCCAACAGAATGTCTAAAGTGACAGTATATCCTCCAGATGAAGTGTCATCGTGAAGTACCAATACATCACTCATCACAAGAAAACTGCAAAGTCCACTGCCAGCGACCACTGCAGCTACAGAAGAGTGAGGAGCCCCAGGGATCTCTGAACAACCTGGGTGTCTCTGACAAGGAACGTCCGCACGTCTTCTCAGGAAGACTGAACTGGGCTGCAGTTGGTATGTGACAGAGTGTCCGGAAGGGAGGACTTACTTAGGTGGTGTGGTCAGGGACAGCCTCTCTGAGGAGATGACCTTTAAGCTGAGACCTGAAGGATGAGGGGAGCTGGGAGAACACTCCTGACCAAATGATGGCAAGTGCAAATGCCCCAGGGTAGGAATGTTTGTCTCTTTCAAGGGAAAGAAACCCTATGTTTCCAGGGCATAGAAGGGGGATGTGGTTGCTTTGGGGCCGGGCAAACTTGCCCGGAGAGTTGCTAGGGATGGCTGCGTGCGTGTATCCGAGGCAAAGGCAGCACAGATAATGTGAGTTTGAAAATGATTCAGGAATCTTTTTCCAATGTGATTTTCCAAAGAAGGCTACGCATCAGAATTGCTGTGGAGCAACACGGGAACTCCATGTCCAACAGACCAAATCGACTTCCTTCGCTGGTGGGTCCAGGGACCTGCGGCAAACAGTCCTTTTACACGCACCCCACTGCAGATTAACAGACTCCGGCAGGCGTTCACTCCTTTAGTGGAGGAACCATTAGTTCAAATAAACCCTTCTGTTGAAGCCCAGGATGTAAAAGCAACTGCTAGAGCCTAACATTTAAATTGATTATGGCGGAAGCGGGAGGTCATCTGGCACCTTGCGTGGCTCAGAGATCCCTGGCGTGATCAGGGTTGTGAATGACTCAGGGAGAAACCCTGGGAAAAAATTAATCCTTGATGCTGGGTGTCTGGCGGATGGAGGGGCGGTTGGAAGCCCCTGAAATGGGTCAAATGAGAAGAGGATGGGACCAGAGGGGGGAAGGAGTTTCCCAGAGTCACAGAGCAACTGGGCAGAGCTGGTCAGAGCCAGTGCCTGTTCAGTCCCTTGGGTACAGGCTGCCCACCCGGTCGGAGTGAGGGTCATGGTGGCTGAGACCTCGCCCATCTTTGCGAGGTGAGACCAGTCCGTGGCATGGAGCCTGGTTCTTACTGAGAGCCCCAGGGAAGCCTGGTGGCATCAGTGGATGGTGAAAATGACTTCTGCCCGTCAGAGGCCCAGACACACCAGCAGGAGAGTTGCAGCCATCGCCCAGGTTTGACAGATGAGGAGACCAGCAAGAGCGCTAACCCGCCGGCCCACACCCAGACGGCTACCCCAAGCGCAGCTTCAGGGCCAAGGTGGTGGCTCTTGCTGGGAATGATTTTGCCCCCCAGGGGACATCTGATAACCTCTGGAAACATCTGTGGTCGTCACAACTGGGAGGGGGCGTTACGGCATCTAGTGGGTGAGGGGATGTGGCTAAACATCCCGCCAGGCACAGGAAAGTCCCGTACAGAAAAGAATTACCCAGTCCGAACGTCAACAGTACCAAGGTGGAGCAACTCTGGATCGAACAAGACAGTGATCAACATCTAAAGCACAGTGCCTGGTCCACACTGCCCGCTCCGTGACCATTAGCCAGGCGACAACCGACTGCTAATTAGGCCCCACTATGAAGACAGCAGCCAAGGGCTTAAATCGCACACAACTGGTTTAAAGAGTAACAACAACCTAGTCTAAAATTTTCATTTGAAAGCAAACAATTAGTGAAAGGCGCTTGTTCATGTCACATTTGGATTGTAAGTTTCTGAAGGCTGGAGCTGCAGCTACCTGCTACCCTGATCACCGAGGCATTGCTCATGCCAGGCACACACTAGGTGCTTCATAAATGCTTATGAAATGAATAAATGAGTGAGGGAAAGTGAGGCAGAGTAGTCTGTGCGAGGACCTACGCATTGCTTCAGTGGCTCTTCCCTGGAGGAAGGAGAATGAAAACCAGCCACTCGTGGGGTCCGGGTCAGCGGGAGAGGGAAAGGGTTTGCGAAGTGGGGGGGTTGCTCTGCGGGGAAACCGGAGTCTAGGACAACCTCCAGCCTCCACCTTGTGCACAAGGGCCGTCACGGAGAGCCTTTTTACCCAAATGCACAGGAGACCAGAAGCTCAGGGCCCTCAAGAAACCAAGTACTTCCATTCGATCTTCGTGGAGACCTGAAACGATCCCAGGAGAGCGGCCTCTGAATTGCAAAGCTGTGTTGTCTGGCTGGGCAACTCCGCACGGCAGTCTCTACACACGGTTGTTCAGGAGATGGGCTTTGCAGGCGCCCCAGGCCTGGGAGCCCCATCCACCCACCCCAGATGCTACCAGGGACTGGGTGTCTCACACACCCAGTGTGCTGCCTGGGGCTGGGTGTTGGGAAGGCATCTGAGGCTGTGTCCGGGCCAGCAGCAAAGTGAGAGGTGACTGATTAGTAATGTCTGCCCTGAGCGCCAGTGGGGTAGCTGTGAGACAGGCATCCTGTTTGCTCCTGGCTTCTCCAGTGTGCTCCATCCACTTTGGGGGAATAATCGCAGGTGGCAACGAGAAACCCCAACCTCCATCGCTGCCGCCAGCACCCTCCATGCCCCCAAGCCAGCCACCTGCCTGAGATCTCCAGGCCGCCCTAGCCTCCTTCCTGCCAGGAACAGAGCCCTGTGCCAGGCATGCAGGGGCAGTGTGCAAGCTGCCCCGAACCCCGTCCCACCCCTGCAATCTGTGGGTGACAGCGAGGAGAAGCTCTCTGGGTTTTTCTCTTCCTGACACGACGGTGAGAACCATGAGGGACGGCTTGAGAATGCCAGCACCGCCCTGTACCTGGGCAGTCCCGCAACCACAAAGGAAGGGGACCTCCCAGAACTTTCATTTTAAAAAAATCATTTTGAGATAACTGTGGTTTCATGTACAGTCGTAAGAAATAGGAGAGATCGCCGTATACCCGGCACCCCGTTCCCCCAATGGCAGCCTCTTGCAAACTCTCTTATTCATACTTGCGGTTCTCCCAGATGAACTGGAAGCTTCTGTGCTTTTCAGCAGTCCTCGTTCTACAGGCAAGGGTCCTGAAACCCAGCCAGTCCCTCCTCAAGGTGACACTGCCAGCTGGGAACTGGGCGTGGTCACCACAAGTCTCTTAACAGACCCCCCAGCGCCTGCTGGGTTCTCCCCTCTGCCTGAGCTTCCCCCCCAGGTCCTCCCACGGATGACTCCTCACCCCCCGAGTCTCAGCAAAAGGGTCAGTCCTTCCAGGAAGCCTTCTCAGAGCCCCCCAGGGAAACAGTCACATGACCCTGCTCCCTGCCTCCCCCCAGGAGAGCGCGAGCTCCCTGAGGGCAGGCCCAGGTCTGTTTCATTCATCACCCATCAGCCCGTCTCCAGCTCCTTCAGAGCTCAGCTACCTGACAAATGAACAGGCAATGGCCCGTCCCCTGCACACCAGGCCCCAGCCCTTCCCCTCCAACAATCTGTGTACACGTCTGCACACGCTGCATTTAATTAAAGGTTACAGTGTGGCAAAGGCTCCAGGTGGGAGTGACAGCTGCAGCGGAATCTCCCTGGTGCTCAAGGCAGACCAGCTCCACCCCCTTCTCTGCCTGACCTCAGCCAAGCTGTTCTCTCTCAGAGCCTCGGTGTTTTCATCCAGAAAATGGGGAAATGATGGCCAACTCCCCTCGCAAACCTAAACATGAGGTCCCCGTCCTGGGTCTTCCTGGAGCGTCAGCTGCTCGCCCGAAGTCGTTTCCCCAGGTCTAGCCTCCCGCCGCCCTACAGAGAGCAGCTTCCTTCCCCGACACCCCACATACATGGCAGACACAGGACGCGCCGAGGGAGAGGCACAGCTGCGCCAACCGGCTGTGACCCACGCCTCTCCGTTTTTTGATTTTTTAAAAAAAAATCCCCCAAACAGCACCCACTCCTTATCCAGAGAGCCTGTGTCCCCATTGCCAGCAGAAACCAACTCTTCCTGGAGGAAGGAAAGTTCAACCGACGAGCTATAAATATTTCTGCTAAGCGCTGCCGGGAGTCGGGCTTTCTGCACGAGCAGCCCCGCTGAAAAGGAAGGCAGCGCGCCAGATTTGTTTCGAATTATGAAAATAGATGTTGTCTCCCCCCCACATCTGTTTTGCCTGACAAATGAGCAGCGTTTCGCCTCCTAAATAAGGCAGCACACCAAGACCATCTTGCAACTCCGGCTTCTCCAACTCTTCGGAAAAGAAGACGAAGTTCAGGCCTCCCAGATCTGAGCTTTAGAAAACAGACTTTTTTCAATGTCGTCTCTCAAGCCACAGGCTGCGGAGGCATTTGTGCCATGCACGTCCTTCAGCTCAGATCCGCCCCCCCCTCAGCAGGCCGCAGCTGCTCACAGGAGAGGGAACGGACATCCCCACGGCTCTTTAAAAGACACCAGGAGACAGACACACGATCTATTATAAAAATTGCGAAAAAAAAAAAAAGCCTCCGTGCCCCAAGCCAAGAGTGCATTTCTCATATGCCAAGAAAGGCCGATTTTTGGAGGGGAACATCAATGCGGCTGCCATGCCGTTCCCTACGCCACGCTGGCGTGGTGACTGGGTTAACACGATCATTTTCCTTTAATTACTCCAGGACAGACCCAATTACAGCGCAGATGCATCTGCCGGCCGATCCAGTATTTAACAGCCCATCCTTCTCGAGGAACATTTCTGCTCGCGAACTTGGTGGCGGAAGCAGGTCTGCGGCGTTAAAACTCGGTGACACTGTTTTGGCCTCTGTGTTTTGTTATTGTTGTTTTTTAAGGGCTCCTTCCCCCCAGAATACTTCACTTCGGACTTTCCTTCTTAAAGATGTTGTAATTATGGGACAGCAGGGAGAGAAACGTCAACGATCGCGTAACTTAAAACATCACAGACTCAGACAACCAACTTGTTCCCTCCGGAGGGACTCGCAGGCTTCCAGGCTGAGGACACTGAGGAGACTCAGAGCCCCGCAGCTGGGCCGCGGCACGGAGCCCGTAATAACCGGCGCCGGGCACGATGGGAGCGGCCCCTTCACAGACCACCCCTGCCTGTGGGCTGTCTGCTTTGGGAGTCGAAGCAAAAAGATCAGGCTAAGAAACCCAGGCGTGACGAGACGTCCTTCTGCATCTCCAGCAGCTGAGATGTCCACGTCCCCCAGTGCCCCGCGAGCAAGTAGATTGACAGGCTGGGTTTGCTCCCCCCCCACCGGCAGGAATGAGATGCAGTTTGGGCTCCCAGGAGACATCTGGTCAGCCGCCCACCCCTAACCCCCTCCTCCCTACCGTTTGTGCCCCCTACCATGTAAAGACCAGAGGGCAGACTGAAGACTGTGGGAGGCAGGTGGAAATTTATGGCTTTGCAGCCAGGTCAACAGCAATGACAATAGTTTTCAGGGTAGGGGGGAGTTAGGGGTCTGGCTGGGTGGGGATGGCGGGGCAAGGTCATCTCTCCACCCCGCAGCCCTGACTCCAGAAGGGAGCTCTGGAGCCTGCATCCTTCTGGCCTTAACATACAGCTGCCGGCAACTCAGTGCGGTCTCCCAAGCCCACTGGGCTTCGTGGCTGCCCGACAAGGGGCGGGGAGGTTGAGAGCCACCTTCCAGAGTCCAGAGGAAGCCCAAGGCGGGCCCACTGTCCTGGTGGCAGGCAGGACAATGTCTATTTGGCCTCTGCCCGATTCCCGCGGGGACAGGTGATGGGTGACTGGGGAGACCCCTCAGCCCCACAGCCTGCCCCCTGTTCACTCGGGCAACAGGGACCTAGTCGCTATGGCAATGAGGTTAATTAATGCATCTATTTGGCAGAACTAAAACCTTGGACCCACTCAAATAGCCCTGATATTTTCATCGTAAAGAGGCCAACCTGTGGGGTTTTATTAGTCTCTGCACAAAACACAAACACACACAAACACGAAAGGAGGAGCTATCAGAAGAAGTGGAGGAAGTCGTGGGGAGGGGCGGGGGGGGGTCCTCTGCTCACCCCTCGGCGAGGAGAAAACCTGGAATGTCACTTTTCTCCCTTTTTTTTTTTTTTTGATGACGGTATAAAATTAGCACAGTCAAGTAAATGTGTTATGAACACAAGGCCGCTGCCAGGAGGCAGGCGCCTGCATTTAAGGAAGACTCGCTGGAGACCAGTTTGGGGGGGAGATCGAATGGCCAGGGGGCGGCGTCTGCGACCCTCCCGCGCAGCGTAACCAGAGGGAAGAGCCATCTCCCCCGAGGACGTCCATCTGCGGGATGTCTAGACAGTCATAAAGAGGACAATTAAAAACAGAAAAAGGCTGGGAGCTGCAGTCCCTCTCCTCGCCAGGGCACCCGCCCGGCCGCGGCCCGCGCTAACTGCCCGAGCGGGAGAAAAATTATAAAAACGAGAAAAGCCGGTGCAGGCCAGGAGGCGGCCGGGGGAGTCTGGGCCGAAAGCAGTTTATGAGCGAGTGTTTTGAAATCCCACTTTAAATAAGCCGGTAAATGAATTCAACCTTGTCAGATCTCTCTCCCCTCACGCAGACCAAATATTCCGCTGGCGTGCTGTCTAGACACAGATAACAAAGGACTTTTTACAGCGCGCAGAGACGCGCTGACAAAGTAGCCATTTAAAGATGCAGTATTGCTTTCTCCGTCTAAAACGATTTGTCAGATGGACTTAAATGAAAATGCTAAGTTATCGGTCTGGTTTGGGGTCTGCTGGTGGACAGGGAGGAGGGAGGGGGCCGGCTGTTCCGGAGAACTAGGAACCATCATCTGTGACTGGGCTGTCCTCCAGGTCGCTCTGAAAATAGGACTGTCCATGGCTGACCAGCAAATAACTCTCGCTCTTCTTGTTTAAGAAGCCGCCTGCTGAAATGTTTCCAGTACCTGGTAGGGGCAATTTTGTTGTAGCACTGTTCACTTCAAGGCAGGGGTGTGTGGCAAAAAGCGTTAAATTAAAATGCATGGGAGGTGTTTGCGAACTTGTCTCCACCCGCTTCTGGTGGAACATAAATGTCACCTCCACTTTGCGTTTTGCAGGTGTCGCTCCTGACCCTAGCGGTACAAAGGGTCATTGTAAAACGGGTCATCCTTCCTAACCAGGAAAGAAGGGCAGTGTTGGAGGTGGGTTGGCCACCAGGGTGTGCCCCTGGGGCACACTCAGGGTGACCCCAAACACCCCCTAAACTGGAGAGTGGGCCCCCCTCAGCCAGACAGAGTTCAAAGAAGGGAGGCCCAGCACCCAGCGGCTCCCGGGGCGTCAGCACAGGTGTGAGCTGACCTCTCCCACGTCACAATCTGGGGCAGCCCAGTAGGGCTGGTCTCCTCAATGGGGGTCTCTAGTTTCTTCCCCTTGGGACTGTCAGTTTCTAGTGCGAGATCTGCTCTGCCTGCCAGGTGTCCGACGAGGGATCGCTCACTCCCCCAACCTGTGCCGCCTTCTCTGCCACGGTGCCGGCCAAACGGTCACTTCCTTTAGATACTTCCCTGTTCGTGGCAGCTCCTATCCGAGATTGTCTGCCCTCCCTCCCTCCCTTCCTTCTTCTCCCAAATGTCGTGGAGTCCAGACATTAGAGCTGGACAAACCCCAGGCTCCACAGGCCGGGTAGCCCAAGGCAAGTCACCTCTCTGAGCCTCAGTTTCCTCAACTGTGAAATGGGGTCTGGACCACCTGTCCCAGAGGACTGTGGGGTCTGGACCACCTGTCCCAGAGGACTGTTGTGTGGATTAAATGCGCTTGTGCCACCAGCCACTAGCACAGCACCCTGCTGGCCTCTTGTACAGCGAGGCCCTGGGCAGGTGCCCTCCCCTCCGAGCCTTGCTGCCCTCACCTGTGCGTGGTGCCACAGGGACCTGCCTCGATCACATGCAATGAGGAGGAGGAAATGACAGCGTAGACAGAGGAGTGCAGTTCAGTGCCGGACCCACGCTGAGCACTCCATGAACAAAATCGTTGCTCGGCTCAGGGTCCCCACCAAAAACAGGGCTGTCTACACCAAAGCACTGGGAAGGACACAGTGCCACTGACATAAACCCCTGGAGAGCCCCTCCCAGCAGGTCCTTATGGCAACCCCCAGAAGCGAGGGGAGAGTTACGGGCTACATGTCAGAGGACCACAGACTTGAATTTCCCCTTTTTTTATTTCTGGGTTTTACATGCTCATTTTTAACAACTGCTTTTTAAAACGCTGCTCCTCATCTCCGCTCCTCCTGCAGTGAACAGCCCACGGTCTCTGCCGTCTGTGGCCAAAGCCTCTGGTTTGACCCCAGACACGGATATGCAGGTTCTGGAAGAGATCTGCTGAGGCGGAGGAGATCGGGACTCCGAACGTTATTCTCTCTTGCCAAGGTTCAACTGGTGACTTCCTGTTTCTCTGGGTAGTCTCCAGGGCCTGGGGCATGTCTGAGCTCTGCAGTGATGGCATGTCAGAGGTCCACCTGCCATTTAACCCCCAAGGCCAGAGCAGATGGGACTTGCCCAGCATGACCCAGCCAGGACCAGAAAGCACCCAGTTACTTCTTGCATTTGTGATTTCCCTACACACACCCACTGCCGCTCCGGTCTGGTAACCGGGGCAGACATTATTAATCAACCGCCACACTCTTTCTAAAGAGCCCTGCCCCGGTCTCGGAGCTCCCTCTCCCCGGGGGCCCCAGGAAGGCTCCGCTCCTCAAGCAAATCAAACTTTTTTCCCCAAATATAGTCACAGGGAGTCGCTGACCTGAAAGGAAATGACAAACTATTCAGAGGAAGGATGAGCAATCGGCAGGTTAAGACCAGGGACAAGTGGGGAGCAGCAGGAGCAGCCGCGGCATCATCCACAGCAACGTCCAGCCTCTGCCACGGGCCGGGCTCTGCCTGCTGCTCAGTGCCAAACCCATCCTAGCTTCCCCAAACTCATCTCAAACCCACAGGGGTGAGCGACTCTCTCCCCTCTGTGGTTCCCCATCCAGGGACACAAATCTGACCCTGGCTCCAGAACGTGCACCCGCCCTGTGTTCCATGTCTCCCCATCTTCCCACCCGCCATGAGCACCTCTGCCTTCACCATGACCTTGGGCCCCACCACCACCGGGGCCCTGGACCACGGCAGGACGAGCCCACACTGCTTTCTCTGCTTCCAGTCGCCCACGCAGCGGCCCTGCTACCCCACGCAGGGCTCCCCAGTGCCCCAGAGTCAACACCAAGCTCCTCTCCAGCCCTGCAGGGTCAGGCCTGTCCGCACTGTCTCCAACTGCTCCGCTCTTCCCCCATCAGCCGCAGCCACCCCGGGGCACCACATGCTTTTTCTGGTCTCAGCACGAAATCGTCACCCTGAAGATGAACTCTTCCTCCTCCTTCCCCAAAGCTGGGCCAGCAGATGCTGGGGCCAGAGTGGGCAGGGAGCCTGGATGCCACCCCAGTTCTGGGGGCTTCCCCCGGGAACAGCAGAGCTAGGAGGCGACAGGCCTTCTGGTGGGGACAGGTCATTCAGAGAGGGTGAGTCACTGGCTACATCGCACAGCAGAAAGTCGAGGGCAGAGCCGGGTCCTACCTGGGCCAACCCCCACCCTGGGCAGGACGCCCCCACTCAGCCACTGGCTTCCACACACGTTCCTGCCCCAGCATCACCCTCCACTTCAGGTACTTACCTTTGTGACCGGCAGCCGGCGGTGGCCTCAGCCCAGGCTCCGCTGGCTTTGAATTCACCAGGGGAAGGGCACCTGGGTGTCCTTCCTACTCTAAGATTTCTGTTTCCTGCTTAGGCCAGTGCAACTGTCTTCTAGGAGCCTCATTTGGGGAACTATGCCGGTGCCACGTTGGGAGGGGTCTTGGGGCGTCACTCGTGTTAAATCCGGGCCCCTCAGTCTCAGCCTGGCCGACCTCGCTCCTGTGCATGGCAGGATGTCAGCGGCACCACTGGCCTCTACCCACGAGGCGCCAGGGCAGCCCCTCCATGCCCCCCGTTGTGACAACCAAAAAGCAGCTCCAGACACTGCCAACGTCCTGGGGTTGGGGGAGCTGAGAAGCCCAGAGTGAGTGTCTTACGTAGGAAGCTACCGAGCACGGCCGGCGGGAAGGGCCGAATCCTCAGCACCGAGTGGTCGCACTCACTCTGCGCCACGCCGGGAACGAGAACCATCTCAAGTAATCGTCACATTCGCCCTCCCCGCGAGCAACTACGGTGACTGTCCATGGCCCCATTCTACAGATAAGGCAACCGAGGCTCACAGAAGTACAGACCTTGCGAGTCAAGAACTGAGCCTAGAACCAGAGAATCGAACTGTGGATTCCGCGTCTCTCCTTGGCCAGCACCAGCTCCCAGGCAGCACACACTTGGAGCTCCTTGTCACCAACGGCCATGGGGACAAGGTGGCTTCGGGGTTCGTATCTCCTTGAGGACGTTTCCTCTGCCCTGCCCTTTGGACGCACCCGGACGTGGAGAGCGTCCCCAGAGCGGGTGGAGCGGGACACGCAGCGTCTGTCCCCCAGGGGCTTCTTTGGCTCAGACCTGGCTGAGCGCTGCCTCTGGGCCTTCGGCTCCCGCTGGCAGCCTGCCCCAGACTTATTGGCACAGGCTGTGGGGTTTTATTTAGACGGTGTCAGCTAAGCAGCGCTGGGCGCATGGGCCCGAGTGGGTGTCAACTTGATTGGGTTTCAAAATGCGTTTCTGTCGGAGAGCTGCCTCCGTCGTTACAAACTGGTGCGTGTTTTGCCGGTGGGCTTGGTCACTCGCCGGGCAGCAGAGGGAGAGCCGGCCGCCTCCTTGGAAGCTTGTTTCCCCTCACCTACCCCCCACCCCCTTCCTGCTGTCTTGGCCCAAATCCCACTTTCTGGGGCCCTCCCCCAACCCCTGACCCTTCTGAACAAAAGGGAGCATGAGCGTCTAGACCGCCAGTCTGAACGTGAGAAGGGGGTATTGTGCGGCCAGGACGGAGGCCTGGCCTTCCCAGGCAGAAGGGTCGGTCGGAGGGCGGGGACGTGGGGCAAGGTGAGGGGCGGCTCTGGCCCGGTCCACCTTTGGGGCACCAGACACTGCCCCCTCCCTCCTGAGACGGAGACGTGGCCGGAGCCCAGCGCCGGAATCGAACCTGGGATGTTGCCAAGACTGGACATCCTGTCTCCGAATGAGACGCTGGGAGTCCCTCTGCCCGTCTCTAAAGGAGTAGTCTGCGGGACGCGCTCAGCACAGCGCCCACCCAAGTATCAGCTGTGTGTCGCGAAGATCACTAGAAACTTCATGTGGCTTCCAGGCTGGGGGAACAGGGGACCCAGGGTCTTCCTGCCTCTGACTCTCAAGACCAAGAGGAGGAAGGCCTTGCCCTGGGGCGGGGCAGGGGCCACAGCTGGCTGGCTCTGTGACCCCAACCTCCGCCCACCCTCTCTGGGTCTCGGGGACCCCGTCTGTAGAGAGAGGCTTGGTCTTTCAGGCTTGTTTACCAGCAGAAGCCGCCGATGTCGGATGAGTTTGACTTGGGGGCTCCATGCGTCAAATGGAAGCAGAGGCCACGATGCTCGGGCAGATGCAGGCCCGTCACCCACAAGCAGCCGAGGCCCGCTGGGTGCTGTGCGCTGGGTGGTAGCCGAGCTTCTCCCGACACCCAACTTACCCCTCCCCTCGGCTCTGCAAGGCAGCAACCGTGGGCATCACCCCGTTTTACAGATAAGGAGGGTGAGGCTGGGGTGGGTGAAGGCACAGGCCTGTGGGACCCAAACACGCGCTCCCCCAGCTTCCAGCCTAAGGGCCTCCACGCTGGTCTCTGGTCCCTCTCCACTTCAGCCAGCTGGGCTGCTCGGAGCCAGGAGAGGCCCAGGCGGGCCTCCACCCCACAGGTCCGAGGAGATGAAGCTACACCAGAAGCTACACCAGCCCGGCTGGCAGAGACAAACCGCTGCAGGGAAGGGGCTGGGCCCTGCGCCCTGCACGCCTCCACCCCTGCTCCAGCCCTCTATCAGCCTGAAATGCAAATGCACTTAAGAGTATTACCCACAGAATAACTCACCTCCACTTGCTGGAATTGCAGGCATTTTGACTTTTGTCTGTCATTTATCAAATTCTTTGAATTTTTGGTTAAATAAGGAGCGTATCACTTTTTACCATCAGAAGAGCTATGCTATTTGAATGGTGAAGCAAAGGGGAAATATGCTAATGACTCTTGTAGCCCACGGGGAGGGGCATGCACCCCACCTGGCATCTGCAGGGTCAGAAGCTGGAACCACAGACACACAGGTCAGCCTGTGACTCTGCTGCCTGGGCTGGGCCCTAGGACGGGCTCTGAGAAGGGGCAAAGCTCCGGCTGCAATTTTTGTAAATGCCACTAACGCCCAGCCAACCCCGTCCACCAGAACCTCTGCTGTGGGACCCGGACATCTGTCACACGAACCTGGACCTCCTGGAGAAAGCCTGTTAAAATGCAGGCTCCTGGGCTCACCCCATTTCAGTTCCACATCCGGTGAAGAGCCACTGTGCCCCATAAATGCCGATGCACCCACTCCCCGAGATCTGGGGCTGCAGCTTATGAGGGGGATGGAGAAGTGGGGTCGGCAGAGAAAGGGGGGCCTGCTGTCCTCCCTGTCACCGCCCTCCCGGGTCTTTTCCTGCAGGACGTGTGAACAGCTGTGCTGCACACGCGTGGGTTTCCTGCTCACCTCCAGGGAATCTGTCTGCCCGCGGCGGCAACTCCCAGAACACAAGGTGCAACGCACAGTAGGTGCTCACAAATGTGCCGAATGAATTCATGGATGCAGTGAAATATTGAGTAAAATTATCCCCCAGTGCGGTTGCTAAATGTGCGCAGAATTACAGATGACGGTTCCGCCCTGCCTTGCAGCACCCCCGGCAGCACGGAACTAGGGGAGCTCCCTCCTTCCCCAACAGCACACCCCGAGGTTCCTTCGGGTGAGGGGCTGGGCCGGTCCCCGTGTAGGCTCTGAAGGAGGAGCAGGTGCAGGACCCATCGAGGGTCCCAGCCACGATTCAGGACTGCCACAAAGGGTCTCTGGGCCTGTCCTGGGTCGGGGGCGGGTGAAGGAGGTGCCCAGGGTGGAGCAGGCTGCCACCCCCAGGGGACAGGTCCGGAGAGCGGCCGGCACCGTCATCCCCACTTTGCCGACTCCAGCTTCCACTCCCCGGGCCAGGGGTGGGGAGGGGGGATCGTTTTGTCGCCACAGGCAACCATTACTCTGCTGTGGAGAATTACACAGGTCAGAGTGGAGGTGGGGACAGGCAGGACCCTCATCCTCACCCTCAGTCTCACCCCTCCCAGAGCAGGGGAGAAACCCGCCCAGGTCCCCCAGCAGGCTACTGCCAGGCCAGGGCCAGGGCCACCACCTCGGTGTCTAAGGATTTTGTCCACAGAGGGGCTCGGACCCGCCTCACTGGTGCCCGCAGCCTCGGTTCTAAACCACCTCCCCCTCTACTGTGTGGTCGGGGACGACTGTGCCTCCACCTGGGAAGGGGGCAGCAGAACCTGGGTGTGACTGGGAGGGGCTGCGCCTGCAATCTCACAGAGAAGCCCCTCCCCGGGGACACCTGCCCACGCCTGAGGGCACGTTCTAGCGTCTCCTGCCCCAGCTCACGGGCAGGTCCTGGGTTTGTGGCAGCCTCTTGGCCTCTCGTTAATACTGGCCAGTACTGGCCGTGTCTTCCTAGCAGAAGAGGCTGCCGTCTCCAGCACTGTCGAAGCTCCCAGCCCCAAGCTGACCACTCGCCACACATTGTCACATTCCGTGCTCACGACAGCCCCGGTGCTTATTATAGCCCCACTTTACAGGGGAGGAAACAGAGGCTCAGAGAGGAGAAGCAGCCTGTGCACACGCTCCCGTGTTGGGCGGGGGCAGGGGCGGTCAGACCACTGACTCCCCACAGACTGGGCCTCCCATCCCACACCCTGCCCCCGGGGATGGGAACCGGCTGCAGGGTCAGGGCGTGGCCTGAGGGTGTCGGAGACTCGGGGGCAGGGGTGGATGGTGGGGCTGTCAGGGTCCACGGCAGGACACCACAGGGCGGCCAGGACAGGGGATTCAGGCCCCACCTCCCGGTGATGGCACCCGGTACCCCGGGCCTGGCCTTCCGCACACAGAAGTCCCTCCCAGCTCCGGCCACCGCTCCCGCAGAAGAGCCAAGGTTTCCACGTGGCCTGTGGCCACAGGGCACCGACAGGGCCACTCTTGGCCCCAGGAGGAGCTAATTCCTTGAGGGCTGAGGCTGCCGGATAAGAGAAGCGAGGCGTCTCTCCCACCCCAGCCGCACCACGGGCTCCGCACCACGGGCACGGCGGCCTGCAGGGGCCCTCCGCCCACCCCGCTTGGGGCCAGGGCAGGCAGCTGACTGCGAGGCTGATCAGATCAGCACGGGGCTGTGATCGCCCCGTGGCCCATGCTCAGACACGTTAGGGAGGCTGGAGCCGGGCTGCAGGGTGCTCTGCCGCTCGCCCGTCAGCGAGACCTACAGCAGGCACCTCCTAGACCCCAGTGTCTGCATCTGCACGATGGGACTGGCCACGGTAGCACCTGCTCCCAGAGGTGCTGGGAGGAATCCACACAACAGGACAGTGCCCCATGGAGTCTTGGGGACACGATGGGGCTGCCGACACGCTGTGTCTATTGTGACTGCTCTCCTCCTCATAATCCACTGTTTATCTCAGTACCTGCTGTGGGTCAAGGTCCCCCAGGAAGTGGTCACACCAAAATCTAATCAGAATTAACCCAGCCGAATCAGGGCACAAAGAAACATCCGGAAGCAGGGCACCGCGATGTCCACACTTACCTGGCGAGCAGGCCAGGGGCTGCCACCTTGGTGTTCCTGCCCAGTGGCCAGGAACTGTGTGTCTGAAGCCCGCCCGCCCCACGCCTCCCAGGGCCAGGATCTTTCACATTCCAGCCAACCTGCAATGCCTCTGTGGGTTGCAATAAAAATTCCTAGACAGGTAGTCAGTGCGAGGCAGGCCCACGGGATGCACGAGAGGCCGGGACAGAGTGTCGGCTGCCCTCCCTGGCTGCCCTCCCTGCCCTACCCCAGGGCCAGCGGGCCGAGAGCATCACCTCTTTGACCTTTCCCCCCAGTTCTTTTAGGACCACATCCAGGCCCAGGATCCTAGACGTGGGTCGAGGAAGGTCTGCCAAGTCGCAAGCCAGACAGGCAGCAGAACTTCCCCAACGCCTCCCACACCAGGACTTTTCCCAGCAGTAAATGGGTGACGGTGGGAGATGGGTGCCCGCAGAGGGGAGGCGAGCCCGAGGCCCAGAGCCATCTGCTCCTCTTGCTTCCAACTGTGTCTCCCTCTCCCCAGGGTTAAAAGGTGCACTGGGAACTAGACAGTAAGTCACAGATCTGTTCTGCAAAATATCAAGCCATTTCAGACACCTTAGAGCAATTAAATTGAGAAGATTTTTTTCCCATTACAAAAAGAAAATGTGGGCTCAGAGAGCAGGATGCCACACAGCTGCGACCTGGGGCCGGTTACAGACTCTCCCAACCCCAGTGGAGTTGTGAGAGCCCAGCGGGGTGGTGGCGGTGTTACCCAGGCAGCACTCAGTGAAGTGCTGGCACGTCCATCATCAGCCCCTGCGGAGACTAAGCCCCGCCACCTGCCAGGAGCCCCTCCCAGCTCTCTCTCTGGAAGTGAGGATGGGAGTCCCTTTCCCGGCCCTCGTCCCCACCCCCCCCAAGGCAGGGCCACCGCCTGGGCAACAGAACTCCACCCCCCACTCCCTCGGGCAACATGACCCTGTGACCTTGATCTCATTAGGATTGAGTTGACCCCGACCTTCATATGGCTGAGTGACCTCAGAAGGTCAAAGAGCAAAGTGCTTCCATGCCGGAGGAGGAGCTGGGGGTCCGTGATTGCTTATTTAAGACCCTTGAGGGTCTCAGGACTCAGGACATAGCTCCCGATGTCACTCTCACCTTCCTGGTTGTTGCCAGCTCCACATATCCCACTAAAGCAATTAAAATTCCTCAGTACTTTTCTTTTCGACTGACATAAACATTCAATAGATCCCCTTGTATTACTTAGCCTAGTTTTAAACAATAACACTCGTGGAATCAATAATGTGCCTGTTATAATTTTCCCAACATACATTTAACCTACATTAACGTAACTATTGAATTTTAAATGCCCATCCGCATGCCGTCTCAAATTTTCTCTCGGCCACCATTCGCTCCGGGTTTGTGGATTTCTGCAACGCACATGCCTGGGTGGTCAGGACACAGGTGGGCTCCGCAGGCTCTGGCTCCACCTCAGCCAATTACCAGTCATGCGCCCTTGGGCACGTGACTTCTGTCCTCTGAGCCTCAGTCTTCCCCTCTGTAAAATGGGTGTGGTGGCTCCCACAGGGCTGGCACATGGCGGGCACTTGGTAAACGAGGGTGGTGAACTAAGTGTTGTCCTCACAACAGCCCAAGGAAGTCGGGGGCCTGACGGCAACCCCCCTTCAAAAAAGAAAAACCAAAGCCCGGAACCGCAAAACCCGCCCCCCGAACCCCGGGCCAAAACCCGCCCGTGGCCTCAAAAAAAGCCGGGGGGGACGGCGACCACAGCCTGCCAGCCTCCCTCACTCCAAGGAGGCACCACCAGCACCACATCAATGGCTGTGCCCCACCCCCGGGACGAGCAGCTCCATTCCGAGGTCCAAGCTGTCTGGGAGGAGGGCAGCCTCGCTGCTCACCGCCGTGAGTAACCACCTCCCCAAGACATGATTCATACCCGTCTGGGGTCACCCACATCCTCATTCCCGCGCAGGAACGCAGGCCAGGTGAGGCGGGAGGGCCGGCGGCAGCTGTGGGCTGGAGCCTGCTGGGCTTCCAAGCTTCTGCCACCCCCGAGTCCCCCGGCTGGGACGGACGCCCAGGTCTCTGGTACCCGTTATGGGCCCAGATTCAAGTTACAAAATGTTTTCCCACAGAGGGACTGGAGTCCCAGGATGACAGAGTCATTCCTCCGGGCTCAGCTCGGCCCCTTTACAGCCCTTCCGCCCTGTTTAAACTGCACGCCCGCGGTTCACACATGCAGTGGAACGCTACCCAGAAATAAAAAGGAACAACCGCCGCTACATGCAACATCACAGACGGATCAAAGCCATGAGGCTGAGTGACAGACGCCAGACAGAACCTGTGCACATACGGTGTGATTCCACCTATGCAAAGCCCACGGAAGGTAAACGTCACCTCCGATGACCGAATCCACGGTGCGATCGCCCTGGGGGACAGGAGCTGCTCACACAAATCGGCCCAAGCCCATCATCCGCACACCTGGGACTGGCGCGTTTAACTGTCTATAAATCATACCTCCATAAACACACCACAGGAGGGGACGCACGGGTTCCCAAGGGAAGAGGAAGGACAGCTGGAGCCGTCTGACAGGGCTGCCGCCATGTTCAGACACCCCTGGGGAGGTCGTAATAGGTTGGGCCCATTTTACAGGGATGGCAAGAGAGGAGAGGGGACCGTCGGGGAGCCGGACACTGCCCCCCACTGCGGGCTTGCTGTGCCCTGTTCCTGCTCCTCTGTGCCTCTCCCTGCGACCCCACACCAAGATACTCCTTTGGAGACGTGATCATGCCACCCCTGGGTGAAGCAGAAAGCCACGCATCGGTCACCAAGAACCCAGAAGGCAATGGTTGGGGTGGCTCCAACCTGAAGCCCAGGTTCAAGGTCACATCCAACCAGGAACGGGGCAGAGAGAAGAGCCAGCACGCCAAACGTCCCTCCTGATCCTGACGAAACCCTCCCGTTTTACCCGAATTAGACAGAAGCGCACAGGCCCCAGGCCACAGCTCTGCCCACCAGACTGGCAGGAGGCCTCAGGGTTCACGCCTGTCACAGCTGTTAGAAGCACCCGGGCAGAAACACGACAGAAAAGGCCGAGCCCTCCGCACCGGGAGAGAGGGCAGTGCCGGTGCTCCCAGGCCCCTGGGACTGCTGGCCATTCAGTGGGAGGACGCCATCCCGGCACCCAGGCCCCACCGGCACCGTGCCCAGAGGACAGCGTTATTAGTACGCCCTCTGATTGGAACCGGAGGACACTGTGGCTGAAAAGTGGCTTCAGTTTCCTCCTTCCCCCACTACACCTGGATTTGTCCCTCTGCAAGCCAGGGCTGGGGTCAGCCTCGTGGGGCTTAACCCCGCCACACCCGGAATGATCCAGGGAGTTTTAAGAAACCCCAATATAGGCCCCACCCGAGGCTCTGCCACAACGGGTCTGGGGGTGCCTGGGTGGTGGTAATGCGCCGCCAGGACAGAGCCACTTTGAAGGGGGCTGATCCTAATATTCTCTGGGTTCCTCCTCACCTCTCCTGGGGAGCCCAGGCCCTGCCCCACAGGTCATAGCGACCCCGGTCTCCCTTCGGCTGCAACCTGATACCGGACAATTCCCGTTCTCCGCTGCCCCAGCCTTGGGATCGCCACCTGCCCGGAGACCCTCCCGAGGAGGAAGGTCCCAGCCGGCTGAAGAGGACGCAGGCCCAGCTGGAAAAGTCCACGAGAACACAGGAGCAGAGGACTCAAATTCAGCCGCACCCCTCACACCGAGGGCAGGTGTTCCGGGGTGGCGGCAGCCCCGCTTGACCCGCAAAGCACCAGCTTCCACAAGGACGGTGGTGGGGCCTGGGCTCCTCTGGGGCTGCAGGGACTACAAGAAAACCTCGTGTCCAGCACATCCCCCTCTGACCACGGGCCTGCCAGTGCCCTGTTCCTGCTTCTCTGTGGCTCTTCCTTCCACCCTGCGCCAAGACTCCCGCGGCCCAAGTGCAAACCCTGCTCTGCTCCGTGCTGGGTGATCTCTGGCGGGTGACTTGGCTCCCCCTCCTCAAGTGCCAGTGGGGCTGCCACGCGGATTAACGAGGCAGCGCATGAAAAGTGCTCGCTGAGGACCTGCTACTGTCAGGAGGAACAGCTAGGGTTCGAAAAGCCAATGTCACTGGCAAGTATCAAGCAAAATCACCAAGTAGACAAAGCTTTGGGCACTGGGCTCATGCCCTGAACACTGACTGCGTTCAGGTTCTCCCCTTTCTTGTTCTTGTTCTTGTTCCTGAGCCTCACCCCCACTGGCCCGTGAGTCTACTCTGGGAGAAGGCTCAGAGCTCATTCTCACTAGAGTGTAAAGGAATGCTGCAAAGGGCTTAGGGTAGAGCTCAAGACTTCGGTGGAAAGAGGCTGGCAAGAAGAAATGGAAGCTTCTGTGCCAATTTTGGTTTTTGACCTCGATTTTAAAGAAAGACAAATGATGTATTGTCGGGGGACTGAGTAACGTGTGGGGTCTTAGTGCAGATCTAACCGTGGTCTTGGTGGGATCCTTGCTCTTAAAGTCACACCTGGACGCAGCCTCACCAAAGAGCTGGGAGGTCTCTGCGACTAGGCAGCTGAAGGTTGGGGCTGGGCCATCCACCCGTGGGGAAGGGACTACCTGTGACTTGTTAAACAGCACAGTGGGGACAGGGGGCAATTCCTCCCCTGCCAGGATTTCCGCAGCCCCTACCCTGTCTGCCGGCCATTTCTCTACACAGAGAACTTCCACAGACAACAGATGTCATCACTCAAGCCCACTCTGAACCCTGATGGGGCATGGACCCCAGGAACACCATCTCGGCAAGGATCTGAACCCAGCAAGGACAGATGTGCAATCGATTAGCAATGTCTGTAGCGGGCAGCAAAGGGGATGCTGGATCAAATGCTATGCACTCAACCTCCCTGATCTATACTTTGAAAGTCACAAAGCAGCTCAATAAATACTGGCTGGACTTTCCTCTAACTAAAGGGTTATCAGCTAACTTCTCCTCCAGTGAACTTTCTCATAGCAACCCAGCCAGGAACCAGACAGACAGACACCAACTGACATGCTCTGTGCCGGGCCTTGGGCTGGGAGCTAGTGCAGATTGGAGGGTGCAGTGGAGTTATGCAGATGCAGAACCAACCAGAGAAGGCATTGCAGGAAAGAAACAGCCCACAGGAAGAAATATTCCTCAGCTACACATAAGCAACTTTTGGATTATGCACTTGCAGGCAGAGCCTAGATTTACACGGACAATTGGAAGTCGGACGGGTAATTACACCTCTGGGCCATGTGGCAAGCCACTCTAATTACCCTCTAGATGGGAGGATGGTGACAATTTTATTTAGGGCCCAAAGCAACTAATAAAATTAGGGAAAATCAGTAGCACCACGTGTAAGTCCACACGCTTTGCAGAATAATGCAAAGACCCAACAATCGCAAACATCTAATAACTGTCATTGTTAGACAAATGAGAAGGGCACAGGGGAGTGGCCCCCTTACATTTAAGCCTGGACACTTAAATGGTACCAAGGTGGACCCAGTGGATAAACTTTTTAAAAAGGCAACACTCTCTGCATGTGTGGCTTCAGACTCGAAACTCCCGTCCGGGTTTGCGGGGGCCACCTCTACACTCCAGCCCACTCAGAGATCGCAGTCCATAAACGTGGGGAGAGATGCATCCGAGATAGGAGTGCACTTAGCTGTGATCTATCCCAACGATCAACAGCAGATCGACAGCAGCAAACGGAGTGGTGTTTAAGGGCCGGCTGGTGAGATTTAACAGGTTCTATTTGCCCATGTAATCGACACCCTCTCTATCATCCCAATACTCCGGCTCTGTCTCCCGTATCATAAATAGATGAGAGAAATAGTTTCCTCCTATGGCCGTGACCCCGTCGGCTTCCAGGCTCAGCCCCACATGAATCACTCCGGGCTCACCGCGACGGCATTCTGAAATGACTGAATGATAACGAGGCGGCACAGACACCAATAAATGAATCATGCCTTCCGCAAGACCAAACCTTTGGCTCTTACAGACACCAATTACAAAGTAGAAAGAAAAGAACAAAGAAATTACTCAGGGTGTTTGCGCAAAGTTGATTCACAGGTTTATAGAATTATTACCGACTAAATTGTTTTTAGGAAGGCAATTAGAGCTGTGGCCAGCTACAGCACATCAGCCCAGAGAGCTGGGAATGCGCAGAACGGGGCGGGGGCCGGCCCCACGCTCTTGTGGGGTTCCCAGCTTGAACGAACCGCCCTCCCCCTCCACTTTCTACCTTCTTCTAGAAAGCTATTTAAGACTTTAATTAAACCCTTAAAATGTGTGGCCACATGAGCAATGTACAGGAAGGGAGCTCATATATACACAGTCTTGGCAAAAGTCTCCGTATTAACTTTTATTTTTTAATTCTTTAAATGTAGCAGCCATAACAGACCACCGAGGTTCTTCCTTCTCTAACCAGGATTTGGAAGCACATCGCCGACAACAACCAAACTCTCACGCCATCTCTCAACCGGCCTGGACAGGGTATTTCGGATCAAAGCCGTTTCACCTGCTGTAAAACTCAGGCTGACGAGGCAGGGGCATGCGCTGTGGCCGCTGCGTGCATATCCTTAGCCTTCCCAAAGGAAGTGCGGCCTCCGGGATGAATCACCCCACAGGGCTCGGACTGAAATTGGTTGCCTGGGCAGCTGAACCTTATCGGGCAGCTTTTGCCACCTGTGGGTGTCCCTCACGTCCGGGATGTTCAGCCCTAGGGGCGACCTGATACAGGAGGACACAGGACTGGCTCATGCTCTCAGGCAGCAGGTCCACTTACCATCAGCGCTGTCACCATTTACTGAGCACCTACTACGTGCTCAGCCCTGGGCTAGTTGCTTAAAAGACAATTTGTGTAATCACCTCAGTGCAGAAATGATAAATCCTAGTTTACAAATGAGGCGGCTAAGATGAAGAAGAGGAAGTAGCTGACCAAAGACCACCCCTCTGGAAAGAGGCTCAGCTGCACTGGAAACTCCAACTTCCTGCCCCCCCGCCCCCAGACCACCAGCTGCCTGGATGGCCCCACCAGCAAAGCAAGGCAGGGTGCAGAGCGGTGCTCCCGGAATCTTACCTAGATGCTCAGGGGGTAACCAGGTAACCAAAGCCACCGCTGAAAAACCTCCTTGGGGAAAGGGCAGTTCGCTTTGCCCAAAATTTCTGAAAAACTGACTCAGCTTCTCGCTTCCTCTGCTGCCGCCAGAGCCTGGGAAACCTGATTTCACCTGCCTGGGGGACGCAGGGCAAAGCTGGGAGGGGCTCAGGCTCACCTGAGCTCACCCCGGGGCACACCTGCGGGAGGCGGGGTCATCACAGTGGACTCCGGTCAACGGACCTCGGAGAAGCCCCCCAGCCTGGGTGGGGCATTCACGTGTGTTTACACAGTCTATGTTTTATACATATTACACATAATACATATGCATGCTTTGTATGTTTAAACATATGTGGTTTTAAATATAAAAATACATATTCTTATATTCTTAGCCCCTGACACCCAAACAAATCCAGGGTTGGATTTGTCACATTCACACTCCCAAAGCCAGGGTTGGAAACGTCCCCTCCCGGAGACCTTTCGGACCAGCAGAGATTCTCCAGTCCCTCATTCTGATGTGGCCCACACACTGGGAATCAATGACAAACCATCAGTGACAATAAAGGGTGACAGCTTCCATTGACAGACACCACCACGTGCCCACACTTTACAGAACATCACTCCATGTTCAGAAGAAACAAATCATGGGGGGAAACTGAGTCCACTCATTTGCCAACTGTCTGTTTATTGAACATCTACTCTGTGCCAAGATCATGCAATGCACAGCAGTGCAAACTAGGACCCAGCACAGCCACCAAAAGCCCATATTGGGGACAAAGGATATGTGACAATTTCTCAAAACTTAAAATGGCATCTCGAACCTGCATGACTGTTCAGAGGTCTTGGCTGTATCCGTCCAGCCTGGGGGAGCCTCGTGCTACTACCCAGGAGAACTGGGGGGCACTGCCACGGACGGGGGAGCCCTAACAGCTTGCAGAGGCCAAAGCAACCTCCATACGGCATTCAGATCCCGGACACACTGAGAGTTTTAAACTTGTTAACAAATAATTAAAACTCTCTTTTCTGCCAGTAGAGCCATTTCCCAGAGCCGCCGATACAATAATAAATGATTTCAGTTAACATGCATCTGAAGGGAAAGAAAATCAGACCTGACATTTCCTCGCCTTCCTGACACCCTCATACATTTACTGCAGGCACTGACTCGAAGCCACTGATTCTTCCCGCCCCCGCCCCAGTGAAAAACAAATACATATTAGAATTCGCCGGAACACCAGGAATATCCGTTCACCACCTGATACCTCCGAAAGTGAGTCACGATAGCCTTTCAACACGCGGCGTCGCAACACCACGTCTGAGCACGTGCAAGCCGCATCCACGGGTGCCAAACAGGTAGGAGAGTAGCCCCCAAATGCTCCCAGTCCGCAGCAAGTGCCTGCGGAGAAGAGTCACCCTAAACTTCCCTTTCTGGGGCGCGGGGCAGGCCAAGGTGATGCATTTGTCACTTTGACGCCCTCAAGGCACTAAAGCGATCGCTCTGTAAAACTGTGACCGCCCAGACAACCAGGGCGTACGGGGAAGGCGGGTCTGCGTTGATTTCTGCACCTGCCCGTACTTCAGCTTTGATATTCTGAGAAGAGATGATGGTAGGAGACTAAGGCACAGCTCCCTGCCCCAAATAGTGGAAACTTTTTCGGAGCATTAAAAATCCTATTTTGTGCCAGAGGCGCTTTTCCTAGCTCCGGCAACTGTCTTGTCAACCCTACAAAGCAGATGTTCTTTCCATTTTACGGAGAGGCAAGAGGAGGCTCAGGAGGGATTCCATGCTTGCCCCCAGCATGAAGGTTTTCTGAGTCCGTATCCTAATTACCTGCCTGGAGTCTGCTACAAGCCCACCTGCCTGCCCACCTGCCCGCCCACTTCCCTCCCTCATCCAATGCGTAAAAGGTACCACCAGGCGCACTTGGGAACACCATGAACAGAACAAACGTGGTCCCCAAACTCTCGGTGCTTGGTGGCCGGAGGGTAAACGGACATGACACAACTAATTACACAGATATTCAATGACCACCATGACGAGTGTGACAGGAGAAAGCCACGGGCCACTCATGGATCCCAAACGGTGCCCAGGCTGGGGTGGACCCCTCAGAAAGGCTTTGGAGGGGCCTCCGTGTTTCCTCTCAGCCCCCCACCCCGAAATGAGCTCTCGTCCTCTGTCTGTCTCCTGGCGAGAACAGCCGCTCTCGGAGGGCAGGTCTGTGCCGTTCCCGGATGTCGCGCGGCAGCCAGAGCAACGCGGCGAGGCAGCAGGTGCCTGACGAATGATGCTGGATGCCCGAGCGCCCAGGGATGCTCCCGTCCGTGACGTTCCCTAGCAAGGCTGGCCTGGTCCCTGCAGGAACATCCCCCAGCCACTCGTCAAGCTCCTGCCACAACACCTGTTAGTGCTGGTGTCAGGGACGCACAGAAGAGCCACAGACAGAGACCCCGGCTCCTCACGCAGCCTGGCAAGGCCAGTGTCCTGCCAGAGCAGGGTGACCCCCACTGCTTGCTCTGAGAGCTGACCAGTTTCTTAGTGTTCTTCCCGAAGGCACGGTCCAATATGGGCTTGCAGTCTTAGGACAAAACCTAAAATACCACTGCAATGATGAGTCTTGCAAAGAAAACTCTGCAGTGGAGGGGGTGATGGGGTGTTGTGGGGAAGAAAGCTTGGGAGCATGGGTTGTAAGGTCAGCAGCTTGGGTTTGAATCCCAGCTGAGCATCCTCAGTTCCTGGCTGTGTGACCTTGAGCAAGTATCTCACCCTCTCTGATCCCATTTTTGCATCTGCAAATTGGCGACAGCAATAGCTCTCTCACAGAGTTGTTTTGAAGATTTAGAAAAATGCGTCACTAGTACCTGGCACATAATAATCTCTCCACATCCAACTAGGAAAAGGAACGGAAGTAAAAATCCACCAGTCACCCTGGGAACAGGAGACAGAAGCCATTCTGCGGCTCTCAGAAAGCCTGGGGATGCCCCAAGATTTTCTGGGCCCACCCCAGGGTGCTGAAGCCCCTCCCCGCCCCAGTTGTCAAGTCATTCTGGGATATTTTTCCCAGCTTGGTGACAAACACTTCTGCCAGTGCCTGACAAGACCCTGACGAGACCCCTGAGGTGTCAGGGTTTGGCTTTGTAGTGTCGCCCAGGGGAAAACGAGGTTGACCGTCAGTACTGGGCGTTGTCATGGCTGCACGAAGGGTGCAGCCCCCCTCGGGGAGAAGGCAGGGCCGAGTGCTCCTCCCCACCTCGCTGTGGGGGGGATGCTTCATTCTGATGGTTTGCCCTCCATCTACACTCACTTGTTAAAATTTAAACTGGGAATTAAAATTTTAAAAATTCCCTGAACTCAAAGCCTCAACCCATCACAAGTTTCTAGGCTTTCTGCACCCGGGTTATCCTCAAACTGGACCCAGGGGAGTGTCTGGACGCCAAGGTGGTATCGACTTCGTGGCCCAAGATTTGTGCCTTATGCCCCCTCTCCCAGCCTCTGTCCCCCGAGGCCGGCAGTGGATTAAGGGAACCCGGCTGGCAGGCCCTAGGGGACTGTCTGGGCCCCCGGGCCAGGGGCAGCTGTGCCAGGCTTGCTGTCGGCAGGTCCGCAGTGGGCCTGGCAAAGGCAGCAATATTACAGAGACGTTCAGTTACTTCCACAGTCAAGGTCACGGTCCCCAGATGGGCCTGGTGATTCCAACATTCCTAACCAGTCCCTGAGGGGGGAACCTTTTTCTTTGCAGGCCTTCTCATCGGGCAACGAGCCGGAGAGTGACCACCAGGGGGCTGGGCAGAATGTAGGGTCGAGTCCAGGACACCCCCACTGCTGTCACCCGCCTCCCATAAACACACAGTTGTGCCAGACACCAGGCCACGCATGACAGGAATGTTCTCTGAATGCTCACGACACCCTCAGCACAGGGGCTATTGTTAGCCCACTTTACAGACACGCCAGGTGACAGCAAAAGGGGACACAGCCAACAAGTTTTGGAGCCTCCGTCCTTCTGGCCCAAGCTCCTAACCCAAAGCAGGGCAGGTCACTCCCTGGGACAGATCGGGCCTGGAGGCAGGTTTTCTTAGATCTCTTGGGGAGAGGGGAAAAAGGGAATTGCCGGCACTTAAAACCCAGGAGTTTTACATCAAAATCTAGCCATTCAGGTCCCTGGGACTGAACAATCTGGCCACACAGGGCCCACGTGGCAACGGCGGGCTGAGCCGCAGCGGTAGCCCCTTTAGACAGGACTCACGCCCTGTGCCCTGAAGCCCACCCCGGGATGACTGCGTGTGCGGCGGCGCCGCGGTGCTGTCCTCGCTGCTTCTCAGGGCACACAAAGAGCAGGCGCGCCGGCGGCACGGCTCCCCACACGTGCCCCAGCCACGCACGCGTTACACAACACCTCTCAAGAGCAAAAAATGGGCCCTCGGCTTCAATCTCCTCCTCTCAGCATGTGCGCCCGCCACACAGAACCCGGCGCTGGCAACAGTGCAGCCTCCAAAATCCAATTTGTAAGAGCTCCTCGTCTCTGGGCAGGATCCCAGACGCTGCTGCCTGCAAACTTTGCCTTTGGGTGATAATACCTGAAAAGAAAAAGCCACGGGGACCCTCTGGTTTGGACCCTGCCCTTAGCACCCTTCTCGGACCCTTCCTTACTTTTAAACTATTGACCAAAGGATAAACGTTTAAACACCCTAACCGCGGGCTGGGATGAGAGAGGAGGTGGGGGCAGGTGTCCGGGCACACCTGAGCCCGCGGCTCTGGGCTATGTGGAGGCAGAGGCATCATCTCCACCAAGAGGCCAGGCGTCCTGGGGAAAAGCCCCCCCACGCCGCTGTGGGCCTTCCAGCCTCCACCTGACCTGCTGGACAGCCTCCCTCTCCCTCTGCACACACCACTGCACCTTCCTTCTCTCTTGCAAGGAGAGCCCATGCCCCTGCGCGGCTTACAGGGGGAATGTGCACTTTTTCCCCTTTTCTTCTTACATGCCCAGAAGTTTTAACCATTCCCAACCCAAGCAGAAGCTGGCAGGAAAGGCAGACAGGGGCAGCAGCTGTGTGTGCACACGTGTGTGCCTGTGTGTGCGCAAACACCCCCGTGCGTGTGTGCCAGTGCAGGAACAATGACTTATTTTGCATCTTGACAATCGCTAAACTCCCCCGGACCCTGGGTCACTCTGAGCAGCGTAGCTGGGCTAACCCAGACCTCTGGGGAAGCCGCGACCAACGGTCTGACCTAAGATTCCAGTCACAGAACTCAACTTGCGTATTGCCCCACAACCAAAAACCCAGATACCAGAAAACCTGCGGGTGAAAAGCCCTAGCTCACAGGGCCCACAGGGGAAAATAGCAGGTGTCAGACATCTATATTTGAACACGAATCCTGAAACGTCAGCTTTCACTGATGCCAGAGTCTCTCCTCCTTATAAATGCAAATCCAAGGTGAAAGCTGGAAACTTCATCTCAAGAGGGAGCCCCTCTCTTCCCTTCCTGGCACACAACAGGCGCTCAATAAAGGCTGAGTGGATGAGTAGCAGGAGCTAACATGGAGAGTGAGCTCCAAATCAGGCGTTTATAGGGACTGATTTCTGAAGGGAATTGAGGGGCTACTCTCTGGCCCCCATCGCCCTTTGGAGAAACCACTAATTGATCAGAGGATCTCAGCCAGGCACATCTGACGATGCCTGGAGACATTTTTGGTTGCCACGGCTGGGAGAAGGGTATTGGCATCTAGTGGGTAGAGGCCCGGGACGCTGCTAACATCCTGCAGTGCACGGGACAGCCTTCCCCTCGCTCCCAACAAAGAATGTCACAGTGCCGAGGCTGAGATACCCTAGCTTTCAGCAAGTGTCACCGTGAACAGCCTGTGCCAGACAAACCCACAGAAAACTGGGTGTCCTGTGAGTTTCGAATGTTTTGGAATATTTGTTTGGAACAGGCTGGAAAAGAGGCGTCAGAGAGGGGCTCAGTGACGCCGGCCAGCCAGTGGCAGTATCTACCTGCCACTGTAGACACTGCCCGAGGCGGGTCCAGGGCAGGAGCACCTCCCAGGCCCCTCCAGGAAGGCCTGTCACACGCACTGGACAGCACCGCCATGAAGTCTGTCCCGAGAGCATACCTGCGTCGTTCTGCCCACCAAAAAGTTTCCGGCAAACTTTCTCCGGAGGAGAAAGACTGGGGGTAATTTCTGAGACGCAGCAGAACTGACACGAGGTCAAGCAGAGTGCCAGGAAAACCGTGTGCCAGGAGTCCTTTCCTCAAAAGTAGGCGCAGAGAGCTCCCTACCCGGCTGGGAGCTTTTCAAAAGAAAGACGTATTTTCCCCTGTCGCATGGTTGGGGTAGCACCCTCACCGCTCAACTCTCAGAAAAGATGGGGCCCCAGGAGTGTCTGTTAAAGTCAAGCCTATTCTGGCAGGCTCCCACCCTCCCAGGTACAACGGGGTGCTGCCGATTTCTTCTTCCAGCCCTCAAGTTCAAAGAGGACCTGCCCTGGGGGCCCATCAAGTGTGGTGTGGGAGAAACAACCTGGCCTGGGGCTAGTGTGGATTGGGGACTTTGGGTAAAGCTCTCCTTCTCAGACTCCCTCAGCTGTAAACCGAGGGCTCGAACCCCAAGCTTGCCCAGGCTCCTCCCAGGTCTGAAATCTGGGCAAGTGAAGACCACACAGGGGAGCCAGCACCAGACGGCAGGAAGCCAGGTTCAGCCTGGAGGCCTCCAGCCAGACTTTGGAGCACAGAGATCCTATCTTGAAAGACTAGAATTTTAGATTTCAAATATCATGGTCTCATTTTTCAGATGAGGAAAGTGAGGCCCAGGGTGGTCAATGTCCTTTTGCAGAAAGAAAGTGCCTTATATAAGAGGAGCTGTGTGGACACGGTCCCAGGCTCACCTCCAAACCCGTCTGCACGCAGAGTTCTAGTAGCAAACAACTCCCAACACGTAGTAGGTGAAATATCCAGCAGCCACAAGCAGTTTCTTTCCTTTTTTCCTTTTTCCTTCCCTCCTTCCTTCCTATCTTTTGGTGTAAAGAAACTCCAGGAAACCCCAGAACTTCAGGCCTCGCCCCAGTCTTTAAGAGAAATCTGATTAACACTTGCAAAAAATTGTTACGTTATACCAGCATTTTTAAGATTGGTTCCCTTCCTGCCTTGTGGCTTTCTTCCAATAAGTAGGGGGCTGTGTGTACACAGAGCGTGGGACAAACTGGGGCACCCAAGGGACCAGTTCCAGCCACTAACCTCAAGGGTCCCATTCAAATGCCACTGGTGGGGAAGTGCACAGGGTGAAGGCAAGGAATTTAAAGAGAGGCCTTGGTGTCAGCCAAAACATCATTAAGGGCTGATTAGCCCAAGATGGGACAGAAATAAGAATGATGTATTAAAAAGAAAAAAGTCCTGAACATAAAGACAAGAGCAGAATGTTCCACAATGCCCAGCCCTCGGAATAAGGGTGACACAACAGTGTGTACCCCTTGGGCAGAAGGTCCCCTAAGGCAGCTTTACAGAGTGAGGGGGAAAAAGACGGCACTGAGGGTACTTAAGCAGCAATCCAGCCAGCAGCAGCGAGACTCCAAACATGTGCGAACATATTTTAATAATATCCTCGTGCATCTCATTAGCCTCCTGAGTTCACAAAGGGCCTTTGGGAAGGCAAGTCAGTTCCGCAAACGCAGGCTCTGGGCAGGTTCTCCTGGCACCTCGCTGGCCTGGCAGGGCAGCTGGGGTGGGGTGGGGACGGGTCGGGGGAGAGCAGGGCTTGCAGCTCCAGAGTGGGAGGGAGTGCCTGGAGGTGGACAGAAGGACCCACCACCACAGCCCGGCCACACTGCTTATTTTTTACCTCCTGCGCTTCACCATAGAGGCTCAGGGGCCACAAACTGTGGCAGCCGCCAGCGGAAACTGGCTTATGAGTCACCCAGCAACTGCCCTCGTTCCCTGGTTCGGTGGTGGCTGCCTGGGCTCCTGGCCCCAGCTGGAGGAAGGCTGGCCCGAGCAGGCAAGGGCTGTGTGCTCCTTCACCTGGGGTGCTTTGGGGTGAGGATGGAGAAACTAAAGCTCAGAGAGGCAAAAATGTCCCAAAAAAGGCGGGCTGCGGAGAGGGCACAGGCTAGAAGCCAGAACCCAGGGAGTGGTGGCTCAGTTCCCCCCCCAACCAAACGTCCCTCTGGGTGAGCTGCGTATGAAGGAAGTAGAGACGTACTTGTCTCAACTTCTGGATGCACAGGGTGTGGACGTCAGCCACAAGGTTCAAAACCCCGCTCTCCACCCTTGGTCCACTGCCCCCTTTCAGGGCAAGGCAGTCCCGAGCACAAACAGCCCCAAACTTTGACTCATCTGTAACCGCTGTCCCAGCCAGACTGAACCAAGCTGTCCAGACAGAGGCTATTTATAGGTGCGTCGGGGACACAGACACTGGCACAATGACACACACACTCAGGGTCCACGTTGGGCCAGACGCACCAGCGCTGAGCCCTGGATTCAGACACCTGGACACAATGGTCCCCAGTCCCGGCCGAACCCAGACCAGACCCCCAGAGACATGCACGCACTCAAGAGTGGCCCCAGACCCGGACACAGCGGGGATCACAGAGGCGCAGAAACTGGCACACTCCCTAGAAGGACCGAGACTGAGACCCAGACACACCAGAGACGCCAAAGACCCAGACAGAGCCACGCAGACACGCACACTCCACAGACGCACGGAAATCCACTCACAGAGACCGAGACACAGCGCCACAAACACTCCAGACACACACACCCCGAGCCCCAGACACCTCGCAGACCAGACAGTGTCTCACATGCCCCACCCCCCGCCCAAAGTTGATAAAGAGCCGGCCTAATTGCTCCATCGCGGCTGCCCCTCAGGGAAATAAAATTGAAACTTCACGGATCCGCTCGCCCCGGCCCTCCCGCGCCCTGCGCAGCCGCTGGGCCCCGGGTCCGAGTCCGGGCGGGCGGGGCGCGGGCAGCGGGGGCCGTGCCAGGCTCGCAGCGCCGCGGGACAAAGCCGGGCCGGCCGCCAGCTGCCGCGAGCCGGGAGGGCGCGCCCCGGGCGCGGCGGGCGCAGCCGGAGCGCAGGGCGTTCGGCCCGAAGGGGCGCGCACGGCCGGGGCCCCTGCCCGCAGCTGCGCCCGACACCGGGTCCGAGCCCAACGGGGCTTCCGGGGAGGGGGGCGTGGGGTCACTCACTGATCTCCATGCTCTGGAACAAAGAGCGTTTGCAGTTGCACGTGCAGGAGACATTGGGCTGCCCGGCGGCGGCGGCGGCGGTGCTGTTGAACCCCATCAAGCGGTGCATGGACGGCGCGGCGGCGCGGCGCGGGGCGCGGAAGGCGCGGGGACGGCCGGGGGGGGCTCCGGCCGGCGCCCGGAGCTCGGGCCCCGCATGCAGGAGGCGCGCGGCGGGGGAGGCGCGCCCCGGCTCTCCGGGCTCGGGTCGCTGCCAAGTTCCCGGGGCGCCGCGGGGCTCAGTGCGCCGGGCCGCGCTCCTCTGCGCCCCCCGGCCGCCCCTCGGCTGCCCCGGGGGCGTCGGCAGTGCCCGCGGGTGGCGTCCGGAAAATGGGCTGGCAGCGGGGCGCGCGCTGCCGCCGGGCTGAGCCTCTGCCGCTAGCTCTCCCCAGCCGAGCGCCTCCGCCGCCGCCGCCGCCGCCTCCTCCTCATTCAAGTCCAAGGAGATCGGGTTTCGCTCCGAGACCGCGGTCGGAGGCAGGCAGACGGTCTGACGTCAGCGCTAGACGGGGCTGCCAGTTCCCACCGCGCGGGGGCCGGGGAGGGGGCGCGCGCTGCGCCAATCCCCGCCGAGGTTCCCCCGCACCCCCTCCCCGGGCCGGGGGGCGGGGTGACGGGAAACGAGGCGGGCTCTTAAAGGGCCAGAGCCAGACGGCCCGCGTAGACCCGGGACGGAGCGACAAAGGAGGGGCGCTGTGCCCCCTCCCCAACGGGGGTCAGCTCGGAACGCCGGACTCGCACAAGCCGGGTCCCGGGCAGGGGGGCTCGGTCTCAGCCCCACCCGTGTTGCCGGTGCCCCCTCCCCCGCCCGCGCCCCGGGGTCCTTGACCCAGGCTTTTGGGGTTAGCCCATCTTCTAAGGAGCCGGAGGTCCCCGGGGGCTCAGGGAAGGGAAATTGGAGAAAGGGGGGAGCCCCCAAGATCAATCACCCATTGCCTGATTTCACGGGAGACTCTCCGCCTTCGGTCCTGCAGCAGCACGAGGATCCCAGCCCATCAAGCCCCCGGTGCACTTTAACCCGAGCCCAAGGAGGTCGACCAGGAAAGACTGGAACTCGCGTAGACACGCCCGGGAGCCCTTGTCATGTAAATGGACGTCCGGACTGGTGTATTGTGGCTGCCCCAGCCGGCGGGGCCCGGGGCGAATCCACACCCATTGTCTGCTGCCCGAGGGGCCACCGGCTTGGGGGGCGCGGCTCCGGAGTTCCAAAGGGGTGGGGGGGGGCGATACTTTTATTTCATTAAGTTTTAATTACACGAGTGCTACAAGAACACATTCTCCTGATTTCAAAAGTATTAAAATATTACATAAGAGACCTCCCCTCCCTGGCCCAACTGCCACCTCTCAAGAATTTGGTGTGTCGCCTCTGAGACCCTTTCTTGAAGCTCTACTTATTTAACAAGCACCCGTGGAGTGCCTGCCCTGTGCCAGAACTTTCCAAACATTAACTCAACCTGGCACCAACTCGGTGAGGCAGAATATTATTATCCCCATTTTATAGACCAGGAAGCTGGCCAGGGAAGTCGCTGGCTAAGGTGGCACAATGGTGGAGCACCGGTTACAACCCGGGTCCCTGGGTAACTGCTTCCCCCCTCCCCCACATATTTCTAGTTCTTTAAATACCCACATATTCCTGTAATGCCTGGAAGTTTAGGGATGAGCTGAGCTGTTTGTGTATTCAGAGCAAAAAAAAGCTTTTAAAAATCATTATTATTTTCTTTTTAATAGATTGTACAGAGGAGGAAAAGCTAGGATTTGGGAAGCGAAGGTGCAGGTGGGGGAAGAACTTGTCTGGACCACAGGAGATTCATCCTGCGGAACTCAGAAAGCCAGCCCAGGAAGCGGGCAAGTTCTCTCCTTGCACCGGGCACAGTGGTGCCTCCAGAGCTCTCCCAGGAAGGTGGGAATGGTTTTTCTGGAGGTTCAAGGTCAGGGATGGTTGGCTGGTCCCGGCTTTATGGGGGACCCCAACAGTGTCCGGCCCAGAAAGAAGTTCAAAGGCACCGACCATCATTTGTTTGGGAGACGCTCACTCTTAGAGCCTCAGCCAGCCCTAGGTCAGGGCCCAAGCCGGGGACCAGGAGGGCGGCAGTGCCCAGGGCCCACCATGGAGGTGGACGGCACCCCTGCTGGGCATTCTCAGCCCCTGCCTAGAGGAAGGGCAGTGTTTCCAGCAGGTCTTTCACCAGGAAAGATCTTGCTGCAATTTGGCCTGTGCACCTTGGGAGAAAAGCAGGGCGGTGGGGGGGCGGGGGGCCGGTCTCTTGAGGGGCGCTGAAAATGTTTTCTGGGCCTGGAGATGGTCAAGGGTCCCACTCATTTCCTAGGCCAAAGGAGACCACCATCACCGCCCCTCCTTCCAGCTATCCTTCCTTCCTCCAATCAACAACTCTCACTGAGCAGGGAACTCCGCAATGGCAATGCCAGACACAGCCTGCCCTCCTGGAGGTCTCGCTGGAGACCTGGCTAGTCTGGCAGCGAAAACTCACACGTTGATTGTCTTGGAAATGAAGCAGCATTTACACAATCCCGGATGAACTGCCGACAGGCGAAAATAACCAGTTAATTCAGTGGATTAGAAAAAAACAAACCTCCCACAACACTTGACCTCCCATTGATCTGTCTGGGACAACAGCAGTGGCTACCGTTTATGGAGTGCGGCTATGTGGCTATGTGACCCCACTGTGCTGACAGTGTCACCTGGGATTGGCTTAGTGGTCTCAGCCCTAAGTCCAAAGTTGGTTCTGCTTGGGGACTTAATGCAGGGTGGCAGGCCTGTGGGACACAAAGATGAGTGTGACACAACAGTGCCTTCACCTCTCCAACCTCAGTTTCCTTTTCTGCAAAATGGGGCCACTAATGGCGCCTTCACATGCTGTGATTGTGAGGAATGACGGGGTCGATGCCTTGAAAGTGTGCGTGAAGAGGGCTGAATACATATTAGTTGCTATGCTATTTAATCCTCATGGCAACTCTGGGAGGGAGGAGCTGCTATCATTTTATTTTCCATTTTACAGATGAGGGGACGGGCGATTTGGGTACCAACAGGGCCCTGGCTAAGGTGGGCAGTAGGAAAGGAGAAAACTGCTTTGGCAGGGGTGTAGGCTTGTGTGCCCAGGGCTGCCAGATAAAACACAGGATCCCGGTTAAATGTGAATTTCAGGCAAACAGCAAAGAACATTTAGTGTAAACACATCCCTTGCAATGTTTGGGACATACTTATACTAAAAATTTATGTGTTGCTTATAATGAAATTCAAATTTAACTGGACATCCTGTGTTTTTATTTGCTAGATCTTATAACCCTACGTATGCCGGACATTGTGGTGCTGGGAATTCAGGCGCGGGGTGCAGAGCCCGCTGTCAGGCCCAGCACACCGCACACACAGAAAAGTTCACAACTTGCTGATTCTACCCAGGGTTCTAGGGGCTGAGGAGGGAGGGCTCACTCTGCTGGGAGGGGGGCCGCGGGGGGCAGGAGGGGTGGGGGGATACCAATACCTGGAGGCCCGAGTCCTAGGGAGGAAGGCCACAGTCAGGCAAAGAAGTTGCCTTCATTCATTCAAGAAATATTGTGCCTCTATTCAGTGCCAGGCTCTGTGCTGGGGACTGGGCACAGGACTGTGAAGAAGGGAAACTCCGTGCCCTTGTGTGCCATCGCTGGGGACAAAAGGGACCGTAGACACACACGCGAGCCCGCAGCTCAGCAAGGTCGGGAGATCGTTTCAGACCTGGCGGTGAGCCCACGAGCCCATGCCCGGTGGGGTGCGATGGGGAGGCCCTCCCCCGGAGGTGGCATCTTATTCAACCTCTATTTACTGAGCACCTACGCGGGCTGGGCTCAAACCCCTGCCCTCATGGGGCTCGTATTTTTGCAGGTGAGACAGACAACGTGCGTGCAAGCAAATGAGTCCAAGTGACAATTTTGCAGAGGGAAAAGACCTGGAAAAATAAAAGGGAGAGGGTTTGAGGCTACTTGAGTCCAGAGGGTGGGCATGTAAGGGACAGTGGGGAGGGCGTCCCAGGCCGGGGGTAGCAGTGCCAAGGCCAAAGACATTGGTGGAAGAGGAACTGAGGGACCCTCATGGTCCCCAGAAGTCTGGCATTGGGATGCATTTCCCAAGCCGGCTACGATGACGGGTTGTGAAACGGGTGTGTGAAATGCTTAGATTGTGAAACAGGCTGCTGCCAGGGACAGGCCCTTCAGGGACTCCAGACAGCATGTGCCGTCTGCCCTGACCGTGGGTAGAGTCTGCTGCAGAGGGATATTAAAAGGTCTTGTCCGAGCCACAAGGAGGCTTTGTTCCCAGTGGCTTCACGGGTGTGCGACCCCCCTGCTCCAACAGCTCCATGCTTGGAAGGGCCTTGGGCTTCGCTTAATTCTCTGCTGTTTCCATCTTGAAATTCATAATGATAGTTTTTCAGCAAGGCGCCCTGCAAATTCTATAGCGGGTGCTGCTCAGGTGCCAGGCCTGCACTGGCAGCCTGCTGGGACCCCGTGGAAGCCAGTGGTGGGTTTTGGCCGCAGCTGAGGGTGGCTGGCAAGGTCCTGTGCCCACTGGCCAAGGGGGCTGGGCACAGTGGAAAGTGCCTGGTTGAGCCAGCAAAGGGCCTGATTGGAGAGTGGGCCATGGGGACAAGGCAGGGAGGGCCTCCTCAGGGGCAGTTCTGCCCCCTCCTCCTGCTGCTTTCAGGCCTGCCCTGCAGAGGCAGCCTCCAGCGGTTTAGGCACCGCTCCTCCCCACTCAGCAACTTTGGAAACTCTTCCAGCCGAGTCAATTTTCCCCCAAGTCCTTCCTGTGGTTCATTCAGGCCCTCAGCGTTCCCAAAGCATCTTTGAACGTTTTTTTTGTTTGTCTTATTTTACTTTGAAACACTAATAAGAGCTAATGTTTGTTGGGCAATGTGAGTGTGCCAGGCCCTGTTCTAACCACTTCATAGTCTTCCATTTAATCATTCAACAAATATGCACTGGGATTCTACCGTGAGCCAGAACTGAGCTCACTGGATCCCCACAACGGCCCTCTGAGGTCCAAGCCGATATTCCCATTTGATGGGTGGGGACACTGAGGCTCGGGACCCACACGTGAGGTGCAGCTGAGATGTGAATGCAGGTGCTTGGGCCGCCATGGCAAACGGTGCCTTCTGCACCCTTCTCCATCCTGCTGCCTCTGCCTGGGACCTCCCTGGCCGTGCACCCTGGACTCAGGCAACACTGTCCCCCTCGGCTCCCTAAGATCCACCATTTGCCCCATTGCTTGGTGGTGTTTGTTTGTAAAACCTCGTCTCCAGAAATGAAGGACTTCTGCAGACAAGTGAGGCTGGAGGCTGGGCAGTGAGAGAGGCCCCTCCAGCCACCTGCTCCAGAATTCTGTGTGGGTGACCTCAGCAGGTGGCTTCACCTCCCTGAACCTGCATCCCCTCTCCACTAAGCAAGGGCAGGAACAGCATTTCACAGCAAGGTGGGGGGAGTGTGCTGAGGCCTCAGCACAGTGACCGGCGGCGGCACTGGAACCCGAGTGTTTGTGAGCGCAGATGCCCTCCGCTTGATTGGTAGCCCTGGGGCACAGGCCGGTCTGGCCAGTTTCCTGCTGCATCGGGAGCCTTGGCTGGGGTCTGCCGTGCAGCAAGTGCTTGGGTGGCATCTACCCACGTGAACATACAAATCACATTTTGACTACCTTCATTCCTTACTAACAATTCTTCCCTGCTCACTCAGCCCCCCACCTCCAAGTATCCTCTTCCAACCAAGTGTCTGGAAGCCAGTAACCTGAGCAAGTGCCTACCAAGAAGAACAGCAAGTACTTGCCTGGTACCAAAACCAGAACCAGAAGTCTTAACCATTAGGATGCACGGTGTGTGAGTGTGAGTGTGTGTGTGTGTGTGTGTGTGTATGTAGTTTGTATTGTGGGTTTGTGGGTGTGTGCGTTGCATATATGGGTGGGTTATATATATGCATGTTCATTCTGTGTGTGAGGGTGTGTGTTTGTATATGTGTGCTGTGAGTGTGTACGTAGTCCCTGTTACGGGTTTGGGGGTGCTGTTGCGTTGTAAGTATGTGTGGGGTGTGTATGTGAGTTTCGTGCTATGGGGTATGTGTGTGTTGTGTGTGCCCATGTGCGTATGTGTGTGTGTGTTTTCTTGGTTGTGTCATGTGTGTTTAGGTGTGACACAGGAGCTTAGCTGCGGGACAAATGTCACATGGTTGAGCTCTCCCACAGCAAGCCAAAGGAGCTTCGCTAAACTGGCCACAGATGACACTCCCCCGTCTACCCAGGGAGTCCTCCCATTCTCCTCTCCCGTCCAGTTTTCATTTCCAGCAGGGAACTGAGTTCTGCCAAAAAGACAGGGCTTTGGGGGCCACACAGGGAGATGGGGGATGGGCAGAGGGGAGCATTAGAACCAGCTTGTCTTCTGACAGGTGGGTAAACTGAGGTGCAGGGAGGGACATGACTTGGCAGAGGTCCAGATGCCAGATGCCGGGGAAAGGCAGAGCTGAGCTAGGATCCAGCTGCTGCCCCCGGCTGGGCGCCGCAGGGTCTTTGGTTATCGTAGATAGCTTAGTCTACAGACCTTTCGGTAGAAAGGTTGAGCCCGAGAGGGGTTGGGAAGATTCCAGATGTTCAACTCATGTCTGAAACACTTCCAGAAAGAACTGTCTGTAGTTCAAGCTGATTTCATGGACCAGAAATACCCGAGCAAAAATGTTCTGTGTCTCTGTTGTCATGAACAACACATTTTACCGTTGTCAGGAGCAATTAATAACGTAAAGCTGTGATTCTCCTGGCACAAAAGGGATTCAAGGGAGGCTGGGCCTTGGCACCCTGCTAGGTGTGAGGGAGACAGGTCAGAGGGCGGGGTGGGAGCAAAGGCCGAGCTGATCAGAGGATGCTGCGGGGCCGTGTCTGCCTGGCTCTGTGCTGTGCCAATGCCTGGCACAGAGACGAGTCCGTACCGTGTGCCAAACGCTGCAGCAGCCTTGGGATCCACGGTCACTGGGGCAAGTCGGCCCCACCTTCACAGAGCTCACTCCCGGGTAGGGGGTGCTCACTCATTCATCGATCCCGCCCCAACGCCGAATTCTGCAGGCCGAAAACCAGGAGTTCACACAAGTGCACATTGCCACTTCCAACTGCGTGACCGTGTTTGGAACAGTTAATCAACTACTCCGGGCTTCAGTCTCCTCATCTTTAAAACGGAGATCAGAAAGATCCCACGAAAAGCCGTTGGAAGAATTGAATGGGGAACTCGCACAGGGCTGGGCTGGTGAAAACAGTGTTCTGCAGTGGTCCCCCTTAGCAGTGGTTTTGCTCTCCGAAGTGTTGGCTACCCGTGGTCTAAAAATGGATGAGTTCGGTACAGTAAGACATGGAGAGAGAGGGGGGAGAGCGAGCACATTCCTATAACTTTCATTACAGTATTCTGTTATAATTGTTCAATTTTATTGTTAGTTGTTCATCTCTTTCTGTGCCTAATTTATAAATTCAGCCTTATCATAAGTATGTATGTGTAGGAAAAAGCGTAGTGTGTAGGATTCGGTACTATCCAAGTTTTCAGGCATCCACTGGAGGTCTGGGAACGTCTTCCCCACGGATAAGTTGCACCTGTTGGAGTGTTACTGCTGCAGGCCCCGCACTCCGGGGGCTCCCAGTCCCATACAAAATATAAAGGAACCCTACACTCCCCTCCTCCCCTTCGGAGAACTTCTCCCAAACTCTAATTTTTAGTGGAATTGCAAGTTGCTTTGTTCAACGTCTCTCACCCCAGCTGGACTGTGCCCGGCGTATCCCCAGTGTCTGGTCCTAGGAACACACACATGCTCAGATGTCCCCAAGGTCTCCAGAACACCAGGCAATCACTGTTGGAATCCAGAGGAATGGGGCCCCCATGGTCCCACAAGAGTGCGGCACCAGGAACACATTCTGTGCCCTCATCTGCGTCTCCATGCCAGGGCTGGAGGTTCCGTCCTGTCCTATGTGCACAGGGAGCTCCCCTGCTAGGTGAATCTGTCCTCAGATATGGGGTTTGGAGATGGGGGTCCCAGAGCTGGCTTCGAAGGTGACGACACTGGCATTGCATCTGTGACAGTGGCGTGGGCTACACCTGTCTCCTCCCCTTCTCTTCTATATCCACAGCTCAGCTGCCCCGTGTAAGTGCTCAATAAACATTCGCTGAATGAACGAATGAACGCAAAACAATTTTGCAATGGGGACTAGGCCCTTAAAGTACGTATATCCTTATCCAGAGGTCCCATTTCTACCACATTATTTAAGGAAGTAATCAGAGAACTGAACAAAGTTTTAAGGACAAGAATGTTGATCCTCTCTTAATTTGTAAAAGCAAAAGTGAAATGAAATTTAAAAAGGGGGGGATGGTTAAATAAAGGTGAAAGATAATGCAACTGTTCAAATCACGTTTTCAAAGATTATCTAATGATGCAGAAAAAGTCCTTTATAAAGGAAATTTCAAAATAGGTGGCAGAACTGATCCCAACTTCGTACAAATAAAATTATATTATTAGAAAAAGGACTGAAATGCTATATGCCAAAATGTTAACATTGGTCAGCTTTGTGTAATGGACTAAATGCAGTGCCTTTCTCTTATAGTGTTTGCTATATTCTCTCCGATGAACATTAATTTTACATTTTTTCAAGCGGTTACTTGAAAGTGCCTCTGAACTGCCTCTGCTGTCTTCTCTCCTGCGGCTCCTTTAACATCAGTCAAGACAGCGAAGAGGCGGGGGTGCCAGACCGGGCTGACGTCATGGGCAGCCCGAAATGACACAGAGGACGGACCAATCCCAAGTTCGGATTCCGGAAGAAACCCGTTCTATTGGACACAAGTGCTGGCGGCCTCGACCAATGGCAGAAGGGGGGCAGGGGCCTGGCGGCTGCGTGGGTTTTAAATCCACGTGGTGGCGGCTGGGCGGGGAGGGGAGCCCCGCGCTTAAAGGACCAGCGCCGGCGGGGGCTTGGGCTGAGCCCCAAGCGCGGTATGTTCCCGGGAAGGGCGTGTGTGGCTGCGGTTCCTCCAGCACCCGCTAGGATCTTGGGCAAGTTACTCAGCCTCCCCGGCCTGTCTGTACCAGTAGGGTTTTGTGAGCATCTGCCCCTTCGACAGACATTTACTGAGCAGCTACTATGCGCCAGGCAGGGCCTGTGAGGATGGGGTGCAGCACCCGGGAACGCGAATCCCGGCTTGCTGTCTCTGTGGCCGCGTGCGGGTGCTCAGCGCCGCCCACCGCGCCCTTCCCGCTGCTCTGCTGCAAGGCTCCAGGGCGGAAGCACCCATGTGCTTCCAGAGTTGCTGTTCAGTATATGCTTGTCGAATAATTATTACAAAGCCCAGTTCTTAGCACGGTGCTTAACACACAGTAAGTGTTCGGTAAGTGGCACTGTTCATGTAGTATCGAACAGAGCTAGCAGTGATTAAATATTACGCGTAAGATATTGTTCTAGGCATTTTATGTGTATTACCTAATTTAATATTCACAGAATTACGAGTCTTATCTAATTTAATATTCACAAAAAACAGGTTCGGCACTTTTATAGTTCCCATTCTGTAGATGGGGAAACCAAGGCAAAGGGAGGCTGGGTCACTTTCCTGAGGGCCTGTGGCTAGGAGGTGGTGGGGCCTGATTCACAGTCAGGTCTGTCTGCTTCCAGGGCCCTTGGTCTCGACCACTGCACTATTCCAGTACGTACTCAGTTCTCAGCTTTCCTCTTCTAAGCAAATTCTCCTAAGTTAAGCCGGTGCTGTTGGGAAGTGAGAGAGAAGGGGAGGAGTAGACATCAGGCGGTCAGTGAGCTGGGGTCCTGCCACACACTGCACTGCCCGGCCCTGCTGGGCCACAGTGATCACGAAGGGGGCCATCAGACTGACAGCCACTGCAGCCACAGCTCCCGTGAACAGGCCACTGCATGCCAGGAACTGTGCTGGGCGTGGCAAACCCACCCCTGCCCTCATGGGGCTGCCAGTCTAAACCAGCAAGCGCCAGCCAGTGACCTGGGGGCAGCCTGCGGAAGGGTTTGTTGTTTTGCCTGCACCATGTTGGAAATTTTCTAAACTTTTTAACATAAGTTGCCACAGTTCCCACCCCTCCGTGTTATCACGCATGTGCACCTTCATTCATGTATCCTGCTCCTGAATGTCTCTAAGCAGCTTTGTCCCCTGGTCTACCCATGAAGTGAGCCCCCAGGTGGGGTCCGGGCATCTCTGCCGCCGGCGTAGCGATCACTCCGGTGTTCTTTGCTTTGCCTCCTCTCTGTGTTTGCAATCCCAGAATCTCCACCTTGAGCTCCGAAGTCCTGCGCTTCCCAGGGCTGAAAGCCCCTCGACCAGCCCCTCATATAGTACAGCCTGTGGCTCGAGTATCTGAGAACTCTGGTGGTGGATGCCATCGCTGAGCTAGTCAAACTTGGGTTCAAGCCCCAGCATCACTGCTGACCAGCTGCATGATGCGAGGCAAGCTAATAAAACCCGCTGAGCCTCAGTTTCCTCCTCTGCAAAATGGGGATATAACAGTTCCCTCTTCATTGGGTTATTATGAGGAGTAAGTAAGATGATGTAGGCTAAATGCTTGGCGTGAGTAGGCGCTCTTTCTTTGGGAGGCAGCTCGTTTAGAGCCATTGTCACTGGCCGGAAGTTTTTCCGTACTTCACGCTGAGGTCTGCCTGTTTTGTCACGTCCATGACTTCATGCTCTTGGCAGCATAAATGTGCTCCTCTTTCCATGCAACAGTCCTTCAGAAACAGAAGATCAACTTAAAGATCATGCTTCCCATTCAAGACCTGCTACATGGGTTGTAGTGTCCAGTACAAACTAAAAATGAAGCCACAAAGGAGCACGTGCCGTAGATTCTGTTTGTAGAAAGTCAGGAACAGGTGAAACATCTGCGGTAGCAGAAGTCAGAATGGTGGTTGCTTCTGTGACAGGGAGGGCAGAAACTGGGAACTTTTGATGGAAAGTGGCTTGAATATCTGAGAATTCTGGTGGTGGATGCCATCTCTGAGTTGGCTCCTTGTTCAAAAATTGTTAAGAATTTCAAGATGGTGACTGCAGGGCGCAGGGCCCCTTCCGAGGGCATCTCCCAGCAAGGCCCAGGAAAGGCCATCTGCAGACGTGGGCTCTGTCTCTGCAGCTCCCTGTGGGACTCCGGGTCACAGGACTGGCCCTGCCGCCTTCCACCCTGCTGCAGGCTCTCCTTCCTTATTTTTTATTGTGATAAAATATATATTGAGAGTAAAGTGCACAAATCCAAAGTCTATAGCTTGATGGCTTTTTACGTTGATTACACCTAGGTAACCACCACCCAGATTAAGATAAAGAACATTTCCATCACAAGTTCCCAGTCCCTGCCCACCCTGTCGCAGAGGCACCCGCCGTTCTGACTTCTGCTACCGCAGATGTTTCACCTGGTCTTGACTTTCTATAAACAGAATCGTACAGTATGTGTTCTCTTGTGTCTTTCTCGTGCACTACTACGTCTGGGAGGTTTATTCCTGTTGTAAGAGTGGTTTGTTCTTTTTCCTTCTTGGCAGCATTCCTTTGTGTGAACACACCACGATCTGTGGATTCTCCTGCTGACGGGCGTTTGGTTGTCCCCAGCGGTGGCTGTTCCTGGTGGGGCCGTCGTGAACAGGCACACACCTGTCTTTTGTCGTGCTCACGGTACACACGTTCCCGTCCCTCCAGGGTACTTCGCCAGGAGTGGGCTTGTGTTCCGCTTTAGTAGACACTGCCCGACAGTCTTCCAAGGTGGTGGCACCAACATACACTCCCACCAGCAGCTGTCTGAGACCTCCTGGTGCTTCGCACCTTTATCAGCCACTTTTATTAATCGTAGCCATTCTGGCCGGTGTCACCCTTGGCTTTTGCGACCAACTTAAGGGAGCTAGGTGCCGAGACTCGAGTCTGCTGCTCTTTACTGACCGCTGTGGAGAGCGTCTCAGACTCCTGGAGGCCGCCTGCAGGTTTGACAAGTGTGGCTTCTCTGATTTTGTCTGCGTGATCGGTGGAAACCCCGATGCGGGAAGAGGCCCGCTGGGGCTTCCTCGTGGCTAAGTCCCTCCCAGTGGGCCAGTCTTTCAGTCATCTCCTCTCCCAGCTCAGCACCACACAGGAAGCTGTCACATGCTGTGTTTAGAAACAATTTTGGGGAGGAGAGGAGGGAACAGAACAGATGTGTGACCGTGTTAAAGTTACATAGTGATTGTAGGTTGCAGCGTAATGCCTGAATGATTAAAATATGAAAAAAATGCCTCTCAGAAACACAATAACAACCCCCAGCCCTTGAGGCGCATTCACTGCAGGGAGGCCCTGTGCTGGGGGCTTTGTACCGGAGAGGCTCAATGTCAACTGCCCCGCAGCCCTGGGAGATTGGTGTCATCACCCCATTTTACAGATAAACAAGTTGCAACCTCCAAGCCTCAGTTTCCTCATCTGTAAAACGAGAGGGAGGCAGAGGGAGCTTCGGTACACGCAGAGGAGAAGGCCACGTGCGGACAGAGCCAGAGCTTGGAGTGAGGCAGCCACAAGCCGGGAACCCCCGCAGCCCCCAAAAGCTGGAAGAGGCAGGAAGGACCCTTCCCTGGGGCCTTTTGGGGAGAGTGTGGCCCCGCTCCCCCCGAACTTTAATTTCAGTCCTGCAATTCTGATTTTGAACTTCTGGCCTCCACAACCGTGGTAGAGTAAATTTCTGTTGTTTTAAGCCCCGCAGTTTGGGGGGGTTTGCTACAGCGGCCCCAGGACGTGAAGGCAGAAGTTTTGGAAACGGTTTTTCCAAGGTCTGGCGCACAGGGCCCCCGTGTCGGCGCTCTCCGATTTGGGCAATGGTGAGAGAAGTGCAAAAGCAAACCCCAAATACCTGCTCCCGCCTTTGGCTGGCTTAAAACTACAGAAGTTTCTGCTCTCCCCGTTCTGGAGGCCCAAAGTCCAAATCCAGGATGTCCTGGGTGGGTTCCTCTGGGGCTCCGGGGGGAATCTGTCCACGCTTCTCTCCCGCTTCTGGTGGCTGCGGGGTCCTTGGCTTTTCTCGCTGTGCACATGTCACTCCAGTCTTTGCCTCTGTCCTCGGGTGGCCACCTTCCCTCTGCATGTCTGTGTCTTCATGTGGCCTTTTTGTAAGGACTTTGGATTTAGGGCCCACTCAAATCCAGAAAGACCCAACCCATCTTAATAAATGACATCTGAGAAGACCGTGTCTAAATAGGGTCACATTCGGAGGCTCCAGATGGACATGAGTTTTGGGGCGCACTGTTCAACCCAATACCACCCCCTCCCCAGGAGTCACCCTTCGGTGTCTGCGAGGCGCCCACGTCACGGTGGAGGTGGCCGTTCAGCCCAGGCTCCCTTTCCCGGAAAAGCTGTCACTGAATCAATGGCACGTTGATTGCTTCTTAGAACCCAGGAAACACAATGGAAGTTTTTTTCAAACAACGCGAACACAGCCACGGGGCCGCCCGGATTTTCCTATTCACTCATTCATTCAGTCTTCGGCCCTGGCTATGACCAAAACAGACACTGTCCCTGACCTCAGGGAGCATGTGTCCCCTGACTCCTCACTCACCCCTCCGAGAGCAGACGTTGTCAGGAAAACAGACAAAAACAACACCCACTGCAGACAGAATCGTAAATCTTACCCCTTCCTCCTCACCCAAAACCCGACAAAGCAATTTGAAATTCCAAACCTGTTGGCCGCCAGACGAGAAGATCACCTTTCTCCCACTGAAAGCCCGATCAGGGTCGGCTGAGGTTAGTCTGCGAGACAGACAAGGCCTCCTTTCAGCCAAGGGCCTCCAGGCCAGCCAGGTGAAGAGTCAGCCTTGGAAGAGGCAGCTGCAACCCTGGGAGGCCTCCCTGACATTTCAGGCCAAGTCCACACCCCTCGCCCTGGGTGCTCAGTCCGGCCATGCCAGCCCTGCCCTCTGGCCGTGTCTCCTCCTGCGTCCTCTGGCTGGGAACCCACGGCCACAGGGGCCCACGGGCGACTCACTGCCTCCCACCGCCGGGCCTTTGCACGTGCTGCTCCTGCTGCCTGGCCTGGTCTCGTCATTCAGGGCTCAGCCTCCTGGAAGCCTCCCCCCACCCCCGTTATGTCCTGCTCCACACCCCCATTTCTTTCCCTTGCGTCACAGTAAGAACCTGTGTCTAATGTGTGCCTTTGTCTGCTCGTTGACTGCCTTTGCCTCGCCGAGCTGGAGCTCCTGTGAAGACCAGGACCCATCTGCCTTGTTTGCTGTGTGACCTCGGCTTCCAGCCCAGCGCAGGGCAGGCTCCGCTGGGAGGCTGACTGTCGGACGGACACAGGCCTTCCCCAGCGCGGAGGGAGGCTGGCCCCCAAGGAGGCCGTCCAGTGTGCTGCTGTCTCCAGCTGCAGCTCATTACACCCCCGGTTTATGGCACCATTTGCCTTGGCCCCTTTTGGTGGCATCCCAGGGTTCAAAGTGATGGGGACAGCCGTATGGGGAGCTGGGAAACAGCTCTCCAAGGTCAGCGGGGCTGCGTGTGCCTCTGTGGCAGGGAACAGCCTCACTGGCTAGAAGAGAGGCTTCCACATCTCGGATCCAGCCGACAGCCAACTTGCTGTCTTGGATTGATACTTGGGGCCCTTTTTGGCACTGCGAGGGCTGGTGGAAAGGGCTCCCTTTGTTTCGGGGAAGGTCTCAGTTGGCCAGTGCGGAAGCCACACTGTGTCAGCCCACGTGGACGGCCAGTGCCCCTGTGCTCATGGCCAAGGACAGCCTGTCACCTCTAGCCTGCAGATCCTGAAGTGGTTTGGCCAAATGGACTTGGGAAGGAGGCAGAGAAGGGCAGATGGTGTCCATGGAGACTGGCGTGGAGGAAAAAGAGTGGAACCTGCAGCCGGATGGGCTGGCTCATCTCAGCAGCCACCTCCACAGCAATGGCGCATCGGTGCGAGCCCCGCCACGCGCCGAGCCCCGCTCTCGGGGCTGTGCCTGAGTTATTTCACACGATTCTTACAAGAACCCTGTGAGGTAGGCCTCAGTATCGTCCCCATCTTATAGACGTAGAGGCTGATGCCCAGGAAGGGTAAGTCACGTGCCCAGTTGGTGAAGTCAGGATTTGAATCCAGGTTGTCGGATTTTAAAACTGAAGCTCTTGCTCATTAATGGACGAACTTGGATTTGGAATCAGAAGGCCCAGCCGGGGTGGGAGGAAAACAGTGGGATGAACAACGATAGCAGCAACACCACCAAGGGTGCTGACGGCCCGGGCGTGGGAACAGCCGCCTGCAGGCTGGCCCCGGGCTGGGCCCCTGGTAAGAGCTTCAGGTACTTTGCCTCAGTTCACTTCCCAGTGACTTCCCGAGGCCGGCACAGCCCAGGTGCGAGGGAGGTGCTAGTCACATGTTTGTCGACTCGCTGGGCAGCCCTGGATGGGTTGCTTTTATGTCCATTTTGCAGATGAGAGCACTGAGGCTCAGAGAAGCCAGCTTGCTCAGGTCTGGGGACGCCTCTGGTCTGGGATGACATTTCCACCAGGCCACTGTGAAATCAGGCCGATGGGAAGATGTGGGCTTTCCACGAAGATAAATATTATTTCCATTCTGTTGATATTAAAGAGTGCTCATATGAAATGATGTTGGTTGCAGAAAGTGACTTTAATAATGTTCTTGGTTGGCAATTTAAAAATTACTGCCCTATGGTGGTCTCCTGCCACCTCCTTCTAAAAGTATCACACTAGTTGGTGCGTTCTGGACACGTGGGAGCCACTTCTCAAGGTCACACCGCAGGTTCCCGGAACACGAGCCCCGGTCGGGGTGAGCCACACAGCTCTGCCACCTGTCAGCCCCGTAAACAAAAGGTGAGTCGCTCCGGCCTTCTTAGCCCCATCGGGAAACGGAACATGGCGAGGACCCGCCGTGACACGTCACTGAGAAGCCGGGGTAAGGTGAGGATGAGAGTCCCGTTTCCTGGCACGCAGAGGACTCAGGCGTTGAGCTAGTGCAACCTGAGGGTGGGCTTAGAAGTGTCGGAAACTGACCTGGGGGAGAGAAATTAAGAGGGAGGGAGAGACAAGTGTGTTTGTGCAAAAGGAAGCCCGTCAGGTGGGCGGCTGCGGTGATAAATGAGAAGCATCGCACTTATATTTCTGGTAATAACAACAAAAACGTAAGAAAGTGTTGATGTACATGCTCGATTTGTCAGTTGACTGTCCCAATGCCCAACACTGTCCCAGTGCTGAGTGTAAGGGAACACTGATTGGCTCTGGGGAAAGTGCCTCCAGGCGGGGCAACGTGACCCAGTGGTTTTCACAGTCCAAGTGGCAAGTCCAGCCCCAAGGTTATGGGGGGGCAGCTGCTTGGAGGGTCCCCAGGTGTGATCGCTCATCATGTGTTTTGAAACTTGATCACTCAGCTCCCTCAGTGCCTTTGTTTTCTTGAAGGCTGGGACCCACCCAGCTGAGGTTCTTGGGCAAATCACTTTGCCTCTCTAGGTTCAGTTGGCTCCTCTGTCAAGTGGGTGGAAAAGTTAAAATGGTCTCATAGGGCAGAGCCTTCAGAGCAGTGCAAGGCCCAGAGCAGCTGCTCAGCTCTGTAGGAAGGAGCCAAGCCCCCATCCCCTGGGTGTCCCTTCCCAGAACCCGTGTACAGGGCTGGGCAGACGGGTCAGGGGGACAGAAGGGACCTTCACGGAAGGGGAGGGAAGCTTTGGACCTCCATTCACAGAATCTGAGCTCTCGTTTGGGTTCAGTCTTGGGTTGGCAGCTGCCTGCCCAGCCGCTGCTTCTGGGAAAAGCAGAAAATCGTGGCCGTGTTGAAAGGTGAGATGCAATCCCAACTGCGTATGTGCCTTGTAATCAAGAGACTGCTGTGCTTCCCGCTGTGTCCTCAGGAGATGAAGTGCTATGCATGTAGTGCTGGTGCATAGTAGGTGCTCAATTAATATAACTTGAGTCAAAAATTGAACATGGCTCCCAGGGGAGGCAAAGTACAGCCCATGGGCCCAATCCAGTAGCTGCCTGTCTTTGTATGGCCTGCCAGCTAAGAGCGGTATTTACATTGTCCAGTAATTGGAAAAAGACAAAAGAACAACTTTCTGTGATACATGAACACCATATAAAATACAATTCAAAGTTCTGTGCCCATAAACAAGTTTTACTGGAACACAAACATGCTCATTCGTTCACAGATTATCTGTGGTGGCTTTCGAGTTACAACGGCAGAGGTGACTAGTGACAGAGACTTTTTAGCCACACAGCCTAAAATATTTACTCTGGCTCTTTAAGAAAAGGTCTGCCAACCCCTGGTCTAGACCAACAGTCCCACCCTCGGCTGCACATTGGGGTCACCTGGGAGCCTCAGAGATTCCGATTTGATTGGTCAAGGGTGCAGCCTGCGCATGGAGGCGGTAAGAGCTCCCAGAAGATTCTGATGGGCACCCAAGGCTGAGGGCACGACCCTGGCTGCTGGCCGTGGCTTAGGACTCCTCTTTGTTGCTGTCAGGGCATCAGAGGACCACAGTGAGACCAGCACCAGGCTCCTCCCGGAGAGCCCGGAGCCCACACTTGTGGCTGTCATGCTTGTGGGTCAGGAGGGAGCGGAGACAGGGGCGTGGGCAGGGAGACAGCGGACAGACAGGCCTGGCCAATGGTCATCTTTCTCGCTCGGCCCCAGCCAGGTGGGCAGGCGAGGGTGCGGGTGCAGGATGCGTCTCCCCTGCCGGCCGGCAGCAGCTGGCTGTCTCAGGTGCCTCGTGTCCGTGTGCTGGGCACTGGCCGTCCGTGCCCATCTGTGCTGGTGGTGTTAGGAGCAGCTCCCAGGTGTCAGACACTCGCTCTGTGCCCAGCGCCAACATGCCACCCTGCCAGGCAGGGGGAGGGTTTTCCCTTCGCTGAACGGAGGGGCCCAGTCTTCTGAGCTTGAGGTTAGGTAACGTGCTCACAGCTGCCGGTCACGGCCAGGCCAGGATTTGATCCAGAGCCATCCGGCCCCGGAGTCCACTGTCTCAGCCACTGTGCTCTCCTGCCAACGGGAAGACTCCGGAACGAAGCGCATCCCTCTCCAGGGAGCCCAGGGAGTCTGGCTTTTAAAATGGCGGCAACGTCCTGTGGCTTCTTTCTCACAAATCTTTTATTTTTGGCCTGAGACAGCTAATGCGTGGCCAACGTATCCAAGGAAACCAGGATGCTTGGAGCAAGCTGTACCAAATCTCCATGCTAAAACCATCAGACGGCTAATTTAGGCCTCTGCAGTTATTTATTTAATTATTTTTAGATCCCTGTGTATCATTTTACACACTCTCCTGACAAATGCACCTTGTAGACACATGCGTGCGGGGCGTCCGACCACGCGCCTGGTCCGGTACGTGTGCGCGTGCGCACTCTCTCTCCCTCGCTCCCTCATCTCTGAGCTTCCGGTGGCCTACAGGTGAGGCGGGACCTGCCCAGGCCCCCTCTGCCGCCTCTTCTCCCCTGACCCCCAGGGGCAGATCCCAAATTTCAAGCCCTGAAGTCTAGCTGTAGACCATGGCTCTAGATGTTGGCATCGTTGCTATTTGGGGCGACGTAACTCTCTGTCGTGAGCGGCTGTCCAGTGTGTAGCAGCGTCCTGGCCTCGACCTCCTAGGTGCCAGTGGCACTCCACCCCCGCATCCCTGAGTTGAGACAATCAAAAATGTCTCCAGATGTCACCACACGTCTGCTGGGGTTAGGGCTGCCTGATAAAATACAGGACACCCAATTACATTCGAATTTCGGATAAACAATGAATCATATTTTAGTATAACTGTGTCCCAAATATACACATAAGTATAGTATGAGAATGTCCCATGCAATATTTGGGACATACTTATACCAAAGAATGTTTCATTGTTTATTGAAGTTCAAGTTTAACTGAGTGTCCTGTATTTTTATTTGCTAAATCTGCCAATTCTAACCAGGGGGCAAAATAGCTCCCCATTGGGAACTGTAGCTCTAGAGCCTGGATTCTTCACCATCATGCCTCAGTTTCCTCACTTTTAAAATGGGTCTGATGTCAGTGCTGACCTTGCCAGGGTGCCCAGGCGCTAAGGCAGTGCGTGGCAGTGCGTGGCAGTGTGTGGCAGTGCGTGGCAGTGCGTGGCAGTGCTCAGCATGGCCTGCTGTGCCTTCTCCAGGACACGCCCCAGGGCCTCAGGGATGTGAGCTGGGCCCCTTTTCAGCCACCTGGTTCTTCTTCCCCCTACTTTCTCCCAGTCTTTGTCCTGGCTCCCCTGTGGGCTACTGACCCCTCGACTGAGAAACAAACGTTCCCGTGAGAGTGGGCAGTGGTGGCCCCGGCCCTGCGATCTGAGCGCATCTTTGGAAAGAGCCACTTTCTCACGGGGGCCGGCACCATGGCACAGAATCCCTTGGGCCCCACCCTGTGCTAAGCACCAGGGGACAGTGATGCCTGGGCACAGACCTGGGCTCTGCCTTCAGGAGTTGGCGGTGAGGCGGGGAGGGGAGACGGCCTTCAAATAACCACAGGGAAGCGGTGAATGGGGCCGTGACGAAAGGCCCCACCTCTCCCTCTGGTCCACGAGGCTGGGGACCCTCTGACACCTCCCTCCCCCCACCCCATCTATTGGCAAGGCCTGGAGTCCTACCTCTATTTTAGAAAGAGCTTATCGAGGCATAGCTGGCATACGATAGACTGCACATATTTAAAGTGCACAGTTTGGCGAGTTTCGATCCGTGTGCACGCCGCGAAGCCGTCGTCGTAACCACGACACTGAACATCCCAGTCACCCCCGTGATCTCTCTCTCCCGCCCCCTCTCCCCTAAGCAACCACTGATCTTCTCTGTCACTATAAATGACTTCGTATTTCCTAGAGTTTCATATATAAATGGAATCATACAGTATGTACTTTTTTGGGTCTGGCTGCTTTCCTGAACGTAATTATTTTGAGATTTGTGCATGTTATTGTGTGTATCAGTAGTTCATAGCTTTTTATTTCTGAGTAGTATTCTGTGGTGTGGGTATACCCCAGCTTGTTTACTGTCCACCTGTTGATAGATCCACCTTTTTCCTTTTTAACAATGCGATTATTTATTGCAGTATCATGCACATGCGGAAAAGTACATGAAACATAGGTGACCAAGTGAGTGGATTTTCATGAAGGGAACACCCGTCTGTGTGACTAGAACATGACCAGCACCCCAGGAACTCCTTCCGTTCAAAGGTAGCCCCCACTCTGTTTTCTAACACGCGGATCAAGCTGATGGTTCTTGCATTTCATGTGAATGGGTCACGCCATACGTTCTTTTTTTGTGTCTGGCTTCTTTGGCTCAATGTTACGATTGGGAAGTTCACCATTGTTGTGTATTCTGGTCATGTGTCCCTTTTCACTGCTGAGCAGTGTTGGGCTGTGTGAATGCACTGCCGTGTGTTCACCGTTCTCCTGCCACCGACACTTGGGCTGTGTCCAGTATTGGCCGTTGTGAATGAGGCTCCCGTGAGCAACGTCGTCCATGTTTTTGTGCACCTTTGTTTTCTTTTCTGTTGGGCTATGCCCCAGAGTGGAGTTGCTGGTTCCTGGGGTGTGCAGAGGGTCCGCTTTACTAGATATTCTTCTTAAAATCCTCGTAACGCCCAGTCACTCTCCAGCTCCCGCGACTATCCTAGCCCCAAGGCTGCCATTTACACCTGGGGGACTTCAGCAGCCTTTGAATGGGTCCCTGTCTGCCCCATCCCCCCACGTGGAAGCCGGCATGAGCACGGGGAACGGCACATCGTGCCATGTTATTGCCCCATTCCAGTGACCCCTTACACTCATGGCAAAGACGACCTCGTACCTTGGTTTGAGCTCAGACAGCCACATCCCTTGGGACATGTCTGTTGTAGAATAGGGTCTGTGCTTGAATTTTGCATAACCAAAGGGTCCTTCAAGGGTAATCCAAGAGCGTCTGCCCACAGTGAGCCCAAGTCTCATCAAGAACCACCTGATACTCCTATGGGGAGTTTTCAAGATTCCAGGCCAGAGCCCTGTGTACTTCTCCCTCTCCCTGGCAGTCCTGTAGGAAGGAAGCTTTTTATAACACGGAGAGGCCAGTTCTGGGCTGAACACTCTCTCCCGTCCCCACCCGGACTCTTCCCCGACTCAACTGCACACCGGATCTCCTCCTCCTACTTCACCCCCTGAACAGCCTGTAGTGGGTGCCAGTATCGCCCCACAGTCCAGACGCTGAGGCATGGCATTGTTAACTTGGTCACTGAGGGTCACGAGGCTGGAAGAGGGACGGGGTCAGAATCACAGTCCAGGTCCCCCACTGTCAGAGCCTGACCTCATTGTTTATTTCTTCAGTCAGCAAACGGTGAGAAGCTCTGCTGCACCAGGCCTTGTGGAAGCTGGAGCTAGTGCAGTGGGTGAAACAACCAACGTCCTTTCCCTCGAGGAGCTGATATTCTTGAGCAGCAGAGAGTAAGAGCAGAGGTTCCTCACCACTGGCTTGAGCCTGGTGGGACAGAACACTCCCACGCCAGGCAAAGCAGATTTGTCACTCAGGCAGCAGGAACAAACAGAAGCCTGAGCTCCATGACAAGATGGTCCCCCAAGGCTCAAGAATACTGCCCAGGCAGATGGAATCTTGTCTGCGTTTGCCCCAAGTCACACCACAGCTGAGGGGCCCCACAAGCACCCTGCCCTGCATTTTATACCCTGGGTGCCACTGGGATTGCTGAACTCATGCACTGCAGGACGTCCTGATCTAGGAGAAATGAGGACGTCACATGGGCTGTCCTGGACGTTGCATTCTATAGTTATTCTGAGAACTATGTGGGGTGGGGCTGCGGAGAACTGTGTCAGCCAAGACCATGTAGAGCCCTATCCTCTTGGCATAAACACGTAAGCCCATCTTACACACACACACACACACACACACACACACATATCTAGGGACAAAAAAAGAGAGCCTCATTCTAATAATTACAGCAAAAATCCCAGGGCTGGTGTTCATTGGCTGGCTTGTGTCACATGCTCACCCCAGGACCAATCACTGTGGCTATGTGGGTGAAGCATTGTGATTGGCCAGGCTTAGGTCATAGTCCGCCCCTTTGGCAGGATGGAGAATCAGACCCATCCGGACCCGGTGGACGGAGCATGCTGATGGTGCTGGGCGGGTGCTCAAGAGAGCGGAGGTGCTCTTGCCCTGGGCGATGCATACCAGCAAGCAGGGTGTCCAGCAGCCCTAGCACATCCTTGGGTCGGTGACTCCCACCCATTCTCCAGCTCAAACCCATCCTTCAAAGTCCCGCGGGCACCTCAAACTCAGCATCCCTGCGCTGACGCCCACTCTGGTGTCCTCCCTGCCTGGGCGGCAGCCCGGGCACCGGCACCGATCCTCTCGCCCTCCTCCCGCGGACTCTTTCAGCTGCCGGGTCCCATTCACACTGCTGCTTAAACCCTCGTGAACCACAGTCAGGTCACACCCACGCCCAAAGCACCCACCAAAACCCCATGCCGCTGCGGGCTCTGGTCTCCGGTGTCTGTGTGGCTTTGGATCCTGTGGAAACACCCTGCCCGCAGGCCCCCTGTCCACACTGACCCACGGGGACGGCGCTCGTCTGACGCAGGTGTCTGACGGATGGCTGCAATGTCCTCCACATGCTCGCTTTGTCTCTCCTTACCTCTTCTCCAAGCTTCCGCACATGTCCCCCCTGCTTGGAATGTTCCCTCATCGCCAACCCACTACGTTCTTCTCATCCTGCAGGCCTCAACTTACCCGTCCCTTCCTCCAGGAAGCTTCTGCCCATCTACAGGCTGGACGTGTGCTCCTCCTGCAGGTCCTGTGCTCCACCTTAGCGTAGTGCTGAGCCACCGCACCATCACTGTCTAATCCCTTTTCCGCTTCCCTCCCTCCCTTCCCTCAGTCCTTTCTTCCTTCCTTCTTTTCCTTCCTTCTTTCTTATTTTCTGCCTCCTTGTCCCCATCTGGGCCATAATCTCCTTGAGGGATAAGACTGTGTCCTACTGACCTCTGGAATGGGGTGCCAAGGACAGCAGGCTCACAGACCCTCCACCGAGCTATGAGGGAGGGGTGGGCTCATTTACGTTCCGCAGGACAGCATGGAGCGTGACATGGGTCCAGCCGGCCACTCTCCTTGGCTGGGAGCCTCGGAGGCTTTGGGGTACGTTCTGGCCCAGGAGACCCAAAATGCAAGGGAGCTTCGACTGAGAGACAGTGATATGGTGCTGAAAATTTGGAATTACAAAAGAAAACACTTGGGACTCAGTTTTTGTCTTCACCAAATCAGCTCTGTAGAGTGATTCCGGGAGGTACCCTGGGTTTGCTGCAGAAAGTGGGGATGTGTTCAGCTCTCTGACCTCCGAGAGCATCTTTTCCACAAGGAAAAGGTCTGGCAGTAGGGTTTCCAGATGCAGTGCAGAACACCTAGCTAAATTTGAATTTCAGATAAACAACAACTAACTCATCAGGATAAATATGTGCCAAATATTGCCAGGGACATACTTAAGCTAAAAAATCATTCATTGTTTAATAACAAACTTAACTAGGTATCCTGTATTTTTATTTGCAAAGTCTGGCGACCCTATCTCATGGAGCTGAGCTGAATGAGTGACTTAATGAGTTTGTATTAGCTGTCTCTTGCCGTGGAACAAATGACCATACACTTAGCAGCTTAAAGAGACACGCGTTTATCATCTCGCGGTTTACTGCCTGGGTCAGGAGTCTGGGCGTGGCTTAGCTGAGCTCTGTGCTCCAGGATCTCCCAGGCTGAAATCCAGGTATCGGCTGGGGCTGTGGTCTCACCTGAAATCAAGGTGTGGGACTGGCAAGGAATCGGCTTCCAAGCTCCCGCAGGTTGTTGGCAGAATTTATTTCTTGGTGGTTGTGGACAGGAATCTGTTTTTCTCAAAGCCAATAAGGAGAGGAAGATGCCAGCGTCACTGGTGGGACGGAGGCTTACATCATGACATCGCGGGAGCGACAGGCATCAGCTTTGACATGGCCTGTTGGTCCACAGAAAGTCACGAGTCCCAACCACAATCAAGGGGAGGGGACTATACAAGAAAGTGACCACGAGGAGGAAGGGACCACGGGGCCATGTTAAAGTCTGTCCTACACAGACTTTACTCCTCTTCATTTTAGCCCACGAAGTCACTCCTGCCAGGACTGTCATTTTCCCTTCTTCCTGAGTAGACCTCTCCATCCTTCAAGGCCCCAGAAAGTGCACGGGCTTCTGAGCCAGACTTCTCTGCCTGACTTGGGCAAGTCGTTTCGCCTGTTTGAGACGCAGCTGTCCTGTCTGCGAAGTGGAGAGAGTAACAGGGCCTGTCTCCTAAGACGGTTTGTGGATTCCGTGTGACAGTCCAGGCGGAATTCTCAGCCCGGGGAGGGAGCACTCAGTAAACACAAAGCCCCACGAGCTCTGCTCCGGGCACTGTGGAGGGACTGCCCGGGTCACCCCGCTGGTGGGTTCCGTGGCTGTCATGGGACCCCAGGACGCCTGGCTTTTCTTGCAAAGTCGCTGTAAAGTGGAAACATTGGCCAAGGATGCACTGGGTGATTTTTTTCTTAACAACAGAAATAAACACATATAAACTCGGTTTTATTTTCAGTATCAGTGAAGGTGGGCAGTAAAAGGAACTCTGTGCCAAGCTCTTCCTATGCGCCAGGCCCTCCCCAGGCACAAGGACACCGCGGTACACACAAGATGTCGAGGACTCACGGGCTGGCAGTGGCTGACACTGGAGTTCACCTGCGCAGTTCTCACGGTGCTGAGCTCCAGGCCCCGCCTCAGAGGTTTCCTTCGTCGTTCTGGAGAAGCCGCTTTTCCGACGTCAGGGAGCACGTGAAGCCCCTGGGACATCTGGTTCAAGTCGGACCCGACTCAGCAGGTCTCCCATGGATTTCTGACAAATCCCCTGCTGGTCTAGAGGAATTTAGGCTGGAATCGGGGCCGTTGATACCGTTAGGATTCCCCAGTGGAGATGGTTTTGAAATAAATCCATAGGTTCTTTGATACTCCTCCCTTCAAGGGGTAGAGCTTAATCCCCCAACCGCCACCTGCGAGTGGGGCTGGACTTGGTTCCTCACCTCTCACGAATTGCACATGGTGGAGGTGGCGGTGTGTCCCTTGCGAGACCCGAGTCACGAAAGGCATGGGGCTTCTGCCTCGCTCTCTCTGGGATCACTGGCTCTGGGGAAGCCGGGCGATGTTTTGCAAGAACAGTCACTACGCCCATGGAGAGGCCCACGTGGCAAGGAACGGAGGCCGGCTGCCGTCGGCCGTGCGAGTGGCTCATCTCGGAGGTGGATCCTCCATCCTGCTCAAGCCTTCACAATACTGCCGTCTTGACGCTCCTGAGCTCCTGGCCCACGGTCCCCATGAGATGACAGATGTTTGCTGGTTTAAGCTGTGAAGTTTTGAGTGTAACTAATACACCAAGTGATTTTAACAAACGTGCATCCGGGTAAGAGAACTGTCATGTGGAAGAGACAGGCAGTAACAAGTAGTTGTTTACGTCAGCGGTTCTGAAACCCGAGTGTGCCTTAGAATCACCTGGAGGGCTTGTTAAGACACGGACGCCTGGGAGTTAGGACCACAGGCGGACAAGCAGCGTCCGCTAGACCGAGCTTGCGGGGAGTGGGGTCTCGCTTCCCGTATTCAGGCCCCGTGGCGAGGCCTGTGCCTCCCATGTACCCGCCTCTCCCCTGCTCTCTCCTCCCTCACCTCTACGGCACCCCCTTGCCCCACTAAATGGGGGGACAGCTCCAGAACTTTTCTGGTGTGGCCTCATCCAGCCTGACAGCCCCTCGGGGGGGAATGGCTGGATAAACAGGGATCGCTCCGTGCTCCGGAGTGTCGTGCAGCAGGGATAAGAAGGGTTTGATTTCTATCTGTGGACCTAGAAAGGTGCCTGTGATTTATCCTGAAGTACAGCAAGCACGTTGGACATTTTTTAAAATGAAAATAGCTAAATTGTTTTTTACATCTTCACCCGCCCCCAATTATAAAAGCAATGCATGCTCAAGGCAAAAATAGAGAAAACAGAAAAGTATAAGGAGAGAGAAAGTGGAAGGGATCCAGGCGCTTACTGCCCAGAAACACGACTGCGAACGCTTGCCTGCGTTTCCCCAGTCTCATGCCTATGCATATTTGCACACACGGTATATATATGTGTGTATATATATATATTTAAATTTATATGGAAGCAAAAATAGAATCACACTATGAATGCTGTTTAGTGGATTGCTTTTTTCCACTTAACTATCACAGCTTTCCATGCTAATGAATATAGATGCGTTGTCCCCTCTCACGGCGCAGAGCAGCGGAGTTTGGCTACAGCACGCTCTCTCTGAGCCATGCCCCGCGGTGGACGTTTAGGTCGTTTCGGGTTTTTCATGGCCGTGTCGACAGTGCCACAGAGAACGTCCCTGTGCATCGCCTGAGCCTCGCCTTGGGATAAGTCCTGAAGGTGGAACCGCGGCATCGAAGGGTGTGCACGGGGGAGGGCGGTCTTCACCATGATGCTCGCGGTGGTTCCAGGGCCGAGGGCTCGGGGTGAATCCGGCTCTTCTCTGCACCAACAGATTTATCTGGGACACATTCTTTAGCCTCCTGGAGCCTCAGTCTCTTCATCTCTAAAATGGAAATAACGATTGAATGTCCCTCCTGGAGCTGCCGGGAGGAGTCGGTGAGCTGGGAAGTGCTCAGGACGCGCAGGGCTGGTGTCAGCGGGCGCCTGGGAAAGCCAGGGGTCCAGTTTGGATTTCCTGTTGGGAAGGTGCCTTGGGGACCTTGGTACCTGCTGGGAAGTGGAGACTTGTGGTGACATAACGATGGCTCACTGTGTGTTCACTCTGTACGAGGCACGGTTCTGAACCGTTGCTTAATGCATCGAGTCCTTACACAAGCGAGTTGGGCACCGTTACCCCGTTCACAGACGGAGAAGCCGCAACACAGACGGGTCAGTGTCAAGGCTGGAGGAGGCGGGGCCAGGGCCCGGACATGGCCATATGGCATCAGAGCCTCCATCTCCACCGTGACACTGGGGGACCCGGAGGGAGGGGAAAGAATCCCTGGGGTCAGTGGGACCAGATTCAAATCCCGGAGGATTTGAATTTGAGGATTTGCAGCCTCTACACCGGAGGATGAGGTGTGGAGTGACTGAGTGTTCCCTGGGGCAGGGGGAGGCTGGCAGAGGCAGGGACAGGCAATAAAGGAGTAAACAAAGATGAACGATAATTGTAGATCATGGCACTATTCAGAAGGACAAGACCCCTGAGCTGAGACCAGAAAGACAAGAGGAGAAGCTGTCACCTCTGGAGAGGAGCTAAGGTGCCGGGAGCATTCTGGCATGTGTAAGGGCCCTGGGGTGGGTGAGACCTTGGTGAGTTTGGGAAACTGGAAGGAGGCCCTTTCCGGAGTGGCCTGAGCAAGGAAGAAACATGTGCTCTTGGCATGCCCCCTGGATTGGCAGGGAAACTGAGGCACAGAGAGATAAGTAGTTTGCCAAGTGCATGGGGCTGGTAAGCACAGAGCGCTGCCTCCACTGCAGATGGTCAGAGGCCTGAATCTGTGCCCTTGAGAAGGGTGTAAGTCACACTTGCTGAGCTTCTCAGCATTCAAGAGAAGCTGAAGTCCTGATTTTTATGTGAAATGTCCTGATGTTTAAATTTTGGCAACCACTTAAAAAATAAACTAAAATAAACCATGTGGAGATATAACTATGTCTGTGGGCCAGATCCAGCCATGGGGGCTGTGATTTGTGTGTTCCTATGTCACCACTCTGAACCTTTGTCCCCTTATCTAATGATGCACATGACACCAGCCTCTATCTTGTAGGACTGTACGTGGTTAGAGTTATTTGAGCAAGAGCTATGGGAAGGGCGCTGTGTCTGTCAGCCCAAGGCTGAGCTTCCACCCATTGAATATGGTTCCTGTTTCCTCACTCCCCACCATCTCTGGCAGTGACCTTGAAGAGGTCACGTTTCTAGAATGACCTCTGCCTTTGTCCAAAAAACAACAGAGTAGGAGCAATTGATCCCTCTATGTCCCCTTCAGCCTTTGCTTTGCACAAGCCTCTGTTTCAGGCATTTAAAACCCAATTTGATAACCCTTGGGGGCACCTCCCCCTCAGCCAGCAATCCCAGGGGGAGAAATGTGTCTCCCTGGCACAAGTGCCCAGAGATCTGGGCAGGAGACCTACAAGTGTGGTTGGAAAACTCAAACTTGGGAAACTACCTAAATGCACACTAAGGGGTCACTGAGTAAGAGCGCAAGTCACCATGGATGCCCAGGAGCTGTTTCCAGGGCTGGGGCTGGAACAGGGCTCAGCTACTCTCAGGCCGAGTCTGGCCCACTGCCTGTTTTTGTTCATAAAGTTTTACTGGCACACAGCCACGCCCATTTGTTTACATATTGTCTAGGGCTGCCTGCAAGCTACAATGATGGAGATGAATAGTTTTGACAGAGACCGTGTGGCACACAAAGCCAAAATATTTACTTTTTGACCCTTTTCAGGAGAATCTGGCTGATCCCTGGGCTACGTCAATAAACACGGAGGTGGAATGTTCTCCATGACTTACCGCTGTGTGGGAAAGACACCAGCAGGGGAGAGGGAATGCACAGCAGCACAAATGGGATGATCTCAGTTTGTAAAGAACAATAAGAGACAAAGCCATAGAAACCTGCATGCGGATGTATTTTATAGGTGAACAAATGTCTGAACGAATACACCCCAATCTACTAGTAATGCTACCTCGGGAATTTGAGAGATATTAACTAGGTGCCAGACATGATGCCGAATGCACATATTTTCTCCCTTAATTTTACAAGACTGATACTCTTTTTGCAGGTAAGAAAATGAAGGCACAGAGAGGTGAACTTGCTTGCCCAAGGTCACACAGCTTTCAAGTAGCAGAGCTGGGATTGGAACCCAGGCAGACTATGGTAGAGAGAGATTAACACTTTTTACTTTACAAATGTCTGTATTGTTTGACAACCATGGAAAAGCTGAAAACATGACTCGATCAACATAATTTCTATCAATCATGTGTCCTCCCTACATCCCTCTCCCACCTCCTAAGGGTGTTCTTACACGTGGGGCTCCTGTGCGCCTCCTCGGGAAGGTCACAGGGCAAGAACAGCTCTAGTGACGGGGGATGCTGGGAAGCAGCGGGGTGAGGGCAGATTCTGAGCCGCCGGGGGGACAGGCTCTCTTTCAGTTGGGGGCTGCCAAGCTGAGAATGAACATTTGCAGGAGAGCTGAGAGCTCACCTACTCTGCCTCGACTTCCCAAGACGCTGCATTTCATGAGTGTTATCAAATGGTGACATTTCAGAGTGGGGTTGTTGTTAATACTGATTTAATGGCGCGAGAATGATTAAGCATGGCAGGCTTTTGAACAATGAGGTCCATAAAAGGTGTTAATAACCTCTTAAGTACCTTAGTAATATTCCCACCTATCATAAACTGCTCCCAATTAGGCCTCCTCAGTCTTCTTTGCCCAAGGAATGAGTTGGGGGATTGGCTGGCTGGAAGGCTGGATGGAGTCTTCTGGAGCCTTCCGGAACAGAGGAATTGCCGTGCCCAGCTTGGGAAAATTCAGTAGAAAGGCCGGGGAAACGTTCGTGCACATTCTAAAGGAGAGCCCATTTCAGCCTGTGCGGAAAGAGGAACTTGGAAGCAACAGGAATGTGGCTCAGGGGCCCCGACAGGTCCGCACATGGCCGCTCTGGGCGCTGAAACCCAGACAGCAGCGACAGGACGCGGGGGCTCAGCGCCTCGGCGGCAGCTTTGGGTTCTGGCTCTGCTACACGCTCCCGGTCAGCGTGGGCAGTTTGTCCCTCTCTGTGTGCAGGACTCGCACAAAACTCCAACGTGCAGCCTCCCATTGGAAAGTTACAAATTTCAAGACAGCAGAGCATTGAACCAAACACGGAGCCTTTCTGAGCCTGGTGCCCCACGTGACTGTGTGGGGTACACGCCCGTGAAGCCGGTTTCTCTCTGCCTCCTTAGTTTCCTCATCTGTAAAATGGACTTAGATACATATGGAATTTAAAATTTTTGTGGTAGCCACATTAAAAAAAGTAAAAAGGAACAGGTGGGGCTTATTTTAATAATATATTTAACAGTCATATTTGACTTAATATACTCAAAATAGTATTATTCCAACGTGTAATCAAATAAATTATCGATGAGATATTTTACATTCTTTTTTTTTCCATACTAAGCCTTGGGAACCCAGCAAGTGTTTCACACTTCGAGTTCCGGAACAGCCTCCCTGGACAGCACAGATCCAATAAAAGGTCCCCCACCATGTTTGGAACTGGGCAAGTAAGTGCTCAGTAGCTTTAGAGCAGGGCTAATGTCTTTCTGTGCCTCGGTTTCCCTAACTGCAAGGGCACATCCCAAGGCTGGTCTGGCAGGGCGGTTCTGGACTCCCCGAGAAGATGGGGCTCTGCGCATAGAGCGTGGTGGAGAGGCCGTGGCTGTTACTGGACGGGAACCCCGCCCTGTGCGTGCCAGCCGGGTGGACTCGGGCCAGTCCCCACCCTCCGCTCAGGGTGTGGAGCGTGACCACTAACCCCCAGCTCCGGGCTGCGGTGGGGATGAAAGAAGGCATGGACGGTGTGCGCTTGCTCGGGAAGGTCAGTTGCTGCTGCCAGCAGGCCTGTGTTTCTCTCTGCAACACCTTGCCACCTCTGGAAATGCCCCGGACCCCCACCTGACAAGGGGGCAGTGACAATCCATCCTGATTTCGCAGGGTGAGGGCCCTGGGAAGTGCCATTATCTCTTTGTATTTGCAGCTCCTAGAACCATCCCTGGTATGCAGTAGGCACTTAATAATCATAAACAACTGATCAAATGCATGCACACGTGGGTAAATGGATGCTTGTGTGAAGGGGAGTGTTTTGCTGTCCTTTGGGGTTTGAAGCCCCCCGTCTTGGGAGGGTTCCCCGGGAAGGTGCAGAGTTGAGACTCCGGGTGGGGACCCTGAGGCTCCTTGTGCCTTGGTCGCTGGGCTCATGGTCTCTGCTCTTCCAGGTCCCTTCAGACCACTCCCAAAGCCCAGAGCCCCTCAGGGTCTGCCCCAGCTCTACCGAGGGGGGTCTCACCCTCCCTGGCGAGGCTCTGGGTAGACCAGGAGGCCGGCATGATCCCGGAGGGGCGGCAGCCTGGCCTGTGAATGACCTCTCCCCCTCCCCCGCCCCACCGGCCTGTTTACTCCTAATGCACTTGGATTTCCAGATGGGAATATTTGAGCAATATTGCACTTTTATATTATTGAAAGAAAAAGATAAAAAGGCAATGCTTCCCTTCCTGCCCTCCCCCTCAAGGTCTATGAGGATGACAACAGACCCTGACCTCACCAGGGGCCCCACGGGGAGGGGGCCGAGGGGCAGAGCTCTGGGTACGGTTGGGAGGGGGTCCGCCCCTGCCCCTGCTTCCTGGGGAGCAAACGACAAACTCAGCAATGTTGGAAGCGTGTCCTGTGCCAGCCTTCCGTACGCCTCGGTTCTTGGCGCTTCACTGTCAGAGTTTTTGCCGTGTCTGGGTGCCACCGATATTATTACTTACTTACCCTTTTTCTTTAAGACAACTTACTTTAAACATTTTTTATAGCATTAAAAATGTTTTGTTGTTATTTTTGTTTTTTTAATTTCAAAATATTAAGGAGGTACACATATTTTTGGTACATGGACAGCTTTTATAATGCTTAAGTCAGGGCTATTAGTGTGCCCATCACCCAGATAGTGTCATTGCACCTGTTAGGTAGGGAAAAAATGTTTTCATTATGGAAAATTTTAATCACATACAAGAGTAGCCCAAATAATATAATACGATGTGCTTATAATATATAATGTATATGTATGTATTATATATAATATATGTAATATTAAACATATTACAATATAAGATATGACATTTTATGTATATAATTATCAGAAAATAATATAGAACCCATCAGCTAGCTTCAGAAAGGTTTTACCCATGGCCGCCCTCATGTCTTCTATATCTGCACTCCCCCTGTTGGGTCTGGTGGAGGGCAAACAGGTAGCAAGGAGGTGGCTAACGGTGGATACCAGGAACCGAATTGTAGCTAGGAACCAAGTTGCGGCAAGGAACTGTTCCCTGGTGGGAACATACGTGGTAAAAAGTTCTTAGTAGCTTAGAGCTCATTACCATCTAATTAGCATAATGTAGGTGGAGCTTGGTGGAAAATTCTAGAAAAGACATATGCACAGAAAGGGAAGCTGTTATATAACCTACCCTGTTATGTAACCTGTCATGTGATCTGTTATATAACGCCAGCCTGTCAATCACCCCCAAAGGCGGGAAATGGCAACCAATCCTGCCAGGGGAGAGGCGGGACAAACTCGAGGGCTTCTAAAAGGCAGCTGTGCTGAGACTTTGGGTCCTTCTCTGCTTGTGGGCACTGACCCATTCCACCCTCTGGAACATTCCACCTTGTGTAGCGTCCTTCTTTACTTCCATTCTTTCTTTTATGTGATAAATTGTTTGTATGAAATTGCTCCGTGTCTGTAGTCACTCCGTCACGGGCTCGACTTGGTGCCAGTGTTTGTCGTTGACACTGCGACCCGGGACCAGCGAGCATCTGCACAGATGGACCTCACTCGCCTTCATGCGAGATTATTCGGAAGCATGCTCTAGACGTCATGTCATTTCATCCACAGATATTTCAGCGTCTGTCTCCAAAATGCCCAGCCTGCTTTAACCAGTTGATTTATCTGAAAAGTGAACTCTGTTTCACTATCTTAAAGGAAAATCTGGGTAACTTTCCACAAATGGATGGAAAATTAAACATGAAGAAAGTAAAGCCGTGTTACCGACATCTAGGTGAGTGCGAGCTTGCTCTCTTGGCTCGGAAGGGACTCCGAGTGCTTGGGGAGTGGGGGGGGGGCCGGCGCCCAGCCGAGACTTTCTCCTCCCACACCTATGGCCAGGAGGGCTGGGAGGGGACTGAAGGGAAACTGCCTGCTTGCGCTCGCATTGTCCCCTGACGCTGGGTCCGAGGGCCCTGCGTGATGTCGCCTCTCCCGGCACGTCTGCCCTGGCTATGCAGGCCACTCTTGGGGCCGCTGCTACAGCCAAAGGCCACCAGGGCCAGGGCTGGCCTCCAGGGAGGTGGTACCGCTGAGCGGTGGGGGCCCGAGCTGTGCGGGTGGCCCCTGGGTCCAGATCCTGGCATGCTCCTTCCCGAGTGTGTGAACTTGGCCAGCAACGAGCTACCCAGGCCTCAGTTTCCTCATCAGTGGGATGGGGCCAGAGCAGCTGTCCCACACATGGTCGTTGTGAGGCTCCAATAACGTATTTCAAGCATAGTATTAATATTTATTTATTTATTTTTATTTTTATTTTTTTGAGACAGAGTCTCGCTCTGTTGCCCGGACTAGAGTGCCGTGGCATCAGCCTAGCTCACAGCAACCTCCAACTGCTGGGCTCAAGCGATCCTCCTACCTCAGCTTCCCGAGTAGCTGGGACTACAGGCAAGCGCCACCATGCCCGGCTAATTTTTCCTATATATTTTTAGTTGTCCGATTAATTTCTTTTTATTTTTAGTAGAGACGGGGTCTTGCTCTCACTCAGGCTGGTTTTGAACTCCTGAGCTCAAACAATCCGCCCGCCTCGGCCTCCCAGAGTGCTGGGATTACAGGCGTGAGCCACCGCACCCAGCCTGTAAGCATAGTATTAATATTTAGAACAGCGCCTGACAGAGTGAAACCTCGATAAATGGCCGCTATTGTTCTTCTTGTTGCTATTGTCTTTTGAGAAATTATTAGCAGCTAAATCTGCTGTCTTGATTTCTTCCGAAGTGTCCCCCTGAACAGTGGAGCTCGACTTTTCTCTCTCATCTTCCCCAGGGGTAGGGATAGGGGTGTCCCTGAACGGTGAGCCTGCCGCTCCCCACCCCCCAGGCATTTGGCTTCTGAATTCCTGAAACTTTGTACCACAGTTGGGGCTCTCACCGTCCCCTGAGCCCAGCCTGCCAGCCCATGAGTCACCTCTGTCTACTGGGGAAAACCAACCAGCCCAGAAAAAAATCCAGACTCCCATGGGCGTCCCCAGCTGCCTGCTGCTGGCATGAGCAGCGCCACCGCCACCCCCGTCCCTGCCAGACAGTTGGGCAGGCTGCCAGGTCCGCGATTCACACCCGGGCGGCAGCAGACAGCCCCCACCGGGCTCGGCTGTGCGCACGTGTGTGTGAGTGCGTGTGTGTGTGTGTGTGTGTGTGTGTGCGCGCGCACACGCATGCACACGCATTGCTTTCTCTCCCCTCCCCTGGGCTGGTTGTTTTGCTCTGGGCTGCAAATTCGTTTTTAGATTCCGGCCTCCTCCCTCCCCGCCATCTCCCGCTTCTATTCTTAGAAAGCAAACTGGGATGTGCTTGGGCTTCGCAGTGAAGTCAGACAGAAGTTTGCCCACGTGCTCCGGCCGCCTGAGATATGGAGTTAATTAAAAAGGAGGCTTTGGGCGGCAGGTTCACTGGCCGGAAGCGCAGCCGGCCGCTGCTCGGTGCTGACTCTGCAGGGGATGGATGGGCACTCTTGTCACCTCACGCCTGCAGGCCCGGGAAGGAGAGGCTCCTGGGATGGGCTGCCCTGCCCGGGATGGGTCGGGGTGGCCATGCGTGTTGGTTAAATATGAGCTCTTCCAGCATGTTGGGCTGCTGAGACGTTTAATTAGATAAATAAATCTTCAAGGGTTTGGGGGAGGGTTGCCTTCAGGAACCTGAGCTGGCTGCAGTGTGCTGTCTGCAGAAGGAAGCTGACCTTCCTCAGTGCCAGCCTGGCAGTGCAGGGGAGCACAGGCAGGGAGAGAGGAGAGGAGGGAAGAGGAGTAGGGAGAGGGGTGGGAAGGAGGAAGAAGGCCTGGGGGAGACAGGGAGGTCTTCAGGAGAGAGTGGGCACCTGGAAGGAAAGATAGCCCAGTGACAGGGCGACAGCCTGCATGGAGGAGCCAGCCAGAGTGGGTTTGAAATCCCGACTCTGTACTTTCCAGCTGTGTGACCTTGGGCAAGGCACTTGACCTCTCTGTGCCTTCATTTCTTATTTATGAAATTGGGATGTTGAGCATAACAAGCAATGATTATTAGGCAATTTAAATTTATTATTGTTATAAAAAAGACAGATGTCCAGAGCAGGGAAAAGAGAAAAAAGAGAAACAAGGACTCTCTGTTTGCAGGCCATGGTTGCCCCATTCAGCCTTGGCCCAGCCCAGCCCAATGACACTGAATGGAGGACAGAGAGGCAGATCCTACCAGGATTCAGTCCTCTTGGAAGAGACACAGGTGAGACCAAGAGGAGGGGCCCTTCTCTGGCGTCAATCCTTCATTGACTGAAGGAGAGACATCCTCTGAGAGCTCAGATGCCTCCTCCTCCAGGAAGCCTCCTCTGACTGCCAGCCCCGTGAGCTGCCCTGCACACTGCGCCTTTCCACCGGCACAAGGTATGGTGGTGCCTCTTATTTAAAGTTGTGTGTTTTCTTACCTCGACGTGTTCATAAGTATTGTGCAAACACATTCTCATTACAAAAAACTAAACACTTCAGAAGCGTGGGGAGTCAAATGGAGAGGTCTCCCCTTCCCTCCGGTACCCCTCCCTACGGTGCGCTGCGCGAGTGGGGGTGTGTTGATGTGGCTACTCTTACATGGCATCTTACTTTGCATACAGATGCGATTGTACTATGCATATTGAGCGAAACCAACGACCTTCAACACAACGTCTTGGCATCTTTCCATGATGGTGTGTAAATAACTTATTCTTTTATTTTTAATTGTTGTAAATGTTTTCCTCGAACCTATGATATAGACACATAGTAAAAAAAATTGTGCTAAAGGATAAATGTGACAATGCAGTGTCCCGACAATGCCCTCAGCCATCGTTTCCCTTCCCCAGAAGCCAGCCTGCTGCCAGCGTCTCGTGCCTCCTCCCAGAGATCACCTGTGCACGTGCAGGCGTGTGCTGTGTCTCTCCCCCCTTCCTTCTGTACACGTTAGTGGCAGCACGTACAACACACACTGCTCGGCCTGCTGATTTTCAGTTCACTCTGCATCTTGGGCGATCATTCCTTGTCAGTCCACATACAGCTGCCCCATTCTTTTTGATGGCTGCATAGTAGGGCATAGTAGGGCACAGAGGGGCCATCAGTGAACACCCTAGTGATGGGCATGGAGATTTCAAAACACGTCACTAAATCCTTTGCCATTCCTCCCCTGGAGGGGTAAGGTCTATGGTCCCTCCTTTGAAGGTGGGTGGGCTTGTGACTGCTCCAACCAACAGAGTATGGTGAAAATGATGCCCTCTGACTCCTTGGTAGGTGACAAACGGCCACAGAGCTTCCGCCATGTTTGCCCGGACACTCGGAGGTTGCCATGTTGTCAGGAAGCCCGAGCCTCGCGCGAGTTCCTGGTTCCCAGTCCCCGGAGCCCAGCCTGCAAGTTCCCCGCTCAGGCGCCAAACGTGTGCGTGAAGAGGCCTCTGGAAGAGTCTCTGGCTGTTTGAGTCATCTCGGCTGAGTCTCCGGACTCTGTGCAGCACAGACAAGCAATTCCCGCTGTGCCATGTCTGAGTTTCTGACCCATAAAATTGCTCGCAAAATAAAATGGCCGTTTCAAGCTGCTCAATCTTGAGTAATCTGTTACCGAGCAATAAATATTCAGAACAGCGGGCTTCTGTGTGTCCGTGCCTACCTGATAGTCTGCCTTCTCTGGGATTCCTCCGAACAGGGATTATCGCATTGATTTTTTTAAACTGAAGTGAACTTCACATAATATAAAATTAACCACTTCAGAGCGAGCTGTTCAGTAACGTTGCATGCATTCGCAATGTTGTGCAACTGCCGCCTCTGTCTAGTCCAAAGCACTTCATCCCATTGAGCAGCTGTTCGCCGTTCCCCGCCCGCCTTGCCCCTGCACCCGCCAGGCAGCGTCTCTGTGCTTTTGCTGCTGTGGACGTTGTGTATCGGTGGGAGCAGGCGGTACGTGGTCTTCTGCGCCTGGCTTCTTCTGCTCAGCACGGTGTTCTGGGGGCTGTCCACGCTGTAGGTGCATCAACACTCCCGCTCTTTTTGCGGCTGTGAATAATGTTCCATTGTATAGATATACCACAGCTTGTTTATTCATCTGCTAACGAACATTTGGGTTGTTTCCACCTTTTGGTTGTTGCAAATAACACTCAAACGTTCACACACACGAATTTGTCTGAGCTCCCGCTTTACTTCTTTCGCGTTTATACCCAGGAGTGGAGTTGCTGGGTCATATGGGGATCCTGTGTCTAACTTTTGAAGGAATCACCAAGCTGTTTTCTGCCACGGTTGAACCATTTTGCATTCCGACCAGCAGTGTAGGAGCATTCCGACTTCACCTCCTCACCAGCACTTGCTACCGTCCATTTGAAAACACAATTCTAGCCGTCCCAGTGGCGTGAAGTGGAATCTCACTGTAGTTTTGATCTGCTTTTCCCGATGACTAGAGATGTCGAGCATCTGTTCAGCTCTCGTTGGCTACTTGCGTGTCGACTTTGGAAAGCGTATTGGTTCTGCGTCCCTGCCGCCTCCCCGGGCCTGGTGCGGACTCAGTACCGCGGCGGCCCTGCTGAGCGAGGAGCAGGAGCATGAACACGGAGAACGAACCTTGCCTGCGCCCCTGTCCACGCCCGGCTCCTCGCGGATGTGCTTGTTCAGTGAAGTGGTTGGACCCCCTTTGACATTCCAGGGTGGGTGCCGCTAACTACGCTGCCATTCGCCCGTTTATCCCCGACTCTGATCTAGAGCGGCTTTGCTTGGTGCTGTCAACGCCGTGGAATCCCATGTGGGCCAACTGTGACTTGGTCTGGGACGGCTGAAAACAAAAGGGCGCGTTCCCCCTCACTCGCAGCAGTGGGGACTGGAGCCGGAAGCCCCCATGGGCTCAACAGAGCTGGGGGGGCCTGGGAGAAATGGGTGCGAGCCCCCCCCCCCCGGTGCTGTGTGGGAGCCCTCAGCTGCTGTGGTGGGCTGTGTCCCAGAGACGAGGGAGGGGTAGTGGGGAGGGGGAGGCAGAGCAGAGAGCAGCTCTCAGGTGGGGGGCGCTAGGGCTCTTTGCCAGAGGGCAGGCTCGGGGATGAGGGGGAGGTCTCAGGAGCCAGATGGCTTGAGCTGCCACATCTGTTTTTAAAGTACTTTTTAATTGAGGTCTAGAGTAAAAATAATTACTCTTATTTGTACAGCTTGATGAATTTTTACATACGTGTATACCTGTGTAACCTGGGACTCCGGAAGACTCCCTCATGACCCTTCCCAGGCAATGACCCCTCCCAGGATAAACACTATTCTGACCGCAATTCCTGGTGGTTAGTTTTGCCTACTGTTGAATCTCGTACAAATGAACCACGCTCTGGGCACTGTTTTGTGTTTAGCTTCTTTTGTTCAACATAATGTTTTTGAGACATATCCATGTAGTTGTATGCAGCATTGCCTGTCCTTCCTTCCTTCCTTCCTTCCTCCCTTCCTTCCTTCCTTCCTTCCTTCTTCTTCTCTTTCTTTTATTGCTCTACAGCAGTGATTCTCATTGGGGCAATTCTACCTCCCAGGGGACATCTGACATTTTTGGCTGTCACAGCTGGGAAGAGGATGCTATTGGCATCCAGAGGGTAGAGGCCAGGGATGCTGTAAACATCCTACAGTGGCAGGAGGTGCCCTCCAACAGAGAAGTATCCAGCCCAAAATGTCAATACCGCCAAGGTTATGAAGCCCTACTCTGTAGTATCTCACTGTACGGATAAACTGCAATTTATTTAATCCATCTGCTGTGGACAGACATTTGGGCTGTTTCCAACGATTACAAACGGTGCTGCTGAGACATCCTAGATCGTATCTCTCAGGGCCGCTGTGTGCATTTCTCCCGGGCCCGTTCCTGGGAGTGGAATTGCTGGCAGGCATATGTTTGGCTTCAGTAGCTCCTGCCAAGCGGTTCTCCAGCGTGGTCCTGCCACTGTACCCCCACCGTTGTGCGTCCCAGTTACTCCACATTCTAGTCAACACTTGGTATCATCTGTCTTTCCAATTTTGTCATTTGGGTGGGTGTGCTACATGTATTTTTCAAATGTGCAAGCCTCTTGTCCCAGACACCTGAGTCCTCACAGGGCGCTGTGAATATGTGTCATCTTTTGACTGCCCGGAGTCTGAGCATTTCTCTTACATTTGGAAAATGCTCCATGTCATAAATCTTGGTGGGAGGCGGAGTTCCCACTCCCAAGCTCTGCAGATCAGATGCTCACTTTCCCAGCCTCCCTTGCAACTACATTGTGGTTATTTAATCTTCATCACATTGCGACGGGGTAGATCCTAACATTAGCTTCAGCTCAGCAAGGCTCCACAAGGTTAGGTCGAATGCTTGGGGTCACAACCTGAGGGGGTGGAGTCTGGCAGTGGGCCTGGGGCTGTGGGGCTCAGCAGCATGAGGGCCAAGGCCCCTGCAGTTCCACTGCACATCACCCCTTTCTTTACCTGTCAGTTTCCACTTTGGAACTATGGGGAATTCACATCTGCGCCCCCAAACCCAACACTGCACAGGCATATTAGGTGGATAAGTGCATAGTCCTGGTCTTGGGTCATTTTCACAGGCCTTTGGTCTCTCACTCTCCATCATATTAGAAAAATTTTAGGGTCATCGAGTGGCCCATGCACTGTAATTCTTTGGGCTCAGGCCCTAAGTCTTCAGTGATAAACCCCCAGAACCTGCCTCAGTGCCTGGCACAGAGTAGTTGCTCAATAAACCTTTGTAAAGTGAAGGAAATAAACAGTTTAGCAACCTGCACAGAAACAGAAACTCTGAACGAGAAGACTTGAATTAAAAAATAGACTTCTTATTTGAAGTAATCAGAAATGCAGCAAGAGGGAGGGCTTCAGGCAGGTTGTGATCAAGGCTCTGGCTCCATTTTGGCTGCAAGTCTCTGGACTCTGCCCTGCTCCATGCGTTGGCTTTGTTCTCAAGCTGGCTTCTCTCACCTCACAAGGTGCTACCGAGCAACAGGCTTTCTAACTCCTCTCCAGTGGGGGAAGGAGAGAACCTCTCCGCCAGCCGCGGCACGCAAGTTCCCCTTTCCTTGGGTCTGATGGAGTAAGTTAAATCACATGCCCATCACTGAACCAGGAACAGTTGCCCAGGGATTGCTACGAGCTGACTGGCGAAACTGAACCACCTCCTGGCAAGGGAGATGGGATTACCACGATTGGCTTAGGTAGGTTAGTTAGAGACTCCCTCGATTACGATGTCACTGTGACTAGGCCCAGCCTTCCCCTGGTTTCGGAGGTGCCTGGGGGTGTCAGGCACAAAATCAAGGTTCTGTTGGGAAAAAAGAAAAGGGCAACAGTTGCCAGCAGGCAGCGAACAGGGTTCATTGCATTCCTCTTCGCTAAGTCGGTCTCATTAACGTGGTAAGCATCAAATCAACACCCATTCGATTAACAAACTGAAAGCCTGTGTTAGTTATCTAGTGATACGTCACAGATTTCCCCAAAACTCGGTGGCTTAAAACCCCCATGCGGTTGCCGTCTAGACGTTGGCTGGGGCCAGAGATGCGCTTGCAGGACGGCTCGCTCCCACGGCCGCGGCGCCAGGCACACGGACCTGCCCACGGGCGGCTTCAGTGTCCTCCCGTCTCACCCAGGCGCTGGGGACCCAAGAGAAAGGCCCGAGAAGAAGCTGAAGTGCCTTTCATGCTGCAGCCACCTCCGCTGTATTTGTTTGTCGGAAGCAAGTCACAAAGTCCGGCCCACGCTCCGGGGAAGGGAATGAAAAAAGGAGAGTTTATGGACATGTTTGAAAACTGCCACAAAACTCGCCACCTCTCAGCTCTTTCCACGTGAAAGTACAGAGAACGGAGCTTCGCTTGCGAGTTCTCTACTCTCGGCGTTGACACCCACCTCTGGCCTTCAGACAAGCCTGGAACTTTCTTTGGGTCGAGGGGCTGTCTACCAAAGGTCAGCTCTGCTGAATTAGACAGCAGACACCGCAGCGCCTTCCAAAGGGAACGAACATCCTGTTGATTTTCTACGCGACATGCCAAGGGGCCAGTTCCCAGCAGGTTGCTCTCGCAGGGGAGCTCTGGAGAAAGTCTTCATTTGAGCACTTACCTGGGCCCGGTGATTTGCACGCATTTCTCTTGTTGACCCTTGTGCTCTCCCCCTAGTGGGGACATTGTCATTGTCATGAAGAAACTGGGAAACAGAGGTGAGATGGCTCACCCCAGGTCACCTGGTCCGCGTGATGCCAAACACACGTTTTCTCCCCAACACCAGTTCCCACATGGGGCGGATTTCCGTGTAAGGGAAAATCTAGATTCGAACTTGATTCGAAGTAGCTTGGCCATGTTCTGCATGCTGGGGCCCCTTCGCAGAGGCCCGAGAGGGACAGGCTGCACACGAGCCACCTTTCCACATTTAAACAACGTCAACGGTCAGCATTTGCTGAGGACTCACGCAGTACCAGGCTGCGGTCTTTCCCGCCTCACTGTCCTCGCACCAGGGGTCCAACGAGGTCGGGATTTCCGTAACCCCCGGCCATGGACGAAGAAGCTGAGTGTCTGAGACATTCAGTAACACGCCTTCACGCTCTCGGCTGCTGCCTGACGAGTGACCGGCAAACCCGGCGACTCTGCCCGCGGTCCCTCATCCCCGGCTATAGCTGCGGCTGCACAGATTGGCGGCCTCACAGGGCGGGATGGAGGGAAGACGGTGGGGAGAGGCATTTGCTTGTCAGCTGTGGGTACACACTCAATCAGCTCTCGGGCACAGAGGAGAAGGTTGCCTTCCCAAATCACATCTTTATTAATGATGCGGCTGACAGGCCAGAGGGGCGAATTATACATCTTTCCTTCTGGTTTTTCATTTACAGCCCAGTGATATGTCTTATGCTGGCAGGTAGCAGGGCTCCGAGCTCACGCGGAGAGGCAGGCGCGCGCGGCGTCCGCAGCTCCTCTGCACGCTGTGAATGGCCCGAGGGCGCGTGGCGGAGAGGGCGGCGCTGTGATTTGTATATTCTGGGGGTCGTGGGGCCGGGAGGTGCTTCCAGGTCATTTCTGTGGCTTCATTCTCCATCTGCGGACGCTGGTTTCCAGTCCACCCGTCTTCCAGCCCAGACTCTGCCCCGAGCTCTAGACGGGCACTGCCCAGTGGAACCCTCTGTGACAACGAAAGTGTTCGTTCTACTCTGTCTAACGTTGTTGCCACCAGCCACAGGTGGCTACTGAGTCCTTGAAACATGGCTAGCACAACCAGGAACTGAATGTTTAGTTTTGTATAATATCAATTCATTTAAATGTGAATTTAAACTGCTGCATGTGGCTTATGGCTGCTGTGTTGGAGAGTGAAGTTCTAGACCCCATCTCCTTCATCACCAACGCTTAGCGCGAGGTCCTTCCAGGCAAGGATACGTGTGGAAGTGACTTTTAGGGTGGAAGAAGCCAGAGGAGCCGGGTAAGGAGAGACGCGGCAGAGCAGGAGGAAGAAGCGAAGGAAGGTCCCCTCGAGTCAACGCACTCCGCCTGAATGTCTGTAACGTCTCGCTAACTGGCCCTGCCACCTTTCAATCCTCCCTCCGCACGGCATCCGGAGCGATCTATCTAGAATAAATACAAGGCTGCGTCTACCGGGATAAGCCAGGTTATGCCTTGGTAACGACCGATCCCAAAATTGCAGTGACTCAACACAACGAGGGGTTATTTCTCACTCATGCTGCCGGTCGGCCCTGGTCAGGGGGGCTTCTCCTTGCCGTCGCTCAGGGATCAAGGCTGACAGAGGCTCCGTCTGGACTTGTGCCTTCGTGGTCACAGCAGCAGGGCCGTGGGAGGATGGAAAAATCGTACACCAGCTCTCAAAGCTTCCGTCCAGAAGCAGCGGTACTTCTGCCCCCATGTGATCGGCCAAAGCAGGTCGCACGGCAGAGCCTAACATCAGAGGGTCCAGGAAGTACGGCCCTTCTGCAATCCTGAAGGTGGAGAGGTGCGACGTTTGGTCACCAGGCTCATGGTTGCCACGCTGGGTGTGTCCTTCTCTGCTTAAAGTTTTTCAATGGCAGCGGCTGGTTGGTGGACGGAATCTTATTTCCTCAACGTGACCCATTGTCCCCCTGGATTTGGCCTTTTCTGCCTCTCCAGCCCCACCTCGTGCACCCGCCTGCCTCTCACCAGCCTGACCTGGCAGTGTAGCCCAGCCTGCAGCCCACCCGTCTTCTCTGTGCCCGCTACCCTCAGCCCCGATTCCTGAGCCACCGCCGGGACCGCTGTTCAGCCTCAGGACACTCCCCACCCAGCGTCCCTCTAGGCCTCTCCTCCCCCCGCCCCGGACAGGGTTACCCCAGCCAGAGGGGGTGCGTCTGAGCCACACACGGGCCAGCCGGGGTGGATGAGCCAGCCGACAAGTGTTTATCAGGCACCTGCGACCTGCCCGTCACGGGGATGTATTGAGCAATGAGAGAGGATCCTTGTCTGCAAGGAGACCGTACTCTTCTTGGGAGAGGCCGACAAACATCATCATGTTAAATGGGAAGTTTTGGTCACGATGCTGAGAAAACAGATGCTAGACAGCAAAGTGAGCTGGCAGAGAGACCACCATGAAGCACCTCCCAAAAGGAGGTGGCCAGGAATCCATGTGAGGACCCTTGAAGGCCTCCCGTCCCTCAAGGGCATGGAAGGATCTAGAATGTGAGACTAGGAGGAGGCAGATTAAGAAAGGATCTTGACGGAGCTGCTGGTGCCCTGGGGGGCCCCCCCCAACAACAAGCAAGGGCCGCCTCCCCGCAACCCCAACCAAGCAAAAAGAAGCCCAAAGAAGCGGCCCAAAACCACCCAAAAGGGGCCCCTGTCATCTGAGGGTCACGGAGGACAGTGTCTGGCTGCCCGCTGGAAGGAGTCACTGCAGGAGTCACACTGCCCAGGCTCTGTGAGAGCGGAGGACCTGCCAGTGCACCCCATGGCCCAGACGACGACCCACCCGCAAGAGCCAGACTGAAGGGTCACCCGGGCCGGGGGTCAGTGAACAGACCACAGGAGAGAGCAGCTTTCCACACGTCGCTGCGAGACTCCTCGGGAAGCGTCTCCAGCTGGAATGAAGATAAATCTACCTCTGCAAGGAACCGCAGGCGACAGGCTCAGGAATGGGGGGCAGTGGGCGAGCCTGGAGTCAGGAAGCGGGCAGAGCTGCCTATTAAACTAAGGTCAGAGTTTTGACCATCACATGGGTCTGACATTTGAATTATACGCGGGAGGACTTTGTGTCTGGCCACTTAAGAAGACCAGAAAGTCATGGGTCCTACCCCAGTTTTCATGCAGGGTGAAAACTAGTGCCACTGAATACATTTAAACAGAGGGTGGGAGACAAAGATAACACAATTTCACGAGCACATCTCGAGCTGTGCTTGTTCATCGATGTTTGCACAAATAAATAAAACCACGTGGTACTGAGGGGGCCGCTGGAACATAGAAAAGGATTTCTGTGCTAGAGTGATGGGAGACTGCTTCAGCCAGGGTGGCCGGGGGGGCCCTCTGAGGAGGTGACATTTGGGTTGAGGCCTCAATGATGAGATGGAGCTGGCTGTGCAGAGAGGGGGGCGGAGAGCGAAGGAGAGGGAACAGTGTGTGCAAAGGCCCCGAGGCAGGAGCAGGCAGCAAGTGAGTGGCGCGTGGAGGAAGCAGAGGTGGAGAGAAGGGTGGAAAAGAGCATCAGATGGGGTCAGAAGCAGGGGTGCCGTACCAAGCGTGAGAAGAAGCCGGTGGAGGACTTGGCAGCAGGGGAGGAGCCAGGCTGTACAGGGATCAGCTGGCGGCTGCATGCAGGATGGGCAAGGAGTAAGGACAAGGGTGGCCGCAGGGAGTCCAGTCCGCCTGGGATGGGAGAGAGAGATGCAGCTTGGACCATGGCGGTTGCCGTGCAGGTGCTGAGCAGCCCCAGGTTTACTGGAAGCTGGGGTGGGGCTGGCAGGCCTTGCCGATGGCTCACATGTGCGATGTGAGACGTTGAGGATGATTCCGGGGTTTCTGACTCATGCCGCTGGGCGGATGGTGATGCCATTTCTGAGATGGCGGGGAGCGGGGAGGAGGCAGATTTATTTTGGGAAGAGAGTCAACAATTCTTTTCTGGCTGAGTAATGTTCCCAGGCAGTCCCTCACTGGAGAGTGGGGAGGCAAGAATTAAGCCCCTGGCGTCAAACAATGTGGGCTTAGTTGCGTGACCTTAGCCTAGTCACTTAACCCCTTGCCTTTGAGACAGGTTTTCACATCTACGAAATGGTAAAAATAACAGTACCTGCCTTCCAGGTTTGTTTTGGGGAGAGAAAGCTCTGTGCAATGGGCATGGCACACAGTAGAGCACAAGAAATGGAAGTGGTCATGGGCTCCCTGTCTGTGAGTGCCGTACTTACGAGCGCTGCTCTGTGCTGAAGTGGAGAACTGAGCTTCCGCAAGTCACATTTTTGTCTGCCAGTATTTCTCCTGAAACCATCAGAACCTGGAGTCGATGTGCAAGGAAGCCGGCTCTAGCCAGCACTCTTCACTAACGTTCCTGTGCAGGCTATCCTCTCACCTGGAGTTTTCGATAATGCATTCTATCTCTTTAGTAGGTGCAGGCCATCCAGATTTTCTATTTCTTCTGATGTCAGTTTTGGTAAGCCATGTTTTAAAAGGAATTTGTCTATTCCATTTATATTATTAAATATATGGGCATAAAATTGTTCCCAGCACTTGCTTATAATCCATTCAATGTTGGTAGGATATGCAATGATGTCCTTGCTTTCCTTTTTACTAGATTGGGCTCATCGAGTTTATTAATCTTTTCAAAGCATTAGCTTTTGATTTCATTGATTTTAGCTATTATTTTTCTTTTTTCTGTTTCATTGATTTCTGTTTTTATCTTTGTCACTTTCCTCCTTATACTTATTTGGGGATTCATCTGCTCTTCATTTTCTAATTTCTTAATATGGAAAGTCATATCACTGATTTAGATTTTTCTTCTTTTCTTATGTAATTATTTAAAGCTATTCATTCCAAGCACTACTTTAGCTACATCACACAAATTTTGATGCTTTATTTCATGTTAATTCAGTTGGAAATATTTTTTAATTTCCTCTGCAGTTTCTTCATTGACTATGGATTAATTAGGAAAGTACTGTTTATTTTCCAAATGTGGGAGATTTTTCTAATTATCTTCTTAGCAATTTCTAATTTAATTCCATTGTTGTCAGAGAACATACTGCGTATGATTTCAATCTTCTAAAACTTATTGAGACTTGTTTTATGGCCCAGCGAAGTGTCCATAATTACAAATATAACATAAAAATGAGGTGCCTTTGAGGAGACATGCTTAAACAGAATGTCTTCTGTTGTTGGGTATAGTGTTCTATAAATACCAATTAACTGAAGATGATTTTTAGTGATGTTCAGATTTTTAAGCATTTGATGGTTTTTCTGGTTGTTGTTGTTGGTCTAGTTGTTCTATCAATGCTGACAGAGAAGTGTTAAAAATCCCCAACTATTAATATGATTGTAGTATTATTTATTTCTCCCTTTGATTTTGCTACTTCATGTAATCAGAGGCACTGTTATTAGGTGCATATGTATTTATGATTGTTATATCTTTCTGGTGAATTGACCCTTTTATCATCAGGAAATGTCCATCTTTATCTCCGATAACACTTTCACCTTGAGTTTTATTTTGTCTGATATTAATGTAGGCACATTCTATGCTTACAGTTTGCATGTTATTTTTCCTATCCATTAGTCTATTGGTGGCTTATTGTTTCTCTTGAGGACAGCATATAATTTGGTCTTTTTTTTTTCCCATCTATTCTTATGGTCTCTGCCTTTTAATTTGAGCATTTACTTTATTATTTTTAATGTAATTACTGAGATGGTTGGAGACAAGTTTTCCAGCACCAAGTTCCCTCCTGGTTCCGTTACTTCCTTGCTGCATGACCTTGGGCAGACGACCCTGAGTCGGCACAGCTTTCGCACCCGCACGACCCTACGTCAGAGGACGCTGTCTGGGTAGACAGGAAAATGCACGCGTTTGTGCTGAGTCCAAGGTTGGTCTCCCCATTATTTTCACGAGCGTCTCTCTGTGGCTTGCAGGGCAAGAGCCCCAAGTGCTGGCCAGTGTTTCAAGCCTTGTCAGTTCCTCCAAGTGGGTAACTCTGGGGAGGGCATCTTTTTTATTTTTATTTTTTGCCAGGAAAATGAAACTTTAAAGAATGATACATTGCAGTGCCATGAGTTTTATTCAGGATTTTCACACTTTATTGCCCTACACTAGTTTTGCCAAATAGACTCTACTCCTGAGCCATTGCCCACTGCGAACAAGAAGGGACCCGGAACGCCCCTTGGGGATGTGACAAAGCCGTGAGCCTGGGGAAGGGTTCTGCGGGCCCTGGTGGGGTTCTGCAGTCCTGGGCCTGGGCCTGGCTCATGTGCTTATTGGGCACTAGTTTACTGAGCGTCTACAGTGTGTCGGTCACTGCAGCGGGTGCTGGAGACACAGGAGCACACAGGACAGACACAGCCCTGTCCGTACAGAGTGGACGTCTGGTCAGAGAGCCGGGCACGCGCCCGCCAGCACATGCCTAAGCGTAAACCCCAAGATGTGACAAGAGGAACGGGTGGGGGGCGGGTGCCGTGTGTGTGTGTGTGTGTGTGTGTGTGTGTGTGTGTGTGTGTGTGTGTGTGAGGCAGGAACCCGACTTGTTCAGGGCAGCTGGCGGGCTGTGCAGAGGCTGATGGATGAGTGGAATTTCCTGCACCGTGGTGGGGAAGGACTAGAGGGGTAGCGCGAGGGCACGTGAGGTCCGGGAGGTCTCGGAGGACGAGAGCGCTGATGGGGCGAAGGACGGGGAGGAAGATGAAGTTATAGGGGTGAGCAGTAGTGTCGCCACATTTAGCAAATAAAAATCCAAGAGGCCCAGTTCAATTTGAATTTCAGATAAAAGCCAAATCTTTTTTAGTGTGTGTCCCCCAGGTGTTGTACGGGGCATACTTAACGCACGCTTACACTAATGAATTATTCGTTGTTTGTCTGAAATTCAAATGTAGCTGGGTGTCCTGCAGTGTATCTGGGAGCCCCAGATGCAAGGCTTGCAGCCCAGGGTGAGGACCTTGTTCTCAAACCAGCAGCAAAGGGAGGCTGTGGGGCATGAGCCGGGCAGCACCATCCGGGCAGCATTTTGAGCTCAGCTGCTGTCCGGGGAGAGGGATGGGTGTGGCTGGGGGCAGAGGAGGCCAGAGGGGGCTGCTGCAGCACCCAGGGGAGCCCCTAGGCAGCCGGGGCTGGGAGACGCCCCAGAGGCTGCGGTGCAGGGAGGTGCACTGGAGGAGAGTCCTGCCTGGGTCTGCTGTTCCTGCCAGCTGGGCCGCCGGGAAGGGAAGCTGCCCTTTGCCACGGGGCGATTACTCACCGGTGCCAGGGGATGTTGTGCAGACACAGCCGCCAGGCCAGGGCCCTTCCTCCAGTCCCCGGGAGCCATCATCCTGCTCTGGCTCCTCCCCACCCCCAAGGGAGAGCTGCTGGGCCCAGACAGGCATCTTACCCTCAGTTTGTTTTTGTGATTCAAAAATGAGTCATGGCCCCCCAGGCAGGAGTAAGCTGAGGACTGTTGCCCTGGCTGGGAGTGGGGGCGGGGCCTCAGCTCCTCCTGAGGCTGCGGGTTCAAAGTCAGCCTCCTATCAGCAACATCAGCTCGTTCAAGCTCAAGAGACGGAAACCAACAGTGCCGTGTTCAAATTCTGGCTCTTCCTCATCCGTAAGGTGGGAATGAGAACAGTGTCTCCCTCCTGGGGCTGTGTGGGATATGGAAGGTAGGTGTTCAACTAACGCCATTTTCCTCCGTCCCTCCCTCCCCTGTAAAAGGCCAGATAGTTTCTGCGCAGCTGCGCAGCTGTGTTTATGGCATGAGAGCCGCCGCAAACAAGACGCGGGGGACAAGTGTGGCCGCGTTCCAGTGAAACTTCATTTATGGACTCTGCTATTGGAGTTTCGAGTAATTTTCAAATGTCACATCGCATTAGACTTTTTCCAACCATTTAGATATGGAAACACCAGTCGTAGCTCGCGGGTCTAATAAAACCAGTGGCCAGGCTGGATCCGGCCCTCGGGCCGTGGTCCGCAGACCCCTGCCTGGAGCGAGGGTGCGGCGGCCTGGCTGGGACCAGGCTTGCTGACCTGTGTGTGACCTGCCAGGGCACGGCAAGATTGTCGGAGTCTTGAACTAGAATGAGCCCAACTCAGAGTTTTATATTTTCCTAAGGTTCTAGAATCAAAAATACTCCTTTTGAGCCAACTTGAACTAGAAAGAAACTGATGGGTTTTCTAGAGCTTTTGCTGGGAGCTCCCTGCTGCTCCCTGAACTGTATCTGAATCGAGTCAGTCCTGCCAGCATCTCTGCATCTGGGCTTGAGGCCGGTGAGGCGGCCCAGCACTGACTTGGTTGTTAGTATTGAACATCCCACAACCCGGAGCTCCTCAGTCCTGGGCAAACCGGGACGGTTGGTACCTTTGAGGTCCACAGTGGGCTGGAGAGAGACCTGCCTCCTCCTGTCTCCAAACAAGCAACTGTGTGTGTGTGAGTCCGTCTTCCGAGAGTAGAGTCTGGGAAGGAGAAGAGGACCAAGCAGCTGTGAAGGCATCTGGGGAAAGAATGTTCTGTCAGTGGCAGCAGCATATGCAAAGGCCCTGAGGTGGGGCGGTGCTTAGCACCCACAAGGAGCCGAGAGAGGGTCAGCAGGCAGTGAATGTACACTCAAAATTAGGGCGTGTAGAACAGGTCACCTCGGGCTCCCACAATGGCCCCAGAGAGCCCCTGTCCCTATCTCCCCACTGCATGGAGCCATTTTCTCCTTGGGAGCCTGGTTCAAAGGTTTCCCAAAATATTGTTAGGATTCGACAAAAGGAAAGCATCAGGCTGCCAGTGCAGGAAGATGGGGACAGCTTGCCAGTTATCAACCGGAGATAATTAAATCATGAGCTGACAACAGTCCCCTCGGGACCAGGCAAGCTTTTCCCTTCCCGTTGCAGGTCTGCCGCCTGCAATGCAGAGAGGGAAGTGGGTTTGCCTCCTGGAGAGAGACGGGAAAGCAAAATAGTCCTCATCAGAGAAAAGCAAAAGAATTGTAAGGAGCCAGTCCCCAGGCCTGAACCGATTTCCTCATCTGCAGGAAAATGCCGTCCGTCGCCACGGATGGGATGTGGCTGTGGGCAGGTCTCTGCGCAGGGAGGCCTTGGCCCAGCCACTGCTCGCTCCGGGAAGCAGCTCGGCCCCTGTGGTCTGGGGGCTCTTGGCGGCTGCCACAGCTGACGTCGTATTGGTGGCACAGTGGGCTTTGTGCGAGCAGCCTTGTTTCACACCCTCCAGGGAACCAAGACTGTTGTGACCGCCCACACACGTGGTTCCAGCTAGCATCTACCCCGTGAGACATGTGACCTTAAGCAGATAACCTGTGAGGTCTCAGTGTCCTCGTCTGTGAATTGGGGCCCCAGAGCAAGGACACGTGGAGGGAGCACTGTTGTCCTCGAATGAGCTGGGCATCGAGACTCGCTCAGAGCAGAAGCCAAGCCCCCCAGGAAGGGCGGGCTTCACGGGCAGGGGACCCACACGGGCAGAGTGCTCTGCCACCATGGCCTCTCTCAACGCGGGATAATTGCCTCTTTGAACTCGCGTGTTCTAGGAGAAGTGCAGGGGCCAGCGGAGCAAGAGTGTGAGTGGGTGCAATACCGCGCTCCCTGCCGCCCCTTCCGCGTGGGGTGTTCACGATGCCCACGCACAGCGTTCCGGGGACTCTCCACGCGTGGGCGTCTGGCAAGACCCGAGCGTATGCGCGGCAAGCGGGTTGCATCTGTGTCCGAGCAGGCGGGGCCCTGGCGCCCAGGAGGCCCCACTTTGCATCTGAACCGGAGCCTGCTTCAGGCGCAGAAGGAAGGCAGTGACGTTCTGGAAGACGAGTGACCGAGGGGCGCCGTCGCCTTCTTGCTAACATCGCTTCCCTGTATCAGTGACCACCGGGCTGAGACGATGACTCGGCTCTCCCTGAGCATCCCTGAGCCGAAGGTGGGCAGCGTGGGTAGAATGTGCGCGTTTCGGGGAGTGAATAAAAACCGTC
>NW_012150875.1:256332-256834 GCF_000956105.1 Propithecus coquereli
CTGGCGCCAAGTCAGGGACACTCAAGCCTCACGGTTTGGGGACGCTCAGCTGGGCCTGCCGGCTGCCTTGCGGAGTTTGCTTGTTTAGAGCAGGACGGTCGGGGCTCTGAGAATGGATTAATTAGGGCCCCAAGGCTGAGGGCCCCCAGGGCCCCAGGGGGCTGTGTGTGCGTTTGCAGGTGTGCAAAGCCAGCCTAACCCTGGCCGACCTGTCGAGGGAGTCACAGGGGCGTCTGCAGCTGGCATCTTATGGAAGCCAGAAGAAGATCCACCGTGAAAACTCGGCGGCTGGGCGCTCCCTGATGTGTAAACACGCCAGTCAGGGCCAAGTTCCCTGCACTGGATTTGCCCCCTTGGCCTCAGTTTCCCCACCGATAGATTGGAGGGTTGGTCAGATGCTTCCCATAGCCATCACTGCCTTCCTTCTCTCCTACAGAGCCTGACTTCGCTCAGGGATCTGCCCTCGTCCAGTGGGCCTGAGCGCCAGCCCCAGCTCTCACCT
>NW_012150875.1:256884-280110 GCF_000956105.1 Propithecus coquereli
GCTACTCGGGAGGCTGAGGCAGGAGGATCACTTGAGCCAGGAGTTTGAGGTTGCTGTGAGCTAGGCTGACGCCACGGCACTCACTCTAGCCCGGGCAACACAGTGATACTCTGTCTCAAAACAAAAAACAAAAAACAAAAAAAACCGTCACTGTACGGGCAGCGTTTCTGCTGCCTGGTAAGAGCACACGTACGGGCTGTGAAATACAAACTGCATAATTTTGATGATTCCGCACACGAGTTAAATGCTCTTACATTTGTATTTAACACTGACATGGCATGATGATAAAATTCGTGCGAATAATTTACAATTTTTTATTTACTTAGGATGACTTTGAATAGCAAATAAAACACACCGCGACAAGCTGGGAGAGACTGCGGAAGAAAGGCGAAAGCGTTAGGGCCTGGCACTTTCAATCATGCTCGTCCCTGCCTTTTGAACAAGGGACCTGACATTTCTGTTTTGCGCCAATCCCCACAGGCTATGTAGCGGGCCCACTCGCAGGTGAGAGGCAGGGCCCTAGTTCTGTCACCTGTGTGTGCCCAGGTCCTGCCCTGTCTGCTGCTGGAACCAGCCGTGCGGCTGCAGAGGGCAACAGGGTGCCACAGTGGAAAGCGCCAGCACGTGCCGAATGCCCCACACGTGCTAAGTGCTTTGCATGAACCGCTTCATTTAATCCTCCCCACAGCCTTGGGGGTGGGTGCCGCTATTGTCTCCCATTTGCAGATGAAGAAACTGAGGCTAACGAGAGGAGATGCCCCATGCCACCTGGGAAGTGACCGGCTGACGTGGAGACCCAGCGCCTTCTGTCTCTAAAGCCAGCGCCTGCCCCACCCCCATCGTGCCATTCTGCTGATGCGCAAAGTCATCTCAGGCGGCCCTTTGCCCTGCAGGGTCTATTTCCTCTCGGCCTTTGAATCTGAAAGTCCCTGGAACCCTCTCGCCAACTGTTTCCTTCCCCTCTCCAAGAAGTTTCCACACACAAGTTCAGAGGGAGACGGGACGAGGAGGAGAAACTGAAAAAAGGCAGCGGACTCTTTATGTTTTATTTATGGTCAAATGTTCCTCATTTCCTCGTTGCAACCTGGTTTGAATCACGCTCCCTCGGCCGTGCAGATCAGAGCATAGAGACCCCTCCCAGGTTCGCGGCGTCAGTGTAAGTGTTAATTGTATTTTCATATCTGCCTATAAACTCCTGTTTGGGAGAGCCTGCGTGTTCTTAAAATAAACGGCAATATAAAATTGAAAACAGCTAGCGTTCCTGAATCAATTTTCACATCTTCTAACTCTGAAGCATAATTCATTTCTTCCTCCCGAGCTCGCGTGGCGATGGGGACGGCCTCACGCTTGCCGTGTAGTTCCACGAGGAGCAAATCAGTTGGGAATCTGCCCTGTCTTCGTGTCTCCCCACCCCAGGGCACCCCCGAAGTACAAGCAAGAAATGCCAAATCTCCCCACTTGGTGAAACCACGCTGGCGAAGAGAGTGCAGGGCAGAGGTGTAATTTATTTTGTGAGCCGGAGCGGCAACAGCAAAGAATTCAACCTATAATTGGGAGGATATTACCCCCATGACTCCACGCGGGGAGGGGCACGGGCGCGGAGCTTGCACGTGTCAGAGTGTGATACCAAAAAGGTCTGTGGTTGCCGTAGTTGCCACGTTCCTCAGAATAGGGTTTTCTTTAAATACACATACATTTAAATTGAGGCATAACATACATAGAGCGCACAAGCCTCACAAAATGTGCCACTTAATGCGTTTTTACACATATGCGTGTCTAGCTAAGCTCGCTGTGATCAAGGCATACATAGAGCCTCTCCACACTCACAAGTCCCAGGCTAGACCTCCTGCCGGGGTCACCCCGTTCTGCCTTCTGTAGCCGTAAATGAGCTTTCCTTGTTCCTGAACGCTGTATAAACGGAGACATACAGCACGTGACCTTGGCTGCTGCCTTCTTCATTCATCGTCGTGACCCTGCCGTGCAGCCCTGCCCTTGTGCACCGCGGGGCCTGCTCCTTTCGTTGCTGTGTGGTACTCCGCCACATGACGAGGCCACAACTGAGTCGTTCGTTTTATTGTGAGTGGGCCTGTGAGACGTTCCCGGTTTCTTGGCTGTTGTGAATTGCGTTGCTATCAGCATTAGAAGAGGTTTGCGATCCTTATGTTATACATTGGCTGCCCCCCCCCGCCCCTATGGGCCCAAATGTCACACTCGTGCACACACACACACACACACACACACACACACACACACACACACACGCACTTGGGTCCTGACCAACGCACTCTTCCTTGTTTTCCCTTCTCGGTTTTGACCGACTCAGGAGCTGAGAGCAAACGCCCTCAGCGCCTGGCTGGGGGGCCGCAGTCTCTCTTTTAGGAGACAAACTCATCATTCCCAAACCACCAGCCTCCCCCTCGCAGTTCCTCTGAAGTCTGCACGATCCCGGGAGATTCCTCTTCCCTTCCTGGATGCTGGCAGCGCTGCCTTTTTTCCGAGTTAACTACTAGACCTAATTAAACGGCACCGTCTCCTCGGAGTGGCTGATTTTCTTCCCATCTGAATACAGATGAAACTCCCACGCCGTTAACATTCAGGTCAGTTTATCAGAATCAACCTCTTTTACAACTCACAGGCCAAAGTGATTTCAAAGTCAGCCGCACGCCGCCGTCTGCCTGCTGGGCAGGGCCCGGCCTGAGCGTTTCCCAGGTGACTCCACAGGGGAGCGGCAGGGGAGAGGGGCCTTGTTCCCAGTGAGTCAGGGTGGCGGGAGCGGCAGGCAGGGCGGTCGGCCACGTGTGCTTTGGAGAGTCCACAGCGATCCAAACCGTGGGTCTCCTCTGTTGCTGTTTCACTCACTCCCTGCCTAGTGGAGACTCAGAATCCTCTTAGTTCCTTTATCTAGTCCCGTCACTGCGCAAATATTGATCCAGTACCAGGGACCGTGCTGGCCCCCGAGACGCCGAGGCGCACTAGAGCCACGTGACGTGGCCCTCACCGATTGCGCGTGCGCGGGTGACGCGGACATGAGATGATCGGCACCAAACGCGGCGGTGTGGGAGCCGGGACACAACAGGGGGGTGCCACGAAGGAGAACGCGGCCCTAATGTAGATGGGGCTGGGGGAGCGGCAGGGAAACGCCACGCAGCGCACGCCCATCCTTGCACCGCGTCCTTCCAGGGACGAGCCGGCTGGTGCACTTCTCCGCTGGGGCGTCGGCGCCGAGGGCCTGAGCCTAACCGTCCAGTCTGCCCTTGCAAGTAGATGGCGGGAAGCCCACAGCCCCGGCATCGACGACGCTGCTGGGGACAGGGCCTGGTGCCCATGCCCCGTCCAGGGCCCTGACTGTTCCCCGGGCGTTTCTCCCAGGGTGACGTGTTCTTCCTGCTCAGCCTCAGAAGGGGGTGTGTTGAGCACGATCACTTCCCAGGGCTGCGCTGTTCACCCTTAGGGACAGGAGTTGTTGCCTTTTCTCACCTGTCTGGCGCCAAGTCAGGGACACTCAAGCCTCACGGTTTGGGGACGCTCAGCTGGGCCTGCCGGCTGCCTTGCGGAGTTTGCTTGTTTAGAGCAGGATGGATGTCGGGGCTCTGAGAATAGATTAATTAGGGCCCCAAGGCTGAGGGGCTCCCAGGGCCCCAGGGGGCTGTGTGTGTGTTTGCAGGTGTGCAAAGCCAGCCCAACCCTGGCCGACCTGTCGAGGGAGTCACGGGGGCGTCTGCAGCGCTGGCATCTTATGGAAGCCAGAAGAAGATCCACCGTGAAAACTCGGCGGCTGAGCGCTCCCTGATGTGTAAACATGCCAGTCAGGGCCAAGTTCCCTGCACTGGATTTGCTCCCTTGGCCTCAGTTTCCCCACCTATAGATTGGAGGGTTGGTCAGATGCTTCCCATGGCCATCACTGCCTTCCTTCTCTCCTACAGAGCCTGGCTTCGCTCAGGGATCTGCCCTCGTCCAGTGGGCCTGAGCGCCAGCCCCAGCTCTCACCTACCCAATCAAGGGAGTCCCATTTCTCTGGGCCTTGACATGTGCCTGGTTGTGGTCAATGTGATGTGAAGAGAGCTGCTCTGGGAAAAGTTTTTCTTGTTCTTAAAAAGAGACACGCTAGGAGAAGCAGTTTCCTCAACTCTGTCATATGTAGCCATGGCTGGATATGGTTCCTGGGACTGTGGCAGCCATTTTGGAGCCATGAGGGAGCCAGCCGGGACCAAGCCAATGTGTCGAGGTGGGTGGAGCAGCAGGGAGTTTGGAAAGAACCTGGGTCCTTCAAAACCAGGCCACGACTGACCAGCCCTCCAGCTTCCTTGCCTCTGGGTTTCTTGTGGGCAAGAGAATCCAGGTCCTCTTTGCATAGGCATTTTGAGTCAGGCCCCTGCTGCTTGGAACCCAGATCATCCGACCTGGTGGGAGAGGAGCGATAGCGAGGAGACTGGGATGTTGCCACGGGCAGGCCAGGCTGCTGTCTGATGTCTTCTCGGCCCTCCCTGCCTTAGAGAGCTCACTTCCGAATACGGCAAAGAAGCGGGAGATTTGCAGCCAATGAGCGGAGTAAGTGGTCAGTGGGAGGAAGATTAGCAAGGGGGGTGTCGCGGGAGGGGCTTTCTTGCTCAACCCACTAGACAGGATTCTTGCAGAAGCCAGGCCACGGGGACCAGACACAGTGTGGTGGGTGGTGAGGCCCTTGAGCAGTCGTCAAGGGCGAGGGGCGAATGACTGAGGAGGCTTTGCTAAGGCTGCCTCCACCAGGTGAGGCTGGGGCCCCAAAACGAGGCCTAGTAGAAAGAGGGCTCCCGGGAGCCTGTCTGCAGTTCGGTCACGGAGAGGGTCTCTGTCAGCCCTCGGTGGGCAGCCCCCTTCCGGGATTGCTCTGGCTGAAGAAGAGTGCCTCACCCAAGGTCACACCTCCTTTGGGGACAGCCCACGCCCAGTGACTGACCAGCACAGGGACGTTAAGGCCTGGACCCTCGCCCCAACTCAGAACAAGTCCAGAGCCTCCAGCAGAGTGGGCTGAGGCCCACGTTGAGGCTGCACTGAGACTCGATTCCTCCCTCTCCGCACCCGCTCCCTTCCCCTCCCAACAGTGCTCATCTCGGGGGTGCTCCCTGGCAACGTCCTGCCCGCTGGTCTGTCTCAGAGTTGACTGCCCGGTGGGAGTTGGTGCCAGATGAGCTGACAGACCCAAGGTGCCTGCCGGGAGGACAGTTGCTTCGGAAAGCAGAGGAGCTTTGGGGAGAGCGGGGAGAGCGGGGAGAGCGGAGTGTGCGAAGAGCAGAGGGGCTGGGTGGATTGGATGCGCTGGTCCTGCGCGGTGCGTGACGTCATTCTGTTCTCCGGCTCCTCAGGGACCTTCAGTAAAATCTCTCTTACTCACCGTGGCTTCTGTTGTTGGATTTCTTGCTGGGGGATGGCGGGACAAGTGTTGAGATTCGCAGCAGAGGGAGTGCGGGGGACACGGAAGCCGCCCCAAAGGCCTCCACTGAGCAGCTGCTGTGTGACCCTGAACAGCGAGCTGGTCTCGCCACCCTGGTCTTACAGAGGAAGAAACTGGGGCCAGAGTGGCAGGATAATGTGGCAGGTAGGTGCTTAGGTTTCTGAGTAAGACAGGCCGGGCTTCGAATCTTTGCCCCTTGGCCCACCTGCTACGTGACCTTGGACAAGCTCTTTCCGTTTTCCTCCTTCGTGAGAGCACGGCAGGTGGATCAGCATCACCGTTCACGGATGGTGTGACCTTGGGCAGGCTGCTTAAGCTCTCTGTGCAGAGCTTTCTTATCTATAAATCGAGAGCAAGGATAGTTGTTCAGATGAGAAAAGCTATTATGTTTGAAAACAAAAGTTTATGTTGGAAAACACTAGGATAGTGCCTAGCACATGTGAAGTACCATATTCAGGTTAGCGGTTATTATTTTTATCAGTATTCTAATGTTAATTATTTGTTTATGGTGGGGGTTAAATGAGATAAATAACTATACTCCTCTCTCTCTCCCCCTCTAACGCCATCTGTAACGGATACAGGAAAAGGGTCACCAAGTTTTAGGGTTGAGGGGAAATTGCACTTTACTTTGACCCAGAAAAATTGCTTTCCTATTTTTAAAGTACCCAGCCATTGTGACTAGTTTCTGGAGCACTGCCAACTTGGTTTTGGACTTGACTTTACTTTGCGTTTGGAGGAGAGCATTTCCTATTCACCTCGCAGGCCTGTGGCCACCTGGCCTGGCTCCTGTCTGCCCCGCCCGCTATGGGATGGTCTGGTTCTGTCCGGGGTGTGTGAGCCCCCGGCTACTTACTCAGGGGAAGATCCCGTTCAATCCAGCCAGGAAATACATAGACCTGAGACAGAGTCACAGGGGATGAGAAATACATGTGTGTGAGCGTGTGTGTGAGCACATGAGTGTGCAAGAACATTCCTAAGTGTGTGTCGGGGAGAGCGTGTGAACGTGGGGAAATAGAAAGGAAAGGAAAGCAAGTGCAGCTATTTTAATAATTTTATTTCTGAATGGAAACCGCTTTATTATTTTTATTAATAGATACGAAAGTAATGCACACTCATTGTAAAAAAAAGTCAGATAATTTAAAAAGCCATAAAGAAGAAAATAAAAATTACTAGGAATCTTGTTAATTAGAACAACCTCTAGTATAATTTTAGTCCGTGTCTTTCCAGAATTATTCTGTGATAGGAAATGTTTTGAGTAGGCAACATAGTCATATGGCCCAAAAGCCACACAAAAGGTGTAGGTTGGGGCCGCTGGCTCCGTTCCTTGCACCTAACAGATGATGTCCTTTCTTAGTTCTGAGTGGCAAAGATCTCTATATAGTTACAAGGAAATACAAATATATATTTTATCTTCTGTTTTATACATAAACATATATGCTTATGCATAAAACGTATGTATACACATACATATATACATATTTTTCTACACCTTGCTGTTTGCAGCAATGCATTCTAGAGATTTCCCCACATCGGTGCTTGAGAGATCCCCCATTTACACAAACAGCTGCATGCTATTCCACCATGGGGGTGCACCGCAGCTTAGCTCATCTTCCTGAGACTTTTCTATGCATGCAAAAACACACCCCCCCACAGTTTTAATTAATAAGGTTATCTTATACATACAGTTTTGTTAACTGCTTCTTTCTTGCATTAATAATCTATAGTGAACATCTTTTCATGTCAATCAATATTCATTGACATTACCATTTTCAATGATTTCACTGTTTGAATGAATCTTAATTTATTTTCCATTTCCCCACGTTGGGCATTTTGATAGTTTCTGCTTTTCACTCTTACAAATGGGGCCAGGAACAAATGTCCTTGTTCATTTTTATGCACTGGTCTCATTTGTTCCTTAAGGTGGATTCCTGGAAATGGAATTCATCGCATTAAAGGGCACGCACGTGTCTGATGCGTTGGGGACACGTTGCCAATTACCCTCTGGAAAAGCAGTGCCAGGCTACAGCCCACGAGAGTGGATGTGTGGGCCCGTCCCCGACCCTGTGAGCTTCAGTCTGCTCCATCTTTGCTGACTTAACAGATGAACGACTGTACAATTATTTCAGGGAGCAAGACCCTACTCTTGTCCTCTCGAGGTGAAACCAAGATCCTAAGAGCTACTGAAAAAGAGCAGATGGGTTCCAGGTGGCCTGGCCTGCGGTGACCTCCTGCAGCCTGTTTCCCTGGACCGTGCAACTTGGGTCGATGCTTTGGCTGGGGAGAGACCAGAGCAAGTGTTGTCTTCTTGTCCTGAAAGACGCTTCCCTGTGCTCTCTGAGTTTATTTCGATGGGGACCCCTTGCTTAGATTCGGGGGTATTTCAGTTCACTGCCTTCTGACAACGCTAACGTTGCGCACTTCCTGAGTGCTTGCGAGGGGCCACGCATTAGAACCAAGATCTCTTCGTGGATGGCAGGAATACAAGGTAGTATACATGGAACACGTCCACGAGCTTTGGGAAGATTTTTGTTAACAAAAATGTGTCCCTGCGATGTTCTGTTTTCTCTTTGAAACTATTATGGAGGGGAGTGTTTTAGCCCCTTGCAAAAAGTCTGCTCCTCACCAACCTCTCACCTGACGGTTTTAGGATCTGTTGAGGGTTCTTTTCTGGATCAGTTATGTCACTGCGAGTTGCAAACAGTGACTTGGCTGACGCGCTTTTCCTCCTGCTGTGACGAGCAGACCTTCTGCTCCAGAGAGGAGCCCTCCCTCATCCACTGGATCAGCCAGTCCCTCCTAAAAGGGCTGGGCCAAGGGGACCAGGGCGTGGACAAACATCCCTCCACTCAGGGTCTAGAGTGGACACCATTGGCCCCGCTGCGCCGCCTCCCTCCCCACAACAATTTCAAACTTTCGTCTCCAGGTTCTGAAAAATCCAGAATCGTCCCCTGGCGTCTCTCCCTGGGCCAGCAGGAGACCATGTTCGAGGTTGTGAAGTTTCCTCCACCTCCTCCCCAACAAGAAAACTGTTAGGAGCATCTGCCCTGGGGCTGCTCCTAAGAGGTATGTGACTTGCTGGGGAACAGCTAGTCCAGCCAGCCTCAGGCCTCTGCTGCGGAGGCTGAGCGAGAGGCAGTGCCAACTGAGGAGCAGACGTAAGCCTGGATCCCTACACCGCTAGCTGTGTGGCTTTGGGTGAGTGACTTACCCTCTCTGAGTCTCAGCTTGCCTGCTCGTGTCAAGATGGCAGGGCTGACCTCAGAGGTTGCACATGACGATCCGTGTGCTAATGTGTATGAGAGGCCTGGCACGTAGTAGGCCCACAGAAAATGGGCACTCCATTTACAGAAAGAGAGTCACATGATCTACTTCTCTGGGATTTCGTGAGGATTAAGTGAGCGTTCACCGGCTAGCTATAGTGCTGCCTTGCACGTCAGTAGCCAACAGGGTAACTGCGATGTTTGATTATATTATTAATAATCATGTTAAGGAAGACAAGAGTTAAGCTGGGAGGGTCTCAAGGACGATGCCGTCCTCCAGCTGGGGCTGGCGTCTCTCCCTCCTGTGTCACGGGGGTCCTGCTGTAAAGAAAGAAACTGGGTGGAAAAAGAAAGAAAAGACTGTTTACTGAGCACCCCTTGTGTGCCAGGCACTTTCCTAGTTATCATCTGCCTTTTCTCCCCTTCACAGCAACTAGGCTGGGATGGCTGTTGGTGGCATCAGGCTCTTGGTTGTAAGTAACAAAAACCATCTCAAACTAGCTTAAGGAAGAAAGGGAATTCACTCGTGTAACGTGGCTCATGTGACTGGACAAGCCTCAGGTATGGCTGGATCAAGGGCCTCCAGCGACGTGACTCAGCCTCTGTCACATTCCTTGCTCCTGGGCACTGCATCTCTCCACCGTGGCCTCAGCCTCAGTCCACCTCTCCCCTCCCTGAGACCAGATGGCCACCAGAAGCTTCAGGATTTCCCCTCCTCCACACGCTGGTTCAAGCGAAGGGAGCGCTTCTCTCCTGATGCCCACAGAAGGCCCAGAGAAGGCTCTCAGCCCGTTTTGAGTAACGGGCACTTGCCCGAGCCCATCCCTGTGGCTGGAGGGCTCAGGGCAGACACCCCCCGGCAGTTGGATGTGGAGTCAGCTCCGTTCCCCAAAGGAGAGCTGGAGTGCTCGTCCCAGAGGAGCGGGGACAGATGCTGACAGACAAAAGCAACACGTGTTCGCCGCGCTTTGGGTCTGTGCGTGGGCCGGGGTTGGTCACTGGGAGGGAGCACCCGCGTGCCTGGCGGGGAGGAGCGGAAGAGCAGAGTCGCCCGGCGAGGCCCGGGGTGAGGACCACCGACTCGCGCCGAGCTCCCCGCTTCCTCTGTGGGTTATATTTAGCACGAGGAAAGCTGTCAGGCTCTTAAATATGCATGGGATTGGAAGAGCCGGGAGGGAGAGAAAGTGCAGGTTCTGCATGTGCCAGTGAGGAATTAATTAGAAATAAACCGCGTACGCGAAGCTGTCTGAATTCTATTCTGCTTTTGATCTGGCTGCCAACCGATGACTTTGGGAATTCTCCACCACGCCGTGAGCACCTGGGCCTGGTGGGCGGCCCCTCCAGCAGACCGCAGCCCGCTCAGCTCCGTGCCCGAGAGGCGGGGAAGGCTGGGGCCCGCCTTCCTCTGCCTGGCTGCTGTCATGTCTCGGCCTGGGGCTGACGCACTCCTGTGGGGGTGCACATCCAGAAGCCATCATTGCGTCTGCCCCGGGGAGGTGGGGCTGTGTACAGGGCCTGGGGCGGCCAGGGCCTGGGTGCTGGCAGAGACCATCTCCAGCCGTGGCAGATGATGCCCAGGTGGCCCAGAGCGCGACCCTCTGCCAGGGACCCTCGGGCCCTTGACGCTCACCCTCCCCATTGGCGCTGACCATCGTCAATGTCCGGTTTCACCCACCAGGTGCCAGGCTGGGCCTCTGCCGGGTCCAGGAACACCTGGCCCTGCACCTTAGGCACTTTACAAATGCCGGTTAGAAGCTGAGTCTCTGAGCTGGGGGGACCTGGGGCCAGAAAGAGGTTTTACAAACGTGACTCATCACGCCACGGCCTGCCTAAAATGCTCTGGGGGCTCCTCATGGGACGCAGGGTAAAGCCCTGCTGGCTCTGCCCTGCCAGCCCTGACCTCTTCCGTCCCATCCTCGCGCGCCAGTGTCCTCCGCACAGAGGGCTCTGGCACTCAGGGGGCTGCGCTTGTTCCCACTCGCGGCCTGTGCCCTGCGGCTTCCTCTTGTTGGAGCTGTGCAGCCCAGGTCTCCGCGGGTTGGGTTCTGCTTATGACTGGGGCTCGTGCCATTGGTCAGCCTTCAAGGTGCCCCCATGTTTCATGTGTTAAAGCATCCTGTGTAATCAGGGATTTGCCCACCTGTGGTCTGTCACTCCCAGCGGATTTAAGTAACAGGGAGAGACAGGGGTCTGCACCCGGCTGTCGCCCTGGTCCCTGGAGCAGTGCCTGGTGCAGAGCAGGGCTTAATACATATTGCTTGAATAGAAGAAGTTTGTTTGATTCCATTTTTGGAATAAATTAATGGATACATAAAATGCATTCAGAAGTCAAGTTCAGAGGTCTTCATACTGTCTTTTAAATGTTCCTATTTTTTTTATTGAGATAATTGTAGATTCCAATGCAGCTGAAGGGAATCATGCAGGGAGAGCCTTGTCTACTCTGCCCCGTTCCTTCAATGGGGACAGTCTGCAAAACTTCAGTACGGCATCACGGCGAGGCCCTGATGGAACACATCTTCCTCACTCGGATTTCCCCAGGGCCCTTGCACTCGGCTGTGCCCGTGGACGCACATTCCGTTATCACCTGGGCAGGTTTGCGTCTCCACCTCCACAGTCGAGACCCCGGGCAGTGCCAGCACCACAAGGCACCCTGCACCGTCCTTTGATAACCACACCACCGCCCTCCTGCATACTATTAATATTTTTTAAAGCCATGCAATTTTTGTTCCAATTAATTCCATGCAAAACTCTAAGTAGGTAAGTGGCAGGTGGGCCCGGGGGGCCAGCTGAGGCTGTGCTCGTCACTCTGCCAGCCAGGATCCACCATCGGGGCCCCTGCCGAGACTTGGGATCAGGAGCAGGTGACACACAGCAGCCAGGGTCTCAGAAGCCACCATAGAAGCGACTGGGCAGCTCCAAGGGGCTTGGTGCCGCTGGGTTCAGGGGCAGAACGTGAGGTCGGGGCCAGGGGTACCTCACCCTAACTCACTGCCAGGCCTCCTTCCGCCGGGGAAAGGACCGCGTGCACGTACCTGCTCCGCACACAGCCTCACTCAAAGCCTTCTGCCCATCTCCTGAGGGCAAACTGAGGCACAGGAAAGCAAAGTGACTTGTTCCCACGGATGCAGCTTGCACGCGGCGGGCCTGATGGAAGCCACGGTGGTCTGCTCTGGCAGCCTCAGCCCTTTCCCGCCCCCTGACTTCTGGGGCCCTCAGGGCAGAAGCTGGCAGGGCCCCCTCTTCACGACATCTCTGCCAGCAGGTTCGCTCTTGCCCTGTGCTGGGACCAGCCCGTCTTTCTCAACTCCGGCCCATCTCCCTCCACGTCCCCCGCTGCTCACCTGTAATTTAGGCCCAGTCCCGTGGGTCCAGTTTTGTTCAGGTTTCCAGAAACCTGCTCAAGATTCTGACTTCATTCATCTAACTTTTTTCCCTGTGAAGACTGGAATTCAGGGATATTTATCTTGCTGGGTGTGTGAAAGCCTAAATAAAATCAGCTTCATCTGTTGGCAGCTGTCAGCTGATAAAGATGAGAATCAAGTGTTTTCCGGTGTAATGAGCGACGCAGGGGCAGCGTCTTTGTTTAGTTCTTCTCTGCAGAGACGGTCCTGTGCCCAGTTTGAGAACCACCCTGGGACTCCAGTCTCTGTCCCCTCAAATCCTGTCTAGACACTTAGACATCCTGCAAGCGGACGGATTGCCAGGGGGCAGCCGCGTGGAGATGGGGATGTTTGTCACTTTGGGGACAGCCACGGAATGTTCTCCTCAGGACAAAAGCACAACAGCTTCCCTCTTTTCCTGCAGTCTTTTTCCTGGGTCAGGGCCCCAGAAGGGGATCCTCCTCCCCTTTCCTCGTCCCAGGGTGGCCCCTGTGGCCGGGTCAACGCCGGTTCCCACTCTGACAGGCCGGGCCTTGGGGACGGCCTGCTGGGAAATGCAGCTTCCCCAAGATGTGCCCTGCCGGAAAGACCCGCTCCAGAGGGTCGGAAACCCCAGTGGCTCAACTTTCAAAACCTGGACAGGTTACAACACTCCCGCCCACTTCCATGGCCACCGTCAGGGCCAAGCCACCAGCCTGTGCGCATGTGCGTGAGCATGTGAGTGTGTGCACGTGTGTGCATGTGTGTGCGAGCATGCGTGTGTGTGCCTGCTCTACCAACGAGGCACAAGCGTGTGCACCATGGCCCTTGTCATCATGGGGTTTATGCTGTGAGGAGACAGACAGGGCCCGGGCAGTGACGATGCAGGGCTAGTGATGCTGGGGGGGCAACCTGGGCTGTGGGCGCAGGGACAAGGGCTCTGGCACCTGCCTGAAGAGTCGGGAAAGGCCCAACAGACACAGGGCCGTGGCCAGGTCCTGAGGGGCGAGCTGCCAGGGTGACGTGTTGGGGGACGTGCTGGGCGGGCCTGGGCTGGCTGGGGGTGCTGAGGGAAGGTGAAGGTTCTCTCTTCCCAGTTGTGCTCTGGTTGCTTTGTGACTCTGGCTCGTCCTTCCCCTCTCTCGGCTTCGCTGTCCCCACTAGCAAAGTTCGAGGAGGACCAGAGGTGCCTTCTGACATTTGAGCAGCCCCTGGCAGGGAGGGGGACAGTTTCTGGAATGAGGATGGCCATCTCCCTGCCTGCCCTGACCGGGCTGCACTGAGCATCTTTTTGGAGGTGGGCCTTGTAAACACGGGGTTGACCCTGGGATGGGGCCGAGGCTGGGGCCAGGGCCGCTGGCAGATGGACTGGCATCTGGCCTAGTCCCCCAGACCTGCTGCTAAGGCTCGCAGCTGGCGACAACCTTTCTAGGGATGCCTTGATGCTTTGTCAGGTCTCCGCCAAGCCTTTTCGGAATCCTGACCGAACAAGGCGAGGATAAAATATGCGTTCTCAGGGCAGAGGCCCCGGCAGCCCATTATAGGAGACATTACCTTGTTTGAATTTAGAAATGAGGTCACGAGGGCGACATGTAAACGCAGTCTCTGTTTGCCTCTGGGGCCAGCTGTCCTCCTGTTCCATGTGGAGACACAGAATGCAAAGTTTACATTTGCTCTTAGGATGTTTGCGTCCCTTGGCGGAAGTCTGGAAGGCACAGGGCTGTGTCTCCGGGAGCACTGGCTTGCCCGAAGCCGGGCCGAGGAACTTGTCTGCAGTCTGGGAAATGATGCCATGGAAACGTGCTGTGTCCTGAGCTCCTTATTTCTCATCCTTGAAACAACCCCGATGGGGAGAAAACGTGCGCTTGCAAAATGCTGCTGGCTGCCCCCGCCCCACCCTGCCAGGCGGGGTTGGAGACCTGGGTGAATTGAGTGTAAGGCAGGGGACCACCCAGTCATGCCAGCTTGCTAAGCATGGCCCATGCGACACCTTGACCTGCTCACACATCAAACCCGAAGGCCACTACATTTGTTCATAAGGAATATCTATCATGGGGAATGAATGACCAGCCCATTTCTACTTGTAGGCAGAAGGTGGCTTGCTAAGTGCAGAACCGCAAAGCAAGTTTGCTAGTGACATAAATGCTTCCCAGCATTGGCCTGAGGAAACATCAACACCACTGCCTTGGAACATCTTCCGGCCATTGAGTCTTAAAGGTTTATATGTTTAATCATTTCGACCACAGGACCTTTGCATGTGACAAGGTCAAACCCTACCATAGTCCCTTGTTTTTGCAGCATTTATCACAATCACACTTTTGCACTTATGCATTTGGTCATGTCGCGAGTATGTGCCTACTGTCCTGGACTGTGCCCCCTGTGAGAGAGGGGCCTCCTTAGTCTTGTTCAGTGCTGTAACCCCCAGGCCTAGCATAGGGTGCATAGCAGATGCTTGATAAATATTTGCTGAACAGTGGCTAAGAACCATGATAAGGGAGGCTCTACTGTTATCCTTTTATAGATGAGGAAGGAGACTCAGAGAGCTGAAGGCATAGGCCCAACAGCACAGCTGGTAAGCGGCAGAACTGGGACCTGTCGCTGATTGGAGGAGCCTCTGAACATCTCCGTGTCAGTCCTGGTGATCTGATTTCATGGTGGAGGCCCCAGACAGCAATCTCATGGCCTCTGTTTTCCTCCAGGGTCCTCATCTACTAACAGTGGTAGCTGCCAACAGCCGCGACCCACAGGTGCCAAGATGCAGGCACGGGGAGGCTGAGTAATTCTCCCCAGAGCACAAGGTGCAGAAAGGACTGAACCCAGGACTCTCTGACTGCAAAGACGGTTCCCGTGTGACGCGGCTCACCGCCAGCCCTCTCATCCCCACCGGCGCCTCTCGCGGAGCATCTACTCTGCCTGCAGCACTGGGTGTCCCTCGCTGAACTGCCACCACCTGGCTCACTCTTGCTGGACGTACGTGGAAGGTCTCTGTACCCCTCGGCAGTCAGGCTTTATGGAACCAAAGCCTTCTCCACAGGCTCTGAGCAACTTTCTCTCCACCCTCCATCCCATCGTCTAATGAAAAGCTTCGTTAAATTGCAAAGAGGCACCTTTGTCCCGAGACAGGCTTGTTGGGAAATATATTCTTTTCTTTGTTAAGCCTGATGGGTTCATTTCACTTATAAAATGAAGTCTCAGAGTTGTCGTTCTAGAAAGTCCTAAGACAGGCAGCAGTGGGGGAACAAAGTGGCTTTCCCAGAGATGCCAGGAAAGCTCTCAGCCTGAGGCGGAGGCTGTCTGTCGTAACGGGTAGGAGTGGGGGCTCCAGAGCCAGACAGCTGTCACAGGCTGCGCGACCTCAGGCAGGAGGCGTAGCATCTCTATGCCTCAGTCTCCTCATCTGTGGAATGGAATAATACTAGCATCTGCCTCCCACAGTGTCGATGTGAAGACTAAACAAGTCAAGGCAGTGAAGTGCTCCGGTGCAGAAGAAACAACACGCGTCAGGTATTCTTGTTGGCAGCGGCAGCGTTACTGGAGCTCACAGCGGGCACAGCAGCAGCCCACGTGATGAATCAGTTAGGAGCACCTGGCCACTGGTAACAAACAGCGAAGTAGCAGTGTCTTAGGATTGAAATTTACTTCTCCTTCCAGTTTGAAAGTTGGCTGTCCACAGCTGCGGTGGCAGCTCCCTGGTGTTAGCAAGGGCCCAGGTGTTTTCTAGATTTTTTGCTCTTCCATCTTTAGCATGTGGCTTCCACTCTCAAAAGTGCCTCATGGTCTAACATGGCGGCTGAACTGCAGACAACACCTCTGTGTTCCAGGCAGGAAGGAGGAGGCCTGGGGGAGTACAGCTCTCACCATTCCTGTAAATGCTGAGGGTGTCCCGCTACAAGTCCCTGTGACTCTGCCAGAGGGTTTACTCTTGGCCCATGTGGCTGAGCTGGTGGGGCCCTGGGAGAAGCCACCAGGGGTGAAGGAGAGCTGGTGGAAGAACACCCCAGCTCCCTTGCCTCTCGGGTGGGATAACTGTGAGAGGCATGTTCTAACCATCTCCCCCAAGACTCCAGCAGGATTGACCTCCACTTGCCCGGACCATAACCTACTCATGCGCAGTGCTGGCTTTCTCCCTTTCTCTGACGCACCTTTGTCTATCCTGCAAAAAAATCCACTTGCACTTGAATTCTCGACTTACAGTCAGCTTCTCGGGGACCCAGTCAAAGACAGGAGGCAGGGCAAAAAGAGGCACCCCCAGCTGTCTGTCCACCTCTTACAGGGCCCTCCTCCTGGCAGTTCCAAACAGCATGTTCACCCCCTTGTGCCCTGGCTGCGAGGGCAGCTGGGCAGTGAAGTCCGTTAGCTGGGGCTCTCTCACCCGGGACAGAGACAAGGAGCACGGCTGAGGGAAGGCAGCCAGTACTCTCTGCCACTGCTAAAGAATGAATAACTATGGAAAGTTTCTATCTTCACCTCATGCCAGACCTGAACAAGGAAATGCCGAGTCTCTTGGACCCTTGAAGCTTCCTGAAAAATTCATTCATTCATTTCATTTGACGGACGTTTACTGTGTCCCTGCTGCGTGCTTGGCCCTGGGACCCCATCCAGAACAAGACACGGCTCTCCGTCTCACGGTGCCCATGAGTAGCGAGGAGGCAGCTGTGGTTGGAGGCCCAAAAAGCAGACAAATGGCAGGAGATGAGGCAGGGGGTCCACAGTCCCCAGACCTCCCACGCCTTGGGGGCCATCACAGGAGTTTGAGCTTCACGATAGAAGCAAAGAAAGGTGATGGAGATTTGAACCAGGGCTGGCATTTTGCCTTTCGCTGCTGCATGGAGGGTAGTCAGGCTGTGGGCCAGACGCGTCCTGACTGGCTGGGCGAAGGCCGAGGGGATGAGTTGTTGAGAGAGAAGCCCCCTGGGGAACTGGGGCTCCTGCACGTGGTTTCCCTGCTGTCCACTGTGCGCCAGCCTCCGCGCCCCTCCCATGAGCCCCAGGAGGGTGTGTGTCATCCTACTGCTTCTGTTTCTCTGGAGAAGCCTGACTAATACAGGGCCGGAAGTTCCAGTCATGTCCCCTCATTTTACACAAGAGGAAAACAAGGTACCAGCTTTGTCCAGCTCATGAACACAACCCGGTGCCTGGCATATAGCACGGACTCAACACCTACTCACTGGGTGAGTGAGTGAATGAAGATTTCAGTGATCGTGGGAGAAGAAGCTCAGTGCACTAGCTCTAGCCAGGAAGTGATGGGAGCAAGATGGACAGGTGGTCAGCTTAAACATTTCCTGAAGATCATATCTGCAATTCTCAACCAGGAGACATTCTCCCCCAGGAAGCATCTGCTAAGGTCTGGAAACATTTTGGTTGCTTGGCCGTGTGCTCCTGGCATCTAGTAGGCAGAGGCCAGAGACGCTGGTAACACCGTACAATGCACAGGATGGCCCACAGCAAAGAATGATCCCGCCCCCAGTGTCAGCAGGTTGAGGAACCTGGGCTGCGTGTGACTCCTGTAGAACATTAACCAGTTAAACAAAGATCATCTAATTACACAAGCCATTGAGAGGAGGTCTCTCTTGTGTCCCTGTCCTCTCCCATCAAGCATCCCCCCTTCTGCGAGCACCTTTGTGGAACTAACCTGCGCCCACCTCAATAATGAGTTTTAATCAGGCTGAGCCTCCTCCAGGGTCACATGACTGGCCTAGCCAATCACAGCATCATTCTCTGGCCATCGTGAGTGGCACACGATGGCAGGTGGCCCAACCATGCCACTGCCAGTCAACCGAGAAAGAGAAGTCCTCCTGCTCCTGGTTCTGGAATTGCCAGAGGTCACACATGGGGACAGTCATCACAGGAAACAGGACAAGGGGTGGGGAAAGCCCGGCCCCGACGACATCCTTTGTGCTTCCGCCTGAGTGGACTGGGTCTCCTCGCTGACAGCCACAAAGGGCTTTGCTAAGCACGGAGAGCAGCAACAGGGACCGAACACTCGCTGGGCCCCAGGCACTGGCACTCACGCAGCAGACAGCCGTGCCCTCCTCCCGCACCCTTCTGGGGAAGAACCGTTACTTCCACTTGAACAAGCAAGTTCCAGGATTTCACTCACAAGTAACAGATGACGAGACTCAACCTGCTTAACTAATCAGGGCATTTACTGACCAAAGTACCGCAAAAAACTCCCAAAAATTTAGGCCAGGCTTGGCCCAGCAGCCAGTCCATGTCCCCAAGGTCCCATCCCTTACCCCGTCTTCTGCAGTGATGGTTTCCTCTGAGGATGACTCCACGTGGTTCCAAGATGGGTCCCAGGAAAGAGAGTGGATCTCTCTCCCAGAATCCTCAGCGAGAGTCCTGACATTCACTCTGATTGGACAGTGTTGGGTCACGTGGTCACCCTGGGAAAACCCCCCCCCCCCTCGCTGTAGCTAGAGACATGAAGCATGGTGATTGGCTTAGCTGAGGTCACGTGCTCCTCGCAGGAGGCGGAGGCGGAATCCGCTCCTCCGGAACCACTTGCATTCCCAGCTGGGAAAGGCAGGGGCGGGAATGAGTCAGGAAGACTGTGGGGAAAAGGTCTCTTAGGCCAAGTGCGGCCGAGGCGGAGGCAGCTGAGAGGGTGATGTGACTTGCTCTAAACCCCAGTTCCTCACACCCAGTCAGGATTTCTCCTAAACAGCCAGCACCACCTGCTGCCCCAAAGGGGGTGAGGGGAAGATCAGTGGGGGCCTTGTGAGGGCCCGGGAAGGGCTGGAGGCATCGTGGTCAAGATGGCAACAGTCTGAGCTGCCACTGCCTGTGTCAGACCCACGAAAGGACTTCCATGTGGTCCAGCTCAGCGACTCCTAAACAGCTATGTGGTTGCAGGGGGGAGCGGTGATTATTCATACTCTTATCCCCAGTTGGAAGGTGAGGAAACCGTGCCTCATGTTCAGGGTTCCAGGCCAGGAAGAGGAGGAGCTGGGGCTGAACCCAGGTTTGTGTGACTCAGACCCACCAGAGGAATTGGCTCCCGTGATTATGCAGGCTGGCAAGTCCAAAACCTGCCGGTGACCAGCAGGCTGGAAACTCAGGAGAACTGATGTTCTGGTTCAAGTGCAAAGTAGAATCAGGAAAAGCTGATGTTGTAGATGAAGCGGGAAGACAGTCCATGGGGGAATTCTCTCTTGCCTGTGGGTAGCCCGTCTTTTTCTATTTAGACTTTTAACTGATTGGATAAGACCCACCCACATTATGGAGGGCAATTTGCTCTACTCCAAGTCCAAATTTTAATCTCATCCAAAACACCCTCATAGAAACACCCAGAATATTGTTTGACTAAATATCTGGGCACTGTGGCCCAGCCAAATTGACACAAAATTGACCATCACCGTCCACTTTTTGCTCCAAAGACCAAGACTCTTGGATATTGATTTTTAGTACTTTGCTAGTTTTTTCATTCTTTTAAAGGATTGATTTTAATTATGCAATTCATATATGTATAGATTATGCTGTGAGTTACAAAAGCTGTGCACTGGCCATCCTCTTTGTAAATTGCAAAACATGACAGGCAGGTGCCCTTTGCCCATGGTACCCAATCTTCCAGTTTTTCCCTTGGGGTGACATAGTACACCTGTCAGGGAAGGCTGAGTTATTCCACAATAACAACAACAACACACAGCCCAGATCTCTGGGCTTCAGAGCTTCATGTCCATATGGGTTGGGAGGGGGTCTGCTCATTGGGTTAAAGTTGTCAGGGGGTTACCATCTTAAAGATGGCTGGTTGTCATGCCAGAACAGAAAGAGCTCTGAGGAGTTGCGCAACAGCAATTAAATGCCTCATGGTGGCCCCCATGATGCTCTGCTCACACTTTATTGGGCAGAAGTGGTGACATGTTCCCACCCAACTTCAAAGTTGGGCCAGAAGTGCAGTTGAAATATTTGGAGACAAGCATGGTGGCTACCATGCACTGGGATCAGTTTGTGCATTTCATTTGAGGCCTCTTTCTATACATTTTCACACATAGGTAGGTACCCACAGAAAATATATAATGTATTATATTATAAAGACAACTCTGCAACTCTCTTTTTTCCCTAAAAAAAGTATCTTAGAGAACTTTCCACATCATGATGTGTAACTCTGCTTCATCCTTTTAAAGGCTACAATGGATGTCTTGGTTTGGACACTCGATAGTTTATTTTGCCAGCCTCCTGTGGAGATGGTGTCAGTTTTCCCTGTCACGAGGAGTCTTGCAATAGATGTTCTAACCTGTGCGCTAATTCCTCAGAAAAATGAAAGACCTGTGTACTATCTTGCATATTTAAAATTTTAATAGATACTAAAAATGTATCTTCCAAAATGATTGTATCAATATATACTCCTACTGGTAGTATATGCCAATTCCTCACTTATTTCCCAATAAGTGATACAGGAGATTTCAAAAAGTTCATGGAAAAATGGAATCAAAACATAAAAATAAAATATATAAACTTTGTTTCTCAACACAAACTCTAGCAAAGTCAAGACATTTTTGTAAGTGATGATCCCAGCCATTTAACCCATTCCTAAAGAGCTGAGGGTTCTGGGAATATAACCATGTCAATGCAGCCTTTTTTACATTATTAACTAAGGAAAAATGGGTGCCCTTTACAGATGTTTTTAAGATCAGGAAACAAAAAGAGGTCAGAAGGAGCCAAATCAGGACTGTAAGGTGGATGCCTAATCACTTCCTATCAAAACTCACAAAATTGCCTTTGTCTGATGAGCGGAACGGGGAGGAGCCTGTCGTGGTGGAGAAGGGCTCTCTGGTGAGGCTTTCCCAGGAGTTCTTCTGCCAGAGCTTTGGCTAACTTTCTCACAATAAGCAGATGTTGTGGTTCCTTGGCCCTCCAGACAGTCAACAAGTAGAATGCCTGAACTATCCCCCAAAACTATTGCCACGACCTTGGCCCTTGACCAGCCTGCTTTTGCTTTGACTGGACCACGTCCACCTCTTGGCAGCCACCGCTTTGATTGTGCTTTGTCTTCAGGATCGTCCTGGCAAAGCCGTGTTTCATCTCCTGTCATAATTCTTCAAAGAAATGTTTCAGGATCTTGGTGCCACTTGTTTAAAATGTTCATGGAAAGCCCGGCTCTTGCCTGCAGCTCATGTGGGTGCAGCAGTTTGGGCACCTATCAAGTGGAAAGTTTGCTCAGCTTTAATTTTTAAGTCAGAACTGTGTGAACTGAACCAGTTGAGATGTCCATGGTGTTGGCTGTTGTTTGTGCTGTCACTCCTCAGTGCTCTCCAATTAGAGCATGAATAAGATGAATTTTTTTCTTGAAAATCGATGTGGATGGTCTGCCGCTATGGGCTTCATCTTCAACATTGTCTTGTCCCTTAAAGTGAGTTATGTGTTGGTAAACTGCTGATTTCTTTGGTGGCATTTTCCCCACAAAGTTTGTGTAAACCATCAATGACTTCACCATTCTTCTACCCAAGCTTCATGATAAATTTGATGTTTATTCTCACCTCCATTTTAGCAGATTCATGTCGCTCTGATAGGGGCTGTTTTCAAACTGCTGCCTTATCCTTCTCAGTGCCTCACACTAGATCCTGCTCAGACATGTTATAATAAGGTAGTATCACTTTATTTTGGTGCAAAAAAATTTTGAAATGCTTGCATAATTTTTTCATAATATGCATTTTCCATGAACTTTGTGAAGACCCCTTGCTTATAATGCAGTTTACATTTATTTTTAAGCTGATGGAAGATTCCCTTTTAATTGTTTAAAAATTATTTTAAAAAACATTACCTTTAAACAATTTAAACAATGGAGATGTATAGAGCACAAATCAGAAGTTCCCTGTCCTCTTGTTCCCATTTCTGATTTCATGCCCCTCTCCAGAGAACCACTGTTCAAAGTTTGAGGTGTATCCTTCCAGATTTCTTTATGCATTTACATAACACACGTTCATACACACTATGCATTCATAATTATGTGCTGACGTTTCAACGCATATACGTTATCACTGTATTATATATTATTCTGGAGCTTTCTTTCCTCCCTCCTTTTTCCCTCCAATTTTTAACATCTCTTATCATATTGGTTTTTATGAAATTAAATTTACTGGCTGTTTAGGTTTTCTTTTCTCTTGTTTTTCTGTCTTCTGACACCCCGTTTTTATCTACAGATGAGAAGTAAGAAAGGGAGGGACGTCGATGATGGGGCTGCCTGCGCTTCCCCTTCCCCTCCCCGGAGATGAGTTCCGTGGGTGGGGTGGCTGCGTGCAGACACCTCTCCCAGTGGAGGCCGGGCAGGCGCAGGCCGGCTGGCTGCGGAGTCTGCAGTGAGGACCAGAGCGGCAGGGGCTGGCGCGGCTGAGGATGGGGATGTGAGGCAGACAAGAATCGTTCCAAACTCCGGTGGGAAGAAGAACATCTCCTGTGGCAAAATCCTGCAAAATGCTATTAAGGATAAATTTTTTATTGTTCTGTCCTGCAGGCAACTTGGGAAAATACCATCATCTCAGCATAATTGAGCTCCCCAGTCTCACTTTATTTTTCAGCGATGCTTTCAGCACCGGTCCTGATTCTGGAAGAATGAAGCAGTCACTGCCGCAGCCACAGTGAGAGAGGGTGGAGCCAATGCAGCAGGAGACCGGCCCCAAGAACGGTGACCCTAGGGGCTGGCCAGGCTCTCTCCACACCATCCCCTCCTACACTCCCTGCCCCAACCAAGGGTTACAGGAGGGAAATGGAGCAGATAGCTGTGTAACTCTGGCAAACAAACAAACAAAAAAAAATTAAGTAAGCCAAATGACAAAACACAAATCAGGAACCATGCACGCCATTTTCTCCCAAAATGACTAGACTTACTTATTTACAAACACGTATGTGCTGCTTCTTACATGCCTGTTACTGTTGTAAGTGCTTTAGGAATACTAATTGATTTTTTTTTAACAAAAACTTTATTTTGGGAGTCATGATCTCCTTGCTTGTCATGGAGGTGGTGGGATGGGTAACCGAGAGTGGGAACACCTGGTGGGAGGGTTTGTGTACCGAGTTTGAGTGCCACCCCAGGTTGGGCATGGTCCCATTGGCTCCCTGGGCTGAGGCAATGGCCCATTCTGTCCCCAAGGTCATAAGCCACTGGCCACCTCTGCTGCTGTCTCATGCCCACACCTTGGTTGGGCTTGGGCACAGCCCATACCATGCCCCTGGAGTT
>NW_012150875.1:282515-285156 GCF_000956105.1 Propithecus coquereli
TTTCAGGAGCTTGCTGGGGAGGTTGGGGACTGCAAAAGCTTGTGCTAAACACTTCACTGTGAATTTTCTTGGCAATTCCTGTTCTTCTCTTGCAATTTCCTTTTCTCTTTTCTCTTCTTTAGCTACACATTCTTGTTCTAGTTCCAACAACTCCTCATTAGTCAATTCCTCAGGAACCATCTCTAGGGCAGGAATTTTTCAGCTCCACTGTAATCTTACGGGACCACCGTCGTATATGTGGTCCATTGTTGACTGAAACGTCTTTAAGCAGCACACGACTGTATGTAAATAAAGGTATCCACACCACCTAGGTCTGTGAAAGTATCCAAACCCAACAACGAAATTGCCTAAAGATGCATTTCTCAGAATGTATGCCCAATGCTAAGTGGCAATGACTGCGTACTGGAGTTTTTAGCAGCTTATTGGAAAGAATCAAAAAAACATGACAGCATTAACTATGACAAACTCAGCATTGTCCTCAGTGTGCTTGCTGGGCTGGGACAGTCACGTCACACAGGGTCTGTGAGGGCTCCTTTGGTCCCTGACCTCCACTGGTGGCACCTAAGCACCTAGATGAAACCCTACTTTGAAGGCCTTCCTGCACTCTGTACATGTAACCACCATGCCGTCTGTCTTTGCAGAGAAAGTTGCCTCCTGATTCGTGGACCCCATCCGTGGCGCATGCCACGCACTGAGGCATTCAGCCAACTCAGCCCAAAGTTCTCTTGGACAGAGATCAATGTGAGGTTGTTGTATCTTCATTTGCAAAACAGATATGCTGGCAATTTATATTAAAAGAAAAGTGCACATCCCTTAACCCAGCGATCCTATCTGCACGATCTATCTTAAAGGGATCAAACGTGGCACTTAACAACCCAAGTTCCCCTGCGGAGGACTCGTGTTCTCCTACTGCCCGCTGTTCGGCCTCCCGGGCATTGCAGGCCAACCTCTGATGGCGAGGGCCTGGCCAAGCACCGTTGTTAAATGTTTCGACTTTCACATCTGCATACACAGATGTCAACTTCAGGGTTGTTTGTGGTCAAAAAAACAAAACCAGAAACAATCTAAATGTGATGAATAGAGAACATGCTGGTCCATCTGTTTAAGAAATATTTGCTGCTATGAAAGGTGACAAGTTAGAGCCACACTAACAGATCTGGAGCGGTGCCACTGGAGCTTTTTAAGGGAAAACAGCAAGTTTTCTGTAGTGTTTATTGTCTGATTACAGGTTGAGGGGTCTGCAGGGGGTGTTTGCGGGAACAGGGGAGAGGCATGGATGGAGGTATGAGACTGGCAGTGGGATAGGGAGGGCTGGATAGATCACCTGTTTTTCTGTATACATTTTGGTTATTGCTTGATTTGTTCTGACGAATGTGCAATGCGTTTATGATTTAAAATAGAAGAACATGAGAAAACATGGATATTCTTCATCGGTTCGTTTGGGGGCCCTTGTGAAAGAGGAGAGTGCCCTGGCGTGCCCTGGCAAAGACAGGACCCTGTCCTGGACCTGCCAGCCCAGGAAATGAAGCGCCACTCAGGTGGCCACTGCCTGTTCCAATCTGGGAATAAATATCTTTTTCATGCAAAAGAATGACCGTGCATGGCCTCTCCGGGTGGGCGATCGATTCTCTTCTTGCACCGCGGCTAGCTTGCCTCAGTCGTGTCTGGGATCCTGCCAAGACGTGGCGTCAGGAAAAGGAAGAAAACAGGAGAACCAGGTCAGATTAGCTATGGCGAGATTCATGGGCAGGTCCATTTCAGGGCACGGGCTCCCCTCTGGTCTGCTTTTCATTTGGGCCAGTTAAATCACTCCTAATTTCTGTTCCATTCCTCAACTCCCAAAGAATTCTAGAAATGAGAATGCCTTCCCTGGCCGGCAGCCTCCTGGCTCCGTGTGCCTGAACCAATAAAGCGTGTTTCCTCCTGCTCCTTCCCTGTGATGTGCTATCAGGGTCTGTAATGTGTTTCTGATGCTATCTGCGGTGGGGTCCATGCCCTGGACCGCGTTCAGGTGAGGAGATTCCTGGAGAAGATAAATCGCTGCAGAGATAGCAGAGCCCGAGTGTTGGCAGGGTTCCCGGGTTGAACGGAGCCATATGTGTTCCCAAGTGCGGACCTCCAAGGTCAGTCGAGCCCAAGCAAGAACGCTCAGATCCCAGAGGCCTGTGGCGTAGATGCTTTGCCGCTGAGAAAGCCTGCTGAGCAGCTGGGGACGGAGTGATCGTAGGCCTGGGGACGCGTCTTTGCTATGAAGGCTGGGACTCGCGGCTCCATGCACAAGCCAGGGTCATTGGGGTGGTGGTCACAGAAAATTCTCCTCAAACTGGCTTTAATAATACAGAGAGTTTATTGGGACCTGAGGTAATTGGAAAATCATGAGCTGGTGCAGTTTCAGATAAGGCTGGATCTAGCAGCTCCAGAAAGCTGGCCAGGCTAGAGTTCCACCCCCGCCAATTCTGCACCCACTGTGTTGACTTCATCCTCAGACCACCTCGTCTCCTGGCCACAAGATGACAGTCAGTGCCCCTTGTTGCCATTTGGGTCCAGATCTAAAATCAGTAGAAAAGAGAAAGGTCATTTCCCAGAGGGCTCAAAACAATGTTCCAGAACTGAGTCTTGCTGGTATTCACCGGCCTGACCC
>NW_012150875.1:285206-286895 GCF_000956105.1 Propithecus coquereli
TGGTTTAAGTTAAAAATATTAGTAAAATTAATTTCACCTGTTTCTTTTTACTTTTTATTTTCTTTTGTTAAGGGGATTACTAGATAATTTAAAGTGTGGCTCACATTATATTTCTATCCTACGGGACTGGTCTAGAACAGCAGTTCCCAACTCTTCTGGGTTCACTGTGTGCTTTCAAATACAGTGACGCGCTACATAGCATTTCAGTCCACGACGGACCGCGTCTGTGACGTGGTCCCATAAGGTTGCAATGGAGCGTAGACAGAAACCCTATCTATGGCACTTGACGTGGTGTTGCAGATCAAGCGGGGAATGTTGATATTCAGAAATGGGGCTGCGGCGTTTGGTTTCCCACATGAAAAATATATAGTCACATATTAACGGTGGGGATACAGCTGAGAGATGGGTCGTTAGACAATTTCATCATTGTGTGAACGTCACAGAGTGGTATTCACACAAACCTAGATGGCGTAGCCTACTACACACCTAGGCTATGTGGTCTGCCTATTGCTCCTTGGCTACCAACCTGTACGGTGTGTTACTGTCCTGAATACTGACGGCAACTATTACACAATGGTGAGTACTTGTGTCTCTAACATATCCCAGCACAGAAAAGGCACGGTAACAACGTGGTATAGGATGGGCGCAGTGGTTCACACCTATAATCCTACCACTTTCAAAGGCTGAGGGGTGAGGCATGCTTGAGGACAGGAATTCGAAACCAGCCTGAGCAAGAGTGAGACCCCATCTCTACGTTCTCTTCCTGTTCTTATAAAACCACCAGTTCCACTTCCACAATAGTACATTAATCCATTATCCCATTAATCCACGAATGATCCGATCATCTCTTAAGGGCCCCACTCTATTGCCACATTGGGGATTAAGTTTCAACATGAGTTTTGGAGGGGACATTATAACTATAGCAGGTTGTAAGCACCATTTCCAGAAAGATTTGAAGTTGAGTTGAAGACCTTAACGCTTTCTATAAATCAATGCAGAACACCATTTGATCTTAGCAGAAGAATGCCCCAGACAGTCTCCCTGGAAAGTATTTTGAGAAGCTGAGTAGGATCTTCTAAATAAAGGTAGAGGCCTTCTGCTTCTGATTTCAGTTCCCAATTTTGACACCACCAGGACCCTGCCTACGAAAAATAGAAAAATCAACCGGGCATGGTGGTGCATGCCTGTAGTCCCCGCTACTCGGGAGGCTGAGGCAGGAGGATCGCTTGAGCCCAGGAGTTTGAGGTTGCTGTGAGCTAGGCTGACGCCACTGCGCTCCAGCCTGGGGGACGGAGCAAGACCTTGTCTCAAAAAACAAACAAAATATGGTACAAATGATTAAAAACAGTACATCTGTATAGGGCACGTGCCGTGGACGGAGCCTACAGGACCGGCGGTTGCTCCGGGAAAGCCAGTGAGTGAGTGCTGGGTGAACGTGAAGGCCTCGGCCATTGCTGTCCACTGCTGTAGCCTCTAGCCACTGTGCACTGAGATGATGCTAAATTTATAAAAAATATGTCTTTCTTCAATGACAAATTAATCTTAGCTTACTGTAATTGTTTTGCTTTATAAACTTTTTAATTTTTTTAACGTTTGACTCTTGGAATAACACTTAGGTTAAAACCCAAACACATTGTACAGCTGTACAAAAATATTTTCTTTCTTTGTATCATTATTGTATAAACTTTT
>NW_012150875.1:290842-305659 GCF_000956105.1 Propithecus coquereli
TGTGTGTGTGTGTGTGTGTGTGTGTGTGAGTGTGAGAGTGTGTTTGTTGGGACTGTATGTATGTGTGTTTGTTGGAATGGTGTGTGTGCACACGTGTGTTGGGATGGGGTGTGTGTACATGTGTGTTGGGATGGGGTGTGTGTACATGTGAGTGTGTGCGTTGAGATGGCATGTGTGTGTGCGTGTGTGTGTTGGGATGGGGTATGTGTATGTGTGTGTGTTGGGTTGGGGTGTGTGTGTGTGTGTGTTGGGATGGGGTGTGTGTATGTGTGTGTGTTGGGTTGGGGTGTGTGTGTGTGTGTGTTGGGATGGGGTGTGTGTATGTGTGTGTGTTGGGTTGGGATGTGTGTGTGTGTGTGTTGGGATGGGGTGTGTGTATGTGTGTGTGTGTATGTGTGTGAGGCAGTCAGAGGGGTGGTTCAGGACCCCAGCAGTGTGCCGTGGCCGGGTGAGCTCTTCCCCTGGGTGGCGTCAACAAGGTGGGCTCGGAGCCCATGAGGGGTGAGGCCACCGTGACCTGCACCGTCTGGGAGCCCTTCCTGAGGACACAGTCCTCGTTTGAACCTCGTGACCACTGAACTTAACAGACACGGCTGGCCGTGGGGACGGGAGGCAGAAGGCCAGCTCTGCCTGGTGTCAGTGTGTGACACGGCACCACTCCCAGCCCTGGCGTAGGCTCAGTTTTCCTGTCTGTGCAATGAGGCGCTAGTCCCCTAGAGCTACTGTGACAAAGCCCTGGGAAGTTTAAAACAACAGAAAATTTTCTCTCACAGTCCCGGAGGCCAGAAGTCCAACAGCAAGGTGTGGGCAGGGCCGTATCCCCCCGAGGCCGTGCTGGAGCCCTTCCCTGCCTCCTCCTGGCTTGGCAGTTGGCCAGCAGTCTCGGGCGTCCCTTGGCTACAACACCAATCTCTGCTGTCGTCACTGCACACGGTTCTCCCTGTGAGTCTGGGTCCCACATGGACGTCAGTCATCTCGGATCAGGGGCCTGTCCTGCTCCAGGACCCTCCTAACCAGGTACGTCCGCAATGACTCCATTTCCGAGTCAGGTTACATTCTGAGGCTCAGGGATTGAGACGTAAACTCATGTTTTGGGGGAACACAATTCAGCCATGACAAGTGATGACGAAGATGCCTCTAGTGACTGCAGGAAAGACTGTGTGAGACCCATGGGGCGCACAGAGCTCAGTACCTGCACACAGTAGGTGCTCAATCCAGACAAGCTAGAGTGCCTCTGGATCACACTGGGCTGGGAGAGAGGGCTTGTAGTGGACAGAGCATGGGTTTTGGTGCCAGGCAACCCTGGGCTTGAATCCAAGCTGTGTGAGCCCGGGCAGCTTACCCGACCTTCCTGAGCCCACTTCTTCTCCTGTGAACCTGACCCACAAGGGTGTGGGGAGGGCCAGCTCTGCATGAGGCCAAAGCACATCGGAGGTACCGAATTCGTACGCCATTCTGGGCCTCAGTTTCCGCACCTGTCCAAGAGGGATGGCGATCGGGGGTCCAGACACAGGATTGCTGCGGCGATCCCAGGAGAAGCCAGACGACAAGAAGCTTCGACCGGCAGAGCCCGGGCCTCCTGGTGAGGGGTGACGCCCACCTGAGGACCAGGCAGCCTTGCAGCAGGCTCTTTGCATCTGTGTCACTTGTGGTCACTTGGACAGCCCAGTACAGGGGCCTTAGGTGTGGTAGGTCCTCGGGGTGTGACCTTCCACGTCAGTATAAACTGGGCTTTTCCAGGAAGGCTGGCGGGACAGCCGAGGGTCCCCTGCCTGAGGATTCCCGGCTTGACTCAGCACAGAAGGCCCCACCCCTTGGGGGTGTCGGAGGAGCCAGTTCCCCAGGGTGAGGATGGGAGACGAGGGGTGGCCCTGGGACAACAGTGTCACTTAATCTTAGCTCGACCATCGGTCGGCCTGCGGACGAGGTGTCAGCGCAGGCAATCATTTATAGCAATTTCTCCCCGTCCCGTGTCGCTCTGCCTGTGGGTTGGACTAAATTTTGCTTAATGGCCAGATGGATTCAGACGTGCAGATTTTTAGTCCAAACTACGTCGAACAGCCATGTAGACTGTTTTCACGCTTCAATCGTTCATTGAGTTGCTCACTGAATATTTCGTGTGCAATGACAATGCGTCAGGCAGCGTCTGGGCACTGCGCACACAGGAGACAGACTGACTCCATGGTCACACAACTCGCGTCCTGTGAGGCTGAATGACTGACCGTGGGGGAGGCACCTACTATGTGTCAGGCACGCTCTAGGCAGTGCTCCCTGGGAGAGCTGGGGACAGGACAGACCAGGACTCTCAGTCTATTCAGACTTCGATAAAGCGCCCACTGCTGGCAGTGGTGATGCCCATGTGTGGGCCCAGCCTGCTTCGAGCTGCGGCCTCGTGCTCTGCGGGAGACCAGGGAAAGGCCGCGTGGGGGCAGTAGGAAGGAGCCTGGGGGCGCCAGGGCCCCGGCTCTACCACCAGTTTGTTTTGCGATGCAAAGCAAGCCCTCCGCCTCAGTTTCCACACCTGCAAGGCAGACGGCGGGGCTGCTCTGGACCTGTGGTTCCCACAGGATGCTGAGTGGGAAGCACCAATCGTCTCCGTGTTAATTGTTATCATTTGTTCTAACGTGAACCGGGAAAAACATACAGCACCAGCGCGTTGAGCCCGCTCTACACGGTTTCCCTTAAAGGGGGATATTGAAGTCGAAGAACTTGGGTAGGGGGTGGTTGAAACAAAAACGTGAAGGAAATGAAAGTGCAGAGGATCATGGCGACACCTCCCAGTGGGGGACACGGGCCGAGGGTTGGAACACGGGCCGCAGAGGATCTGCAACGCTCACCTCGATGCTCTGGGGCCTCCAGCCGCACATCCCCCAGGCCCCCTCCTGCCACCTCCGGTGGTGGGGAGGGCCCGGATGTCCTGTTCAGAGCAGGTCTTGGGGTGAACAGCCACCCACTCCCGGCACGTGTGGCCTGGGGCTGCCTTGGCTGGCGGGTCCTTTGCAGGGAGCAGCTGCCGGGGCCCAGGCGTCTCTGAGTGTCCTAGGAGACCTACCTGGGTCTCTGCCCAGTGCCCTCCCCGGTGCCACCCTACCCACCATCGTGGCCCTTAGGAGCCTTGCAGGGTTGGGAGCCTCTGGGGAGGGTGCCGGGCCCCAACTGCTGCAGGAGGAGCTGGGGTGGCCCCCAACCAGCCCTTGCCTGCAGGAGACCAGGCCTGGCAGGAAGGGGGCCCTGTCCACCCCTCTGCTTTCCTGAGTGAAAGGATGGGCAGTCACTCGGCTTCCTGGAGGCTCAGTTTCCCCTTCTGTGAAAGAAGCTCACAGCCTGGTCTCCACCCCAAAGCCTGCGTGGGCCGTGGCCAACACACCATTATTTTTATGCAACTGCATTCACGTCCTAGAGCTGCTATAACAAAATTCCACAAACTGGGAGGCTTAACCACAGAAAGTTCTCCTCTCACAGGTCTGGAGTCCAGAAGTCTGAAATCAGGGTGTCCGGAGGGCCTCATTCCTCTGGAGGCTCCAGGCTGGACGCCTTCCTTACCTCTGTCAGCTTCTGTCCTCAGCAGTCCTGGGCTCCTGGTGAGATCACTCCAACCCCCGCCTCTGTCATCACATGGCTTCCTCCCTCCGTGTGCCCTCCCCCCTCTTCTAAGGACACCAGTCCCTGGATCAGGGCTCACCCTAACTCAGCATGACCCATCTTAACTTGCTTACATCTAAAACAACCATTTCCGAGCATCCCCATACGCTGAGGTTCCAGGTGGATCAATTTTAGGGGACACTATTCAACCAAACACAGAGGCTATTTTCTTCATTGCTTCGTCTAGTCCTGAAGTAGCCCAGTGAGGTCAGTATTATCACACCCATTTCTCAGATGAGGAAACTGAGACTGAAGGGCCTGAGGACCCAAATAGCTGCTAAGTGACAGATACAGGACTTGCACCCAGGCCCTTGGAACCCAGGGAAGCCTCTCCAGCTGTATAAACCACGAAACTGGTGGCAAAAAGAACACTAAGGAAGAAAAATAAAAAGAAAGAAAACTCAAATGGCCTCTGCATGTTTACAAGCAGAGAATCTCTCCCAAGAGTGGGGTATAAAATTTTAATATTTTAGGCAGGCAGGCCGGCAATGCTTCTTGTCTAGACACAGAGAAATGCTCAGATGCAGAATTACTTCCAAGCTCCAGCCGGTACAGCGGCGTCCCCACGCATCCCCCCAGATGAGGGGTGTCATTTACTTTGCATTTGTCAGCAGACACCACAGAGGCCCCGGCCGCCGTGGATCACCGCGTGGCAGCGGACCCCAGAGAGGGTGGCTGGCGCGCTGTCTTTTCCCAGACAACTGAGCTGCTTGCGAATCAATAAAAACAAGGTTGATCGGGCTGGGGGCCCACCCCGCTGGAGGCTCGCACGCTGCCAGACGGCGTAACTGCACAAGCGGGGTCATTAAACCCGTAATTAGCTTTCTCAGAGAGGGAGTGAGAGAGGAGGGTGGGCTTGGCGTTTCCTGTTGTTTGCTTTATTTCTTTCTTATTTTCTGTCTGGGAAGGTAAGCAGAGCAGGCTCCGATGGCATGATGGGGACAGGGACTGTGGCAGCTCTAGTCCTGAGCTCTTCCAGGCTGTGTGTCCTTTAGCCAGTTCCTTCCCCTCTCTGTGCCTCGGATTCCTCATGGCGGAGTTGGCAGAATTGGCCTCTTGAACCCTAGTAGTTCCCACCGGACCCACACTGGGGAGAGACGAGAGACAGGTGGGGCTGGAGAGACGGTCTCTGGGGCTCAGGGCTGCTGCCTTTTGCTCTTCCTAAAGCTGCCACATCAGGAGTGTGCTGTGTGGTCAGCACCAGGCAGCTCGCCCACTTGCAGATGGGGAAACTGAGGCTCAGAGCCAGGCAGTGGCAGAGCCAGGGCTAGGACTCCAGTCTTCCTCCCCTCCAGGATCTCTTCCTGCTGCATCTTCAATCGGCAGACATTTCCCAAGCACCAACTGCGTCCCAGGCTGGGCGCTGCAGGACCCTGGTCTGGCACCGCAAGACCAGTGGGACTTTGGAGCCCGAGCAGGGCAGGAGGAACCTGCCCTACCCCTGGCTAAATCTTGTTACTCATCTCGTTTTTATTAAGACTGAAGAGCATTTATTGAGCAGCTACTGTACGATGAACGCTCAAGAGGCCGTATGCTCCGTTCTTTCTTTCCTTACAGGGAATCTGTGACTAGCGAAGGGGGAGGGGTTAGTGGGGGGTGAGGTGTCAGTCAGCCCAATGTCCTTGTCACAGAGCTGCCCAAACCCTCCCGGGACAGCTGTAGACTTTTTCCTTCTCCCTTGAGCCCTCACGTGCAGTGGCATCTGGTAGAAACACGCACTCCTCACCTTGTCCAAGCAGCGGTGGCATAAACAGCACCAGGAATGTCAAGGATCACAGGCTTGAAGGCTCGGAGTTGAGTTGTCATTTTTTTTTACATTATTTAATCGCCCAAACCATGTGTCACTTTTCCTGCAACATAACTACGCGGCATCTCAGAAATGCTCATGGGGCAAATGTGTAGACAGATGGGCCCGGCGCTCGCTGCAGTCCTGGCTCTGTGCTAGAGACTCTGGGCATTACCTCCTTCCCGCCCCAGAACAATCCTCGGGGGTAACGCCCTGTCCCCTTTTCCAGACGATGAGAATGAGACGGCCACAGCTTGTGTGGTCGTGAATACCGGCCTCCCAAAGATGTCCAGGTCCCAATCCCCAGAACTTGTGACCACGCTAGGTTACCGGCCAAGGTGAAGGCTGCAGGTGGAATTAAGGTTGCCGACATCGGACCTCGGGATGGGAGCTTATCCTGGGTTCGCAGATGGGCCCAACGTGATCACGAAGGTCCTTCTACATAGAGGAGGGAGGCGGGGGAGTCTATGTCGGGGTGACGCAGCGCTACAGGAGCCGTCCCAGCTCTGCACAAGGAGGGAGGGGCCTCTACAAGTGGGAAAGGCAGAGAAATGGATTCTCCCCTGGAGTTTCCAGAAGGCACACAGCCTTACCAACATCTCTGTTTTCAAGACCCAGTGCAGATTTCTAGACTGGCCTCCAGAACTGTGGGATCGTAAGCGTGTGTTGTTTCTAGCCACCGCGTTTGTGGCAACCTGATATAGCAGCCGTGGGAAACCGACGCAGCTAAGTTACGCTCCTACATTCACGATGGGGCCGGATCTAAACCCAGCCTCCGCGACGGGTTTGGGGACAGCCTTGTGAACCAGGCTGGCAAATCCAAGGCAGTCCCGGGAGCTCTGCTGGAACCACCCGGGAAGGAAGGCTCCCTCGTGCTCAGGGCTGCGGTAGGAGCGCCGCAGGAGTTGGGCTGCAGGTGCTGGGCTTGCTCGGCCGCCACTGGGGGCTTGTCCGTCTGAATGACGGAGAGGTGGGGTGAGCGGCGAAGTGAGACGGTGACATCGTGCGAACCCCTGGACACCACCATGCCTGTAGCCAGCTGGCCTTTACATTCCAAGAACCAAAAATCTGTCCCTTTTTGCTCAAGCTGGTTTGAACTGTGCTTTCCATCACCTGCAGCGATGAATTCCTGGCCGTCTCGGGGCCTGAGCGCGGCTTCTGAAAGCCCGAGGGGTTTGAAGTTGGTTTTGTGCTGTTCCCTGTGCGCCTCCCTTTCAGAGTTTCAGAGAGAGAACAAAAGCCAGGTATCAAGGGGGCTTAGATTCGCAATCTCAGAATGGACAACCTCGAAAAGCCTTTTGGTTCCTTCTTTTACACTTTTGTCACTGAGCACAGAGAGGGGGGTGACTTGCCCGAGGTCACACAGCTAGTAGGAGACAGTTGGAACTAAACTCTGGGTCTCTTCACCCTCACCCCCTCTTTGCCCTCTGCAGCGCCACAAGAAAGGGCTTCGAGTCTGTAATTTCGGGAGGGTTTTTGCTGACAGCGCTCAGGAGAGAACGAAGCTTGCCGGGCCCTGTGCGCCACGCTTATTATGCGGCCCACGTTTTCTTGTGGTTGAGTGTTCAGAAGTTGCGTCTGGCTGAGCCACCCTCCAGCCCAGGACGCGCCTGGAAGTCATTTGTGAGATCTGCCGGGGGTGGGCAGCTAACGCCTCCTAGACGAGGCTTCCTTCCCGGCCCCCAGACTCCCGGCCCCCTCGAAGTGCTGCAGAGAGAGGAATGTGCCAAAGGTGAGTCCCCAGCCACACGGATCTCCCCACCGGTCACCTGCCGCGCTTCCAGGAGGCGGATGGCTCCCCTTAATGTGCCGCGTGGAGCCAGGAGGTCCCGGACCCCAGGTGGGCAATATCCAGTGTCAGACGCGGCAGATGCAGGGACAGGCTCTGACCCACGCGGTCCCGGCCAGGAACGCATCCTTCGTGTCTTCCCTCCTTGTGGCTCTCTCTGTTTTGTTCTTTTCAGCTTTGCCACCATTTTTAAAAACCATTTCCACCCGGGGTTTATTCCAGGGGACCTCCTCTTCCCGTGAACTTGTCTGAGCAAACTTCCACCCTCTCATAAGGACCCGGGTATTTGTTGAGCACTTACTAAGTGCCAGGAAGTTGCAGACAGTACTAGCTCAATACCAACCCTATGAGGTGGGCACAGTTCTCATCTCCTCTTAGACACCAGTGGACGTCCCAGAGATGCGGAGACCACACAGCTGGGAAGAGGCAACAGCAGGGCCCGAGGTGGCACAAATCTTATTATGTCCGTTTCACAGTGGAAGGAACTGAGGACCAGAACAGTGAAGGGACTTGCTCAGAGACACACAGCAAGTGAGTCACGGGGCTGGCGACAGCCGTTGTGGTTTCTGACTCCTGTTTTCTCTCCCGTCCCGGGGCTGCGTTGGCACCATGAGCATTAGACTGCGGTGGTGGGTAGATGACCTTCGCTGCATCCCTTCTGAATCCTGCCCTGGGCCAAGGCGGCTGGAAACCCTCCCTGGCTCTGGGAGCCATACTCAGCGACGGGGAGAGGCAGCAGAAAGTCCCCGCGTTCAGCGCTGCGCCAGCCTTTGGGGACGCGTCGCGCCAGTATGGTACCCCGGGCACAGGAGACAGCAGGATGGAGAGAGGTCTCTCGGAAGCCCAGTGGAGCAGAGAAATGAGAAAATTAAGTGATTTCATTAAACTTTAGGCAGGAAAAGCACCGACTCATCCACCACCCCCTTTTCTTTTTCTTCCCAGAATAATAATTGCTAAAATTTTTCCACGCTCAGCCCCGCAAACGGATTGAATCTTTTATCGAGTTTGGGTTTTACTGCGAGGTCGATTCCAGTCGGATTTTGTTTTCTCAATTAAGCACTCAGTGTTCATCTTGTGGAACAAATCGGGGTGTTCTTGGGGTCGGGGCTTCCCGGGCGCCTCCCCCGCCCCACCTCCACCCTCGTTTCGGAAACGGTTGAGAAAGGAGTCTCCAGCCGGAGCTGCTGAGCGGTTCGGGGCTAGTGTTGGTTTGATTCGCTCCCTTGTACAAATGTTGTGGCTGCTTCGCTTTAACGTGTGAACAGCTTTGGGGGGCCGCCCCCCTTCTCCAGCCCGATAGAACACTTCATACTCACGTTCTCTCTGGAATGCCTACCAGAAACGTGTTATATTCAGATGCAAAGTTATTTGTTAAAGTCGTCAAACTACAGCTGAAAAACATGATTTTTTTTATTTTGCCACATCTGTTTTTTTCTCTCATCACTAAGAAAATTGAAGTCTAAAATCCAGCAGACAGTCAGGCCTCGCGGAGCCGTGTCCTGTCTGCGGGCTCCTCTGACGCTCGTGGTGGCCTCTAATTAGATTGAGGGTTCTCTATATGTGGGGGCTCCGGCTTAATGCAATTTGGAAACTAAGCATGTTCAATTAGGTTGTATTATCAGGGAACCGTCAAGCACGTGGAAGAATTGGGCTGCATGCTTGAAACTTACAAAAGCAACATCACAAAACACACAGTCATTCCCGGTGAGATGAGCAAGCGGCATTTGCATGCCGTTTGAGTGATGCGATTCACTTTCCACCGGGAGAGCTCTGAGGCTCGGCTCTTCTTTAAGGAGCTGTGTGTTTTGATCCTGTCCTGGCTTGGTCGTGCTTCTGGGCCGCCCTCGTTTGGAGAGATCTCCTGCCTTTTGGCACCAGGTGTCAGAGCAGACATGTCCCTGCCTCCCTTTCTCAGGGCACATGGTTCAAAGACAGCCCCAGCGGCTGAGACCCAGAGTTTGACACTGAAAACCTCCCTGTGTCATGGTGTAAGGACCTTCCAGAAAGCAGCCAAAAGACACCTGCCCGGATGTGGCTGCATGAGTCCAAGTTCAGCTTTAATTCATTTCTTGACAGCTGGGAAAGCTTCGAGGCCTGAGGAGGAAAATTCTGACATCTCCAGCTACCTGAGCTCCCATGGCGCTATGGCTGGGTCAGAAAATATCTTCGTAGAAGGACAGTGAGTTCCTCAGCTACTCACCTGTCTATTTGAGAATAAGGACTCGGGTTCAGCCATTAGATCAATTTCTGGGCCAAGAGTCCTAAGAGAGGGCTGCAACCCACCCCCTCGTGTCTTCATCTGCCATCTGTAAAGTGGATGTATGAAAATGTAATTAATACATCAATTTATTCATTCCTCAAATATTTTACCTCCAGGCACTGGAGAGGAAAAAATGAGTCAGACACATTCTTGTCCCCAAGAAGCAGGCGATCTTTAGAGAGCAGAGCCTGAGGGAAGGATTAAGTGCCGATGATCTACTCCAGGGCGCAAGCCCAGGGCAGTGGAGGTGAAGGAAAAAGGAGGTGAGGTGGGCAGGGAAGGGGCGCCCTGCAGTGACGCAGGTGGCCCTGGCTGCCACCCAGCCAGCAGTGTGCTCGCTCAGGACATGGACTTCGCTGGAAAGGCTGAAAGGGGCACCCCCCCTCAGCGTCCCCAGGGAGAGGACCGGGAGGAATGCCACCTGGCTCCCTGGAGCTGGGACCAACGCCCACGCCTCTCAGTTGCCTCATCAGCCCCTCCGAGACTGCTCGGACAGCCAGAGGCCACACCCCGTGGTGCAGTGTCTGTCCACGTGTGAAAGTGGGGCCTTGGGTGGCGCAGTGGGGCGCTGGCCTAGAGAAGGAAGGTCCACAAGGCTTGTGACCCCAAATGGGGGGAGGGGCCAGTGAAGACGCGGGGGCACGATCAGGAGGGAGGTGAATTAGGCCAGAGGAGGGACGGCTGGGGAAAGTGCTCCAGGCAGCAGGCACAGCAGGGCCAGTGCGGTGGGCAGAAGGCAGCCTGGGGAGCATGGCTGGGGAGAACAGGAGCAGGGCCAGGCAGGCCTGGAGCGGGGCCTCGCCAGCCGGAGAGTGGACGGGACTGTGCTCCCAGGGCAGTGGGGGGCTCCCCTCTAAGCACCCGGGCTTGGCCCACAGCTCCCGAGGTGGCACTCTGCCTCTCGCTCCTTCTTTTCTCACTTCTCTCTTTTTCCTCTCCTTCTTTCTGGGCTGGGAGCCCAGGGAAATCTCAGAGCCAGCCACAGTCTCCAGACACCAGGGGTGAGAAAGTCCTGTCTTCCCTGCTAGACTCCTAATGAGTCACCTTCACACCTCGCCGGCCGCAGGGGACCTCGGTGCTGTGCCAAGAGCTGGCAGCCTCACTCCACTGCTGACCCAGTGTCGGACCAGGCAAGGGGACCTGGGGGATACACCAGCTGGGCTGGCCAGGCTGTCCTCACCAAAGGGCCCCGCCTGGCCATTTGTCCGGCCAAGTAAAGCACCCAAGGTGAGGCTGTGGCAGCCCCGGGGTCGGGGAGCCAGGGAAGTGGGTCTTGGAAAGTCTTTTCCTGCCATGCTTTTTCCTTAAGCACAGCTCCTCTCCATAGCGATTGTTCTGAGCTGACCACGGGAATTGTCCCCTCCTGCTTCTGGTGGCAGGCCATTTCCTGCCGGACCACAGGGGTGGGCCCATGACCCTGATCTGGCCAATCAGAGCAGCCCATTCAGTCCACTGTGATTGGGTCAGGGAAGGGCTTGTAATTCAGGCTGGACCAATCAGAAGTCCAAGATCAAGTCTCCAAGATGCTGTATCAATGAAGGTACGGACAAGGAGGTCCCAGCTCCCCGGCCTAGCTCAGTCTCCAGGTGTGACCGGCAGGATGTTGGCCTCTCAAAGTCCTAATTTCTGAGCCTGTGACTATGTCACCTCACATGGCAAAAGGGATTTTGCAGATATCAATAAGTTAAGGATCCCGAGATGGGAAAATTATCCTGGATTATCTGGGCGGGCCCAATGTAACCACAGGGGTCCTTTGGGGGAGGATAGAGGAAGAGGTGGCAGTGGTGCCATTGCTGGCTTTGTGGACAGAGAAGGGGGCCGTGAGCCAAGGAACGCGGGCGGCCTCCAGACCCGGACAAGGCAAAGAAACGGATTCTCCCCTGGAGCCTCCGGGGAAGGCAGCCCTGCCGACACTGTGGTTTTGGTTCAGCAAGACCCATTTCTGACTTCCGACCTCCAGAACTGAAAACTAATAAATATGCATTGTTTTAAGTCACGAACTTGTGGTAATGTGTTGGAGCAGCAAAAGGAACCAAGAACACAGGGTGCATCAGTTCTTGCTGTCAGGAGCTCCTTGAATTCAGAATAATGTCACCTTCTCTTCATCGGATACCTGGGGCTTGGCCTTGCTTGCAGGAGTTGGGGGGTCGATGGCTTCTGGGTTACCCCTGGTTTGTGGGGTCCCCTGTAGCCAATGTCCACACTGCCTGATTCTCCAGTGCCAGATCGTCCTCCTAGGGCCACAGAGGTCCGTGTGCCACACTCTTCTTCTCACTATCTGAACACCTGCCGGCTGCTGTCGGGTTAGCCTGGGTCTCCTCGTGCGCAGAGTTTGAAGGTTCTCCAGGTTTGGAATCGTTATTCTGACTGTGCTGTCCATGGGGTCTCTCTTTTCTGACGATGGCGGTGACGTGGGCACGGGGCCTTCCTCCTGCCTCCCTCTCTCTGGGCTCTGCATGTAGTGTGCACATACCTGTGTGGCCACCACCCGGATCACACACTGACCAGTTCCAACTCCCAGTGGACTCCCGCCTGCCCCCTTGCAGTTGACAGATAACCTCCATCCTGACTTCTAGCCCCGTGGATCAGTTTCACATGTTCCTGACATAACTAGAATCATAGGGTGTGTGCTCCTTGCGTCGGCCTTCTCTCACCGGGAGAGTCACCATGTCGTGGTGTGTATCTGTAACCCGTTCATCTTATTGCTAAGTAGCATCTGTTGCATGGTTGTCTCACAGTTTGCTTTTCCATCTCGTCTTGCTGCACGTTTGGGCTGTTTCCAACTTTCGGCTCTTACAAATAAAGCTGCTCTGAACGTTTGTGTACAACTCTGAGTCTGCACAGCGGTCCTTGTTGCTATTGGGGACATCCTAGGAGTGGCACTGCTGGGGCACAGGGGAGGGGCATGCTTGGTCTCAGTTCTTCCTTTGATTACCCTCTTCCTGGCTGGCTTTCATTGCGTTGGTCTGTTTTGTGTTGCCATAAAGGAACACCTGAGGCTGGGCAATTTATAGAGAAGAAAAGGCTTATTTGGCTTATGATTCTGATGGCTGGAAAGTTCAAGGTTGGGCACCTGCCCCTGGTGAGGGCCTCAGGCTGCTTCTGCCCATGGCAGAGGTGAAGGGGGCCGGCGTGTGCAGAGGTCACATGGCCAGAGGGGAGCAGGAGGGAATGCGGGAGGTGGTGGGCTCTTTTTAACAACCAGCTCTCTAATAACAGCTAGACGAGGGAGAACTCCCTCACCCTGCTTCAGAGAGGGCATTAATCTCTCCACGAGGGGTCCAACCCCGTGACCCAAACACTTCCCATTAGGCCCCCTCTCCAGAACTGGGGACCAAATTTCACATGAGATTTGGAGGAACGAACATCCAAATCATAGCATTCACTGTCAAAAAGCTTACTTCAATTTTCTTCAAAAAACCTTCCTCAGGGAGTTTTCTTCACGGGTGTGCACCCCCTGGGTTTCTTGTGTGTGGGAGCCTCTCCCTGCTGTGAATGGGCATCTGGAATGCCATCTATGGCGTCTTGACCAGACGCAGCGTTTACAGTCCCACTCACGTTCCTCAGCTTTGCGGAAGCTGTTCTGTGGTTCTCTGGCATTAGATGTTGCTGTGGAAAGTTCTGGGGCCAGCCCCATATTCCCCTGATTGGTGTTCTTGCTTGAATACTCGAAGACGTCTTTCTCCGTCCTTGAAATCCAATCATTCAGTTAGGATATGTCTCAACGTGGAACATTTTCAAAAAAATTTTCTTGGGACATAATGTGGTTTTATTTTTTAAAATATAACATTCTAGAAGTTTTTGTTCATTTCAAAAAAATTTCCCTGTTTCATATTTTTTTAATATATGGCCATCATTGGGCTTTTTCATTCAGGGACACGCAAAACTCTCCCGCCCCACTGTCTGCAGCAGGGTTCCACGCCTGTTAGCTCTGCTCGGTTCTAATCTCTTTGCCAGTCTCATGTTTGTTTCATCCCAAGCCTTTTCTCTGTGTCAATAATTTGATTTCCAGTTGTATCTGTTTTGTACTCTGTCATTTAAAATTTACTTCTTAGGTAAGTAATGACGTTATTTTGGTTTTTAACCTATTTCCTTGGGTGATCTTATAGCCTAAGTAGGATTTTCTGTTTTTATCATTTTGTCTTTGAGCTCTCGTTGTATTGAATGTATAATGTTTATTAAGTTTTTCTGTGAGGCAAAGCAATTAGGAGATATTGTCTTCTGTTTCTGAGACACTTTTTCTTCTTGATTGGGCTCTTTGTTTTTACAGACCTCTTCTTTCCCTCCCTCCCTCTCTCCCCTCCATCTCTCCCTCCTACCCTCCCTCCTTTCCCTGCTTCCTTCCTTCCTCTTTCTCTTTTTCTTCTAATATGTATGTTTGCTCGGTTGTCGTCTGTTATGGGCTGAACAGCATTTCCCCCAAATTTGTATGTTGAGGCCCTAACCTCCAGTATCTCAGAATGTGGCTGTATTTGGAGATGGAAGCTTTAAGAGGTGCTTAAGTTAAAATGAGGCTGTTAGGGTGGGCCCTGATCCTGTCTGAGCAGTGTCCTTATGAGAAGAGGAAGTTTGGACACGCAAAGAGATGCTAGGGATGTGCCCACAGAGAAGGGACTCTATGAAGACACAGCAAAAGGCAGCCACCTTGCTGATACCTTCACCTTGGACTTCCAGTCTCCAGAACTACGAGAACATAAACTGTTGTTCAAGCCGCCAGCTGGCGATATTTTGTTATCCAGCAAACAATACACCGTTCCTTTCTTTTCATCTGGCTTGGCTGTAGGCAGCTCATCCAAGACCTTCCTGTTTCCCATCGTGCTGTGTCTGAGACCCCAGAGTCTGACCCTGGGCGCTACGGCACACGTGTGGAGCTCTGGGTGTTTCATACTCTGCCGCTTTGCCTGGGAGCCCGGGAACGGCCGCCGGGGAGTGGGTGTGCGGCTGTGCGCCCGCCCGGGCTCTGCTCACGTCCCACGGCAGGCTGTTCCACACCTGGTGGGGGGTGTGTGTACCGGACAGAGACCCCTGGGCTGTGGCCACTCTCCCAGTGAACGCGTGGTCCCGGAGCCTCTACTGCAGGCACCGGGCCAGCCTCCCTGTTCCCAGCACCGGCTCCTCCCAGGCTGTGGGCAGAAAAGGCAAAGGATAAGAAAACGCATTCAAGTAGCTTTCCCCGGGTCTTCTCCGACTTTGTTACCTCCCCCCGGAGCCGCCAGCCCCGAGAAGTCAGTGTGCTGCGCCTCCACCTTCCTCAGGGTCCTCGGAGTCTGCCCTGGGCTGGCACTACTAAATTTAATCCCGCCCATGCTTGGGTGATGCTCTGACTTTTTTTTTCTTTGA
>NW_012150875.1:306134-349599 GCF_000956105.1 Propithecus coquereli
GCAGGGAGCAGAGTGTGGGCTCTGCAGCCAGATCCGTGGCTCACATCCCAGCTCCCCTCTTGCTGGACCTTGGGCGCGCAGCCCTAGCTCTCTGCCATGGCTTCCTGGTCTGTAAAACAGGGGTGATGCTCACCTCCTTCATAGTTTTACCGCGGGGCTGAACACAACACGTCACGTAAAGTGCTGGAGCCAGTGACGGGCACACAGCGGTCTGGAGGTGCAGCACCACTTCTCCCAGTTGCCCCTGCCTTCTCGGCAGCTTAGGGGACCCCTGCTCAATTTGTCGTGAACATGCAGAGACAAAATATTGCTAGGAAATGCGTTTTCATTCCGCAGAGAATTTCCCCGTCCTCAGAGGAGTGGAGCCCAGAGGCTGACCGCGGGGCCCAGGCAGCGTGAGAGTGGCACCGACTCCAGCGGGCTCACAGTCACTGAATTAGAGCCCAGGAAGACAGCAGCAGCCCCAGCAGGAATGCTCTGGTACGTGGCTCTGGGTGGCCTCTGACTCGCCCTTCTGTCCTTGCCTTCTTGGCTCACAATTCAAAACTTTGAAAGAGCAGGTTTTTCGATCCTCCTACCCCCGCCCTCAACCCTAGAGCAACAAGACAAGGAAGGAAGGTTCCAGCCCCGTCAGCTCCCCAGTGGGGTTCAGGCACCAGGATCCCTTCCCACCAAGACTATACCCGATGGGAGGGAGGGAGGTAACTTCCCAGAACGGAACCACAGCGCTCTTAACAAGGTAGACTGTGCAGCGCCAGTGGTCAGTAAATGAATGAATGGGTGAGCGGGTGGAGCACTGATGTGCTCACTTAACTTTTATCTGCTCCTCCCACTAAGTCAGACGCTCTGTGTACACAGGGACCGTGTCGCTCGTTTCCTGCTGCGTCCTCAGATCCTGAGCCGGGGCCTGGCAGGTAGTGGGCGCTGAGAACATGCCTGTCGGGCGAATGAGTAAACGAATGAGAGAATTCGTGCGTTACTAAGTGAGGCTTCATTCCCTTTCTGCTGCCCCTCACTGCGGTCTCCTCTGCACAGCCTGTGAGCTCTAAAGCACGGGCCCCTGCCCCGGCCCTGCCGCTCAAGCTTCCTTGAAGTCGTGAAGTGTGGCTCTTTCCTGTCTAGACTCTTCTGGAGTCCACAGCTGGGGAACAGCTGGATGCCAGAGGCTGCCATTCCCCCCCCCCCCGATCGTTTCCTACCCAGGAGCAGAAGACACAGCCCACCTGACTGGGGTCGACTCAAGGCGCGGGAGAGGTGACAGGCGATAGGAAGGGCGTTAGTCTCCTGTGGCTGCTGTTAACAAGTCACCACATACGTGGCTTCAAGCAGCACAAGTTCATGACCTGACCGTGCTGGAGGCCAGAAATCCAAAATGAATCTCACGGTGCCGGCAGGACTGCCTTCCTTCTGGGGACCCCGGGGGCAGGGGGGCCTGTTCCCAGCCTTTTCCAGCCTCTGCAGAACTCCCACATTCCCTGGCTCGTGGCCCCCACCTCCGGCCTCCACGCCGGGGATCTCACCACTTGCACCTCTGCTTCCGTCCCCACACCTCCTGCCTCCTGCCCCGTGCCTCTCACGAGCACCTGGCACCCACCTGAATAATCCAGGCTCGTGTCCCCACCTCCAGACCCTTAATGTAATCACCTGCCAAGTCCTTTTCGCCACGTGAGGTCACATATCCACAGGCTCTGGGCATCAGGATGTGGACACCCTGGGGGGCCGGGGTTCTGCTGAGGCCAGCGGGGAAAATCCCAGATCCACTCCGGTGGTCCTTGAGTCCCGAACCGGCAGAGCTCGGCCATGGAGCGGCTCTGTGGGCCGGGAAATGCTCTACAGACGTGGACCATTTTAGGACCAATGTTTCCCGTAATGTGTTAGGAAAGAAAATATTCTGGCCCAGGCTGGGAGAGAACACTTTCTCCTGAGGGACAAGACAGTCAGAGGGGCTGGAGGTCATTCAGCACAGGGAGGGCAGCTCCAGCGAGCTCAAGAGGAAACCCCAGGGACGCTGAGTTCTGCTCCGGGAAGAGACTCCCAGGAATTCTCTCTTCCTCTCCTGTCCACCTCCTCCACGCTGGTCCCCAGCACAGAGGTGACAGCAGCAAGGCTGGGGGCAGGGGGGCTGGGGTAGCCCACTGTCACTGCCCGGGACCTATTGCCCCATGGGTGGGTCGGCTGTCGCAGTGGCGACTTCCCAATTCTCCATGAACATATGAGTGCACATGTGCACACATTTTTTGTTTTATTCCTTAAAATACACACATTTTTCCTGTGTTTTAATATGTTTTATGTCTCTTTTTATAACAGTATCTTAACCTGTTTAACAGATGCAGACTCTCCATGGCATCCCGTACCATAATTTAACCAGGCCCCTTGGAGGAGGGGATGTGCTATTAAAAACAATTTTGCAATAAACATCCTTGCACATTTTCCTTTGCACACACATAGGATATGCCACTTTGGTGAGGAAGGCTTTCCCCTGTGAGCTAAATAATACCTGAGCTAAAATGGCCTAGGCCATGAGGAGTTATTGTTCCTGCATGGAAAGAAATTCAGTGGTGAGCAGCTGAATGGATTTTGCAATTCAACAGTGTCAAAGATGACATCTTCGCTTCTCCTGGTCTTTACCGTATGGTCGCAAGATGGTCACTGCAGCACCAGCCATCACGTCCACATTTAAGGCAGGAAGAAAAAAGGAGGATGGAATGCGGAACCAGCCACATCTTTCCCAGAGCCCTAGCCAATAGCCGATGACATGGCTGACCCTAGCTGCAAGGGAGGTGAGACATGGCCAGAGAGAAAAGGGTCGGGAGTGAATTTTGGATAGCTTTCGAACGGAGAACCTGTGGCTTAACCTTATTGATACGGTCCCCTTCCCTTGTGTAGTTTATAGTCTCATTGGGGAAGAGAGATGCTAATCAATTTAGTACAGACGCCCAGTTGGGAAGTGTCCCAGGTGGGATTCACACTCGGGTCTGGCTGGCACCAAAGGTTGTGGTTTTCTCGATGGCTCTTCCTAGGCATGTGGTTGCTTGTAATCCTTGCAATGAGTCAAGTTTTCTTGTTGCTTTCTCTACGGTTTATCGATTGTCTATTGTATTGATTTCTGCTCCATATGAGTTCAGTTCTACTTTCATTGAGTTTAATTTGCCCTCTTTTCCTAGTTTAAGACAGAAGTTTAGAATATTGACTATGCCATTGTTCTTTTTAAATATATGCATTTAAATCCCTAAGTCTCCCTCTAATCCCTGCCTTAGCTTGTCTCACAGATTTTGATGTGTTTTATTTTGATTACATTTATTTCAAAATATTTTAAAATATTCTTTGTGATTTCTTCCATGTTCCAGGAGTTATTTAGAGGTGTCTGGCTTAACGTTGAAAATATTTGGGACTAGTCGTATTTGTGTAATTAATTTCTAGTTAAATTCCATTGTGGTCAGAGGACGCAGTCGGTATGATTCCAATACTTTGAAATCTATCGATACCTGTTTTTTGGCTCAGCGTATGGTATATCATGGTGGATGTTTCACGTCACTTGAAAAGAATGTATTCTGTGGTTGTTGGGTGGGATGTTCCGTAAATGACAATAGGCTAAGCTGATTAATAGCGTTGTTCGAATCTTCCATAGACTTACTAATTTTTCTATCAATCACTGCTTCTTAAAAATCAATTATTGAGAGGGTTGTGTTTTAAATGCTCAGCTCTGATTACGGATTTGGCTATTTCTCATTTTAGTTCTGTCAGATTTTGCTTTGAATATCTTGAAACTCTGTTATTAGATGTAGTCACCTTTAGGATTTTTATATCTTCTTGATGAATTCACCTTTTTGTCACTATGAGGAGTGTCTCTTTATCTCAGGTAATACGCTGGTTCTTTTTTTTTTTTTTTCGGAGAGATGTTTTCATTAAGTATCTTTCCTCCTCATTTTACTTTCAATTTATCTGTGTCCTCAAAGGACTGTTAAAGTGTGACTCTTGTAACGGCATGTATTTGGGTCCTGTTTATTTTTATTTAGTCTGATAACCAATGCCTTTTGTGTGAAATGTTTAGTTCATTTCCATTTACCGTCATTGCCGAGATGGCTGGGTTTAAGTGTTGCATGTCGTTATTTGTTTTCTATTTGCCCCTCATGTTTTTGTTCCTCCTCCGTCTTCCTTTGGATTAATTGAATATTTCTTAGTATTTTGTTTTATCTCCTCTATTGGCTTTTTAAGTTACATCCCTTTGTACTATTTTTTCGTGCTTTCTCCAGATGACAGTGTACATCGTAACCTGTCCCAGTCCTCCTTCAAGAAATATTAAGCCATTTCATATACAAAGTTGGAACCTTAGAACAACATGTATTAGTTTTCTGTTATTACATAACAAATGACCACTGACGTCACGGTTTAAAACGACATGCATTTACTATCCCGCCGTCTTGTTTCTGCGGGTCAGAAGTTCCAGCAAGGCTTGACTGGGTCCCCAGGCTCTCGCCACACTCCATTCGAGGTGTTAGCTGGGGATCTGGTTTCATCGGCATCTCAGGGCCTTCTCCAAGCTTCTGTGACTGTTGACAGAATTCAGTTCCTGGGGGCTGTCTGCCCGAGACCCCCCAGTCCTAGGCCACTCCTCCCACAGGAAGACCAAAACATGGCTGTTTGCTTTCGCGAGGCTGCAAGAGAGCAGCTCTCTTTTAAAAAACTCACCTGATGAGACCGAACCCACCCAAGAATGTTTCCCTTTTGATGAAACCTGAAGTCAAAGTGACTGGAAACCCTAATCACGTGTGCAAACCCCCTTCCCGGCTGATTTATAATAGAACCTAAGCCTAAACATATATGGGAGTCTCATCCCATATATGCGCTGGTCTCACCCGCCCTCCAGGGCAGACGATCACACAGCGTACGATTCATTTCAGTATCATTTCCTTGACCACTTGGTGTTTTATGCTACTGTGATCATTCGTTTTACTTGTATATGTGCTGCAAATGCTATAACACCTTGTTGTCTTATTTGCTTTAAACAGTCAATAGATTTTTAGAGAAATTTTAAAATATAGTCTCATATTTATACATTTTACCCTTTCTGCTTTTTTTTTTTTTTTAAACTTGATTCTTTCTGCCAGATCCATCTTAGACCACTTTCATTCATCCTAAGAAATTCCTTTAGGATTTCGTGTAGCCCAGGTGTGCTGGTGATTAATTCTTAGTTTTCATTTGTCAGAAAACGTCATTATTTCCCCTCCAGTTTTGAAGGATATTTTTACTGGGCAAAGCACTTTAAGTTGGCAGTTTTCTCCTTCAGCACTTTAAAGATGTTATTTCTTTATCTTGTTTTCCATCGTTCCTGATGAGTAGTCAGCCATTATTCTTAATATTATTCTCCCGAATGTAATACATTTTCCCCCTTCTGTCTGCTTTTAGGATTTTCTCTTTATTCTTGCTTTTAAAAAGTTTGACTGTGATACACCTGGGTTTGCTTTTATTCACATTCAGGCATCACTTAGCGACAGGGATATGCTCTGAGAGACGCGTTGTCAAACGTCGCAGAGTGCGAACGTCACAGAGTGCGAACGTCACGGAGTGTGCTCGCGCAACCCTAGATGGTGTGTCTACTGCACACCGGGCCGTATGGCGCGGCCCATTGCTCCCAGGTTCTAACCCCGTGCATGTGTCACTGTCCTGGATACTGCAGGCAATTGCACCCCAGTGGCAAGGACTTGTGTATCTAACTATATCTAAACTCAGAAAAGGTACACTAAACATATGGTCTATAACCCTGCTCCATGCTTTGGGGGCTGGGCACGTGGTGCCTTATGGCCCGGCCTCGCGCCGAGGACCACGTGGGCTGCGTTGTGGCAGGTGATCACGGTTCATTAGAAATTTAACAAGGTCCGTTCTTCTTTCTACCTCTGGATTCATGGATGAATCGTACATCGTCTACATAAAAACAGAACTATTTCCATCCCCATGCCAAATCCCAAAACAAAATTCCTTTCCCTTCAGGAGAGAGAAAAGCGATTACTAACTGGAAGAGCCTCAGGGAGGGAGATTCACCCCAAAGAACCCGGAGACACCTCCTCATCCCATGGCCACTCAGGATGACGCGTCTTCTTGAAGGTTAATCCGAGTTGACACTTTTGTCCCAAAGAGAATAAACTTCCCCTTAAGCCTGTGACAGAGAGACATAGCCAGGAAATTTTATCCCAAAAAGAAAAAATTTCCAAAAGGGATTGAGGGATCCAACTTCTCCTTCTTGCCAAGCGTCTGTAATTTGGACAATTCATTGATGAAAGAAAAAATTCATAAAACAAAACTTGTCTTCTTAGCAGTAAGACGTCTGTCTGGTGAGAGGGGTTTCAGGGAGGATAATGGGACGTCTCCCCGGCGGTTTCCTTTCCGGGGTTGCGCAACAGCCGGCGTGGCTGCCTTCCCGCCTCCTCGCTCACCGCCTGTCGCACCTCTCCAGCTGTCCCCACGCCCCGTGTCCCCTGCCACGCTCATTGTTTCTGAGTCCCCAGCCACATCTGCCCACCTCGGGGCACCTGCCGCTCCTCACCCCTCCTGCCTCCTGAGAGGGCCCCGATCTCCCCGACCAGTTGATTCTCTCCGTTGCGGTTGTTGGCTGTGAGTTTGGGGACCTCAACTGTGCACACCGATGTGGGCTCACACCTGAACCCATCACTGAGACCTGTCCCAGCCCCGGCTCAGCGTCGCCACCCAGAGAACCTCCTCCTGGGTCCAGGCTCTGCCCCTCCTGCCAACGCATCCCTCCCGCCCCAGGGGTCAGGGTTTCCGGGACGCCGGGGTGTGAAAACTGTTGGGCAGTCTGGTCAGTCCTGGCCGCTGCCCTTTCATTCAGCCCTGTGGAGCCCCCAGAGGACCCCTCGTTGCTGAGGCTTAAGCCTCGCACCCTCCGTCCCGCAGCCTGAGCTGATGTTCGTGAGGCTCCATCAGCGGTGGATTCAATGATCTCCTGCTTTTTTTTTTTTTTTTTTTTTGAGACAGAGTCTCACTGTGTTGCCCGGGTTAGAGTGCCGTGGCATCATCCTAGCTCACAGCAACCTCAAACTCCTGGGCTCAAGCGATCCTCCTGCCTCAGCCTCCCGAGTAGCTGGGACTACAGGCATGTGCCACCATGCCCGGCTAATTTTTTCCATATATTTTTAGTTGTCCGATTAATTTCTTTCTAATTTTAGTAGAGACGGGGTCTCGCTCTTGCTCAGGCTGGTTTCGAACTCCTGAGCTCAAACAATCCGCCCGCCTCGGCCTCCCAGAGAGCTAGGATTACAGGCGTGAGCCACCGCGCCCGGCCGATCTCCCGCTTTTTATGTGTCCTTTAGACCTTTCCCGACCTTGCAGGCCCTGGGGGGAAAATGCCATTCTAATCGTCAGGTTTCTTTAGACTGCAGAAGTCTTAGAAGGATTTCAGTAAAAGTGGGAGGCTCCCCACTGCGGATCTGTGCTTGCCACTCTCAAGCGGCCTGGGCCCTGTTCTTGTTATTCTGGGTCATTGAACCAGGTTCAAATGTCATTGTTGTTTGCCTAATAACAGCAAAGGATCAGCACCCCAAAACCAGTGCATGCATAACAGGACTCTTCCAGTTTCAAGTAATAAAAGTCCAACTAAAACTGGCTTAAGGAAAAAGCTCTGAGGTTCAGCTTCAGGCATGGCTGGATCCAGGGGATCTAACAATGTCACAAGGAATGTCTCTCTCCATCCTTTGCCCATGTTTTTCTCCATTCAGTTTCCAGTCCCAAGAAGGGGCTTCTCATGCCATGGTGCTCAGGAGCTCCCAGTTCATATTCCTGCAGCTTAACATCCGCAGTAGGGAGTGTATGTCACCCGAGCCTCTCTTCACAGCTGTGGGCTGCTGCTCACTAGGTAGTCGGGCTCACAGTAACCAATTTCCAGGGCCAGGAAGATGAAAAGGATGAAAATCCCTGACCGGCTCGGCCTGGCCATGTGTCTTCTCTGGGAGTTAGGGTGGTATCGACCCTGTGGATGGAGAGAAGAGGAAAGTTGGGTGCTGTGGGCAGCAAGCGTGGGCGTGGATGGGGGTGTCCCCGATCACGTGTGCGACTGTTGGGTGTAGACCCTGCGATCACACCCTGGCACTGGGGTCTAGACCACGCGGGTTCATTTATGTCTTCTGAAGATATACAGCAGCAACAGGAGCGGCCTGGGCGAAGCAGGGGGCCTGGAGGGGAGCCCTACTCTAGAGACCCCACACTCAGGGGGGGCCAGGGAGCCCCAGGCTGCTCCCCAAGGACTCAGCATCTGGGGAAGATGACACAGTCGGGAACATCGCAGAAATGCCAGGCTTTCCAGAGCTTTCTCGGGGCACTTCACCTCTTGGGGTCCAAGGCTGAAATCAAGTCCACACCCACCAAACCTACTGTGCTTGGGTGGCGCCCCGCTGGGTCTGGAAGGCTGAGAACTTGGAGGCCCTGGGCTCAGGGGCCCCACTGTGCAAAGGCCACAAGGCTCCGCGGTGAGGCCACTGAATGCCAGGTAAGTCCCCCAGCCCAATTTCCAGGTCACTAGAGCAAGGGGGTTGAAACAGAGGCCTCAAGGCTGGGGCCCCGTCACCCCTGAGCTGGGGACACCCGCCAGAAACTGCCCTTCCCCTCCCCTATGGTGGGGAGTAAATGGTAAGTGACTGCCAAGCCCTTGGCCAAGCTGGGACGTCGTATACACTCAGTAAATACTAATAATGATGACAAGTGTCGCTCTTCCTTTCTGTCACCCCGGAATGATTGGGGTCCTTTGGACGTGCCTTTCCTGGGCCCCCAGACTCTGCAGAGAAGCCCGTGCCTGGCCCCACCCCAGGGCTATCGGCGAACGGGCTGTCGGCCTGGCTCTGGGTCCCCCTTGCTGACGACAGCCGCCTCCTCTCTGCCCTGCAGAGCGGCCTCTTCCCAGCACCCAGTCCCTGCAGCCTCCGCCAGAGCAGCTGACAGACGCCCAGGCCACACTGCTGCCACCAATCAATAGTTCTCATCTAATTTCTTTGCTTCCAGGCAAGTACAGGCAAGCGGGGCGCTGTGTCTGGGCCGGTGGGCAGGGGCCCTGAGGGCCGGGGGATCGATGGCCCCGCGGAGGAGCTGGCGGTGTCGTCCTGCGTGCGGGCGACGTTGGGATGTTGGTGATTGCAATTTCTCAGGGCTGTGACTCAGTGTCTGTGAGCGCCGCGGGTGCGTCTGCTAGCAGCCCTGTCGCCTGAGCTGTTCCCTTCCCTGCGTGGGCCCAGCCCGCCCCACCGAGTTCTTCCCCACCCACCTCCCCCTCCTGGGCTGGGCGTTTCAGATGAGCCATGTTCACCGGGACAGGTCCCCTGACGCAGGCGGACGTTCCCCTCACTGTTTGTTTTGGGTTGGGTTGGGTTTAGGAATTTTACAAACTCTGTGGGCTGCAACCATGTTCGTGCCCAAAATGAAACCTGAGCAACAGTGCTCATTTTTCCCACAAATACTTCCGAACATTTCCAGAGTCGGCTCCAGACCCCCAGGGGTGTGCGGGCACAGACCTGCGGAGTCACAGGCCTCAGGGGATTCATTTGACCTTGGAAGGCCTCAGTTTATCATCCTCTGAAATGGGCGGCCGGGAAGCGAGACAGTATCCTCTTAAGGATGCCTCTTCGGACAGGTCTGGCTGCAGCCTCCCGAGGGCTTCACAAGAGGGCGGAGGTGGAAGGAGAAATTCCACGTCTGCTCGAGTTCAAGGGCAGCCCCTGCGGAGACGCCGGCAGAGCCGGGTCTGGTTCCAGAGTTGCAGACCGGCCCTACTAGCGTCTAGTCGTGGGACTGGGGCACGTTCCTCCAGTCTAGGGCAACCGACTGGTCCCACGTGGCCCAGCTTTGGCACTGAAAAGTCCTGTGTCCTGGGAAACCCTTTAGTCCCAGGTGAGCCAGGACAGTTGGTCCCTGACTTTGGCTGCGTCATCAGTAGAGCGGGGACAGGAGCAGGTGGTCACGAGGCTTAATGCGGTCGTGCAAGTGAAAGGTGTGTGGCCAGACAGAAATCGATGCGTGGCGACCGTCACAGTCACTCGCCAGTGGACAGGAAGGAGCCGCGCAATGGCAGCTGGAGACAGCCTCGGCTCTGCCGCGGGCCTTCTCTGCCCCGCCGGTGGTCCTGAAGGGGCCGAAGCCCCCTCCTCCCCAGGTAATACTTGCTGACATTAATTGTGTGCTTGCTGCATGCCAAGCATGATGATAAATGCTCTTATGGAATGCCCTGTTCTCCAGACAATAATATTCCCATTTTACAGACGAGAAATCAGAGACCCACAGAGCTGAAACTACTTGACCATAGCAAGTCAACCAGAGTTACTCACTCAGGTCTTTCTGATTTCAAAGTACTCACCCTTCCCAAGACTGTGCTGCCTCCTGGAGGGAAAGAAACTTCTAGAACCAAAGTCAGGCATGAAGTCATGGAGGTTGTACACGCTCATGGGCCCCGGAACCACGCTGGCCCCAGGGGCAGCCCTGGGAGTCAAGGCCACGGTCTTTGACTTCTTCCAGCCACGTATGTACTGAGCGGGCAGCGTCCCGTGACCCCCGATTTCTGCCTCCGTGCACGACGCGGGCTGCAGTCCCGGCTGGGCTGTCACCGTGGAGACCTCCCCTTCCCGCCCAACTCCGACACAGAGAGTTGGCGAGTCTCAGTAAAAAGGAGTAAAGTGAGCTTTCTTTCGTTTCCCAGAAATAGTGCTAAATAGGTTTTTTATTCAACTCACATCAAGTCATCGCACGTCAGGTCGGCTCTGATTAAGTCTGTTTAAGTCAGCTCGGCTCAGCTCGGATCGAGTCAGCCCGTCTCAGCTGCGTCCACTCCACGCCGCTGTCCGTCCCACGCAGGTGTTTGCTGGGGGCCCCGTGGAAAGCACTGCTAGGGTTCCCAAGGCAGGTCGCAGGGGTCCGTGCTTGAACTCCAGAATCCAGAGGACAGGTGCGCTGCGAACTGCCTGAGCCGCCGCGCGGTCGGCCGGGAAGGAGGCCGGGAGAGCAGCCTCCGACCCGCGGAGTCCGGCTCGAACCTGCTCCAAAGTCCACCGGCCACGTAACCTGAGAAAGGGGGCCTAACAAGGCTGAGCCCCACCTCTTCCCTTTCTCCACAGAATGGGGATAACGACCTCTGGGGGTCGCGTGAGCAAGAGACGAGCCCAGACGTGCACAGGATTTAGAGCCGTGCCTGGCCGGGCCGCCTTGGCACGCAGGAGCGGTGATCACTCCCTTGCCACTGTCGCGGCTGCTCCTCCGGCTCCTGAGGGCAGCCCTGGTGCCAGGCGAGGTGACATGGGAGACGGGGGGAAACTGCTGTCCCCTCGAGTCATGAGCTGTGCCCTCCGTCAATCACGACGTGAGCTCAGATGCCAAGGGAACCTGCCTGCCGACCGCAAGCCCTGTGGGGGAAGGAACGCCCGGGTTCCGTGGGGCCTGGGTATCCAAAGACCACTCGAGTCCTTCCGCTTCGGCTCGCTCAGAATTATTCCAGGGGAATAACGAGGACCCGGCACAGGGAAGAGGTTTCGCACGCAGCATCTTGAGGAAGGTGTGGCTCCTCGGGTTCTGCACTTGCAGCGGGCCCACTTAGTGCTGGAGCCTCTCTCTCCTCCATGGCCCCAAAACATCCCCTAGAAACGCTGCTCTGCAGGGACCACTTCGCGGGCTGGTGGCAAGAGCCGTGTTTACAGCAAAGACAGACCAGGTCTGTGTCCTCGCTTGAGCATTTGCCATCTGTACTTGGAGTCATTTGACCCCACAGACCTCAGCTTCGTCCTCTCTACCTCTAAAGTGCCGACACCAGAGGGTTCGTGCGTGAGTGCCCCTGGGCTGCCGCCGCAAATCGGCACAAACTTGGTGGCTTAGGGAAACAGGAAGGCATCTCTCACGGTTCTAGGGGCCACAAATCCAAAATGAAGGCGAGGGCAGGGCCACGCTGCCTCCGGAGGCTCGACAGAAGGATCCCTCCTGGCACCCTCCAGCAGCTGGGGCTCCAGGTGCTCCTTGGCTTGTGGCCGCATCACTCCAATCTCTGCCTGCATCTCGTGTGGTGCCTCAGCTGCGTGTCTCTCACGTAGACACTTGTCACTGGCGTCAGGGCCCACCCGCACAATGCAGGATGACCCTATCTCTTGACCGGATCTGACTTCGCTGACTTAATTACGTCTCCAAACACCTCCTTTTCCAAATAAGGTCCCCTTTCTTGTTTCTGGGGACCTGTGAGATGGAGTCGGACTCAGGTCCCAGCGTCCTGGGCTCAGGTCGTGGCTTCCTTGCTCTGCACTGTGACCTTAGGGAGGTCACTGAAGCTCTTGCTGCCTTAATTTTTCAAGTTATAAATGGGGAATTCTAACAGAATATATTTCAAAGGGCATCCAAATATATTTGGATGATTAAATGAGTTACTCCATGTCCATGGCTTAGCACGGTCCTGGCCAGATGATAAAATGGCCACTAACTGGTAACCAACATTGTTATTTTAAAAATAAAGTGGATATTTTATCCCACTGTGCCACTGTCCTTTGCCCAATTCCTTTTCTCTTCCCTTCCTGCGATCGGCTCCTTTCTGGCTGGCCCTGCTACCCGGCTCTCCCCGCCCCTTCCCAGGACACCTGCGTACCCACGAGGTCCAGGGCCCATTTTTCCAAGCCTCTCAGTGGGGGGGGGGGCTTCTATCAATTAAAAATATTGTCATCCCCCCATCCCCAACCGCCTGTGGGACAGAACATTAAAGTGCAATTTCTGCAAAGCCACTTTATAAAACGAGAGCAGTTGAACACTCTCGGGTGTAGGAGTAATTATAATTCCCAAGTTTCTCTGAACATTTTTCTAACTGGATCTTTTTGTGTCGTTGTCTCAGAATAGATACACTTGTGGGCTTTCCTGGGCTCAAAATAGTTGTGAGATAGGGGTTGAAATCGACATCCGAGTTTGAATTACAACAACTCGGTTACAACTTTTGATTGGCTGGATCTCACCAGCCAAATGTGGGTCTTTCTGCAAATACGGCTTCCTTTTATGGAAGAACAGAATTCCTGCGCCAGGGCTGAGCCTCTGGGGAGTGGTCCTTTGGCAGAGCGGCAGGTGGGCCCCGGCTGGGATTGGAGCAGCTCCAGGCGGCCGCGTTGGTCCACTGTCTGCTGTGGACAGACCCCAGATGAAGACCAAGCGCCTGCTGCGGGGCTCAGGAGTCTGCGTGTTGGCAGATCTCCGCCGGCTCGACTGGGGCCTTTGTGAAATCTGGGCTCAACCCAAGTCAGTGCGTCTCAGCGGGTAAGAGCCCCGACGCTGGACCCAGATCGACAGGGTTCGGGTCTTGCCTCTTCCACAATGACCATTGTGACTGTGGGCAAGTTACTTCACTTCTCTGAGCCTCGGTTTCCTCTTCTGTCCAGTGGGGGTAATCATATCCTTATCTCCCAGGGTGGCGGTGAAGATTAAATGAACTACTATGTGTCAGGTCTCAGAACAGAGACGGGCACAGGGTACGTGTTGGCTATTCTGATGTCTGGACACACGCAGCAGGCTCACAATCATTTATTGGGGACTGTGGGCCCACGCAGAGTTGGGAGCCACGGGTCGTCCACTGCACAACTCAAGGGGTCTCTAGTGGGGGTTCTCTAGGAGTCTCCGGTGGCTGAGACCAATGATTCAGGGACGGCCATGGGGGACGGTGCTGGGGTCGTGGCAGCCGCAGGTACACGGGGGAAGAGGAAACCTTCCATCCCGGGCTCTGTTCCCTGCCTCAGTCTGACGAGAATGCGCTCAAAAGGCATGAATAGGAGCTGTCTCCCAGCGCTGCCCCTGCCCGGGCTGCGCGCCAGCGGCCGGGACTCACTGTGCACGGCAGGAACCCCCAGGGCAGCTCAACCGTAGGCACAGCCTACCTTCAGGAAACCTTTGTCTCGGCCGCGTCCCGGGTAAACCCTGACCGTGTAACGGAAAAATAGCGCTCCTAACTTCGTTTTTTTAAACAATATTTTATTGATTTCACTGACACTGTCTGGTCGGTGGAGCTCCTCCTGCACCCCGTGAGCCGCGGTGGAGAAGGGCAGGGAGAGAGGCCCGTCTGCACTTTATTAACCCCTCAAAGTGGGACGAAAGGACAATCCTGCCCGGGGGTGGGTTTGGCGGGCAGGCCCTGAGTTGGGTCCTGTGATGTCTGACGTGGGTCCCCGGCAGGCTGAGGGTCTCAGCACTTTTCTGAATGTCTGTTATACTCCATTCAAATACGTACCCCAAGAGCTCTTCCCAGCACAGCTTTTTTCTCCCAAAGGAGGTGCAAGAAAAAGGGAGAAATAAAGAAGCCAGTCTGGGCGGCTCGGAAGGGCTCTGGCTCTGGGCAGTGCTGGCGGCGCAGGGCCTCGAGCCGCTGCCCTGATGATTACTTTATCCGAAGTAGACAAGACGTTGCACATTCCATTGTAGCATCGCTCATGCACTTGGACGGAGTCTGAACGCTTCCATCACCATTGTGTTGCGCGCGCCTCCGCGTTAAGGGCGACGCAGGAGTAAATATGGAATTAGAGGGGAAAACGTGATAGCCGTCCCTCCTCGCTGCTGGGGAAATCACTCTTTTAAAGTCGCAATGCTCTCCTTTGGTGCTCATAACAGCGTCCGACGGCAGGGCATCTTTTTGTCTGGTTTCTCTGAGCAATTTAATCAGTACTTGAACAGCAAACAGCAGGCAAGAAGAGCCACCACAGGGAGAAGTCACTTTGAGACCCAGCCCATAGTTGTTCCAAGCTGAATTCTACGACATGGTTGTATTTAACCAAGAGAACAAGGTACAATTATTATTTCTTTTTAAACTGAGTGGACTTTGGGGGGGTGCTGGAGTAGGGTACAGGTGTTCTGGTCTCAGGATGCTGCAGCAACATCTGCCTCGCAGGACTTGTGGTCTACCAGGGCCAGAAGGTCCTTCTCCAAGGAGGAGACATTGTAAAATAATTGTAATTTACCTACAATTAAACGTGCACGTGTTAAGTCCGCTGTTCGATGACTTTTGGCAAATGTATATGCCTGCATAACCACCACCCAATCAAGATACGGAACATGCCAACATTCCAGGGAACTTTGAGCATCATTTTAAAAAGAGAAGCCATTTGACAAATTAGACACAAAAAACAAAACACAACGCTCTTGTTTACTTGTGAATTTAACATACTTTTCAGCTTGAGGACTTCTGGTTTATCATCGCACACAAGACTGTTTTCTGCACAAGGTAAAAGCTTACTGCCTACAAGAATCATTCTTTTCTCTGGGAAGGAAGGGAATATTTTTATGGTGTGGCTAAGCAGGAAGGCAGTTGGGGTACTGTCCTCCTGACTCTGTGTCCCGAAGAATCTCATGATGTCTCCTCCCGGAGAAGGAGCTTCTGGCCCTGGTAGAACACAAGCCCTGCAAGGCTGAGGTTGCTGCAGCATCCTGAGGCTAGAACACCTGTGCCTGCTCCTGTGCTTTCCCAGAGTCTCCATCCTCTCTTCCGAGACCTCCTTTTGGGTTTTAGCTGAGCTGGTAACACTTGGATTACTCTGACCTTCAAGGAGACGTGGCTGACCCAAAAGCGGGCTTGGCCGATGGGCACATGATGGGACTGGGGCCCCAGAGAGTGCAATAGAAAGATGAGCCCCTCGTGTGCACCCCCCAAATCCCAAATCTGCTTCCAAGTGCTACCGTCAAGCTAGCCATAGAGATGGGTTGTGACGACCACAAGGGAGAGGAGGAGGAGGAATCTACCGGGACTGGGCAGCACTTGCTGGGGAAGGTCTGGCTGGGCACTGTGACAGCGTTGTCAGGAGGGCCAGGCTCAGAGGAACAGGTGTGACAACTCACATCAGTGTGTTCTCAGAGCTCTCGGGCCACTGGCTGGGTTCTCTCATGCTTTTGAGACTTGGTGCCTGTGATTTAGTCTGCTTGGAAAACTCCTATACATCCCTCAATGACCCAGTCTGTATGTTGCCTCCTCTGTGAAACCTTCTCCTGAGTCCTTCAGTCAACGCCCTGGACTTCCTTATCCTGTGCTTTTCTAAGGTTTCTTTCATTTATGTGCTTTTTTTTTTTAACGGAGTTTGTTTCTTTAATTGTACTTTTTAGATCTCAAGTGCAGAGATTTGAGTAAATTGATCTTCTGGGCTCAAAACTCCTCATCTTCCCCAGTCTCTGGAGAGCCTCCTGCCTTGCTTCATTTATACTCTTTCCTCCTCCCTCTCTGCATCCATCTCTGCTCTTGTTCCCACACTTGCTTCCCCACCCCGCACAGCCGCACCCTGAATTGGATGTACGCGCTTGAATCGCCAATGTCTTCCCAGTGAGGACAAACACTGACAACGCACAATTACAGGGAACTCATGTCCTTTGCCGTCCCTCCCTCCCTGCCCCTGCCCTCTAAGGCTTTATTTTTATTACCAGAATTTCTGCTGCCATCTTTGGGACCCCAGGGAGTGGGACGTTCGAGGCCAGAGGATCAAGCTGCGGCTCCAGATGTTTCTCTTCCCCCACATCTGGATCTTTCTCTTTGGACGTAACGATCATAAGATTTTATTATCATACAGTCCCAGCAAGACCTGCCAACACCCGCCGCCAGCACCATGTCAGTCCCATCTCCCGGAGTCCACGCAAAGGTCTGCCGTTCAATCACCCTCGTGGCTGGCCAGGGAGAGGGACTCCAGGGCGTTTTAATAATCAAGACACAGTTTTCAAATCAAAGCGATTATCCCAGCCAGGATCAGCCAAGGTCCCTCACAAACACTTGGTCAAAATGAATTTCCAAGAAGAAGTTCTGTCTTAAATTATTTTTATGGATTGTTCAAGTTTTAAGTGAATATTTAGACTGCAGTTCACAAAAACCTCCCTCTTTGGGGGGGAAAAGAAAACTGGCTTTCATTTTACAGTTTTTCTCTTTGTCAGCATTTCTAATGGCAAGAATGACAAAGTCTGCTTGGGAAATGCCAGCACCGACAGCTGTGTTTTATTATTGAATATTTCTGGTGGTGAGGCCGGCTGCCAGTCTGTTTATGTTGCTTGCGAGATTTCACGCAAGACTCTGCAAGGTCCTGGGCTTAAACCGAAGTGTCTGATCTGCTGGATAATTCATTCCATCCCCTTCATTCCTGGGCCCTTTCGTTTTATTTTTTCCAAATGGGAATTGAGCACTGCCAGAAAACAGAATCCAACAGCGGGAGCTGCAGACCCAGGTTCCCACGCAGCTCGGGTGCTTCCTTGGTGCGCGAGGGTACACATGGCTGTCTCGCTCAGGTGACCTGGTAGTATCACTTCTCCACTGAGCTGCCTGTCCCCAAGGTCAAGCAAAAAGCTCCTGGTCTGTCTGGACACAGGCCTTCCAGCAAGCACCTTCCCTCCCTCGCCCGTTAGATCCTGCCACTGGCTTTTCCTGGGACGCTCTGCCCACAGAGACGGAGCTGCATTTCGCTTTCTTTTACTTCAAACCAGCCAGGCTGTAGGAGCACTAAACCTGGCTTTGGAGGTATAAATAAGGTCTTAGTATTTTGGATCCTTTCTCTTTTTTCCTCATGAACATGAAAGAGAAAACTTGCAAGAACAGACCCTCAGCAAACTGGGCCACTCCTTGGCCGCTTGTTTACTCACTGCTTTGTCAACAAGCATTTGCCAACAGCTTCTGGGCGGGTGTAGAAACGGGATCCAAATATCCACTGTGATCTCCCTGTGCCCTGAGAGAAGATCGTTTCAACCCCGCTTTGCACACTGAGTGGAAATGCAAAATTCCCTGCGTGGTGTCTGCACATCTGGAAAGGGGAGTCCATCGTGTCGGTCACCTCTGGTCCGTCCTCACTGTGCGTTTGGGTCACAGGTCCAGAGTGGTCTCCACTCTTTCCGGTGCAGATTAACACAAAGGCTTTGGCCATTTTGTGGTTCTCTGCTGAACACATCTCTGGCATTTCTCTTGCGCCTTCCCTCACGCTCCCCTCCCCACTCTCATCTTCCCAAACCCAGGCGAAGTCACCTTCCGCCTCCTGGCAGTCTGTGCTCGACATCGAATCCCAGGGCAGAGGACGGGGCTCCGAGCCCTCGAGGTCTCCGAGCTCCCTTGTGTGGACGTCTTCTCATCTATGAAATTGGACCGTAAAAACGCTAGACTTTGGGAAGTAATGCCACAGGGAGACGCCGTCCTGTGGCTTCTGTTTTGGGAAAAGCAGAGCTGCAGTTGCTTAAGTGACCTGCTCGAGGCCCAGGCCCGCGGACGAGGGCATGGAGACAGACTGGACGCGGCGCAAATGCAGCCGCGCTAACCACCCGCAGCAAACGCTCGGCGCCGACTGCGCCAGGCACTGCTCTGTCCTAAGTACTCTGCACACTCGAATTTACTCAGTCCTCACAAACAGGGGCGCTGCCGTCATCATCCCCATCGTAACGACGACAACACCCAGGCCCTGGTCGTTCAGTCAGATACCGAAGGTCGCATGAGCGGCAAGCGACATAGCCAGGATTAGGCTTGAGTCCTGCTGGCAGCACCAGGCTGTCCTCTATTGCTGAGCCCTGGTGGCCCAGGCTGGGAAGACCCCGCCCCCACCTGCACCCCTCCTCTCTCCCCCTCCCTCCTCACAGAGGACCACATGGTCAGTTTCCATAAGAAATTATCTTGATCATAAAGGACATTCAACCAAGATTAACAACTTGAATTGCCTGGGGGCCCCTCGGGTTCCAGATGCTTTTTGCTAACTCCAGATGGCGGTTTTGTTGGTGGTAAACCAGTGTCTTCATGCTCTTGGCTTCAGCTGGAGAGAGCTTGATTTCTTCCCAGATTCTGTCCTGAGTCCGTCCTCCCTGGATCCAGGTCACAGAGGCACAGGCTGCCAGATGTTCTGCAGCGCTCAACGCTGGACAGCGGTGGGAAATCGCGGACCTGCAGCGCAGGGCCTGGCCGGCGGCCTGACTACAGGACAGAGAGCCCAGAGAAGGCTGCAGCCCCTGAAATTTGCATAGTTAAAGAAACTGCTCCCTCAGCCCCCTTTTCTGGATGTGGCCTTTTTTTTTTTTTTTGGTGGGTTAGCTCAGGGCTTCTCTTACATTTTAGTCCACCCATAAAACCCCAGAGGGCTCTTGTAAACATGCAGATTTTGATTCGACAGGTCTGGGTTGGGGCCCAGGGTTCTGCATGTCTGACCGGCCCAGGGCATGTGGTCCAGGGACCACACGGGAGAAGCAAGTGGTGATGGAGGGGCTGGGGAGGTGCTGATGGCTCGTGTGGCCCTTGTGTGCAGACCCAGCCTCAGAAGGTGGTTCTTTGGTGTTTGGGGGCTGAGCGGGGACTGGATCCCTTAGAGGGCAGTCGGGGAAGGCTCAGCTTTGGGGACAGGGGCATGGAGGGTGACTCCATCCACATTCGAATTGTCCTGCAGACCTGGGGCCAGAGGAAGGGCAAGGTGAGGGCTGAAGACCTGGGGTCTGGCTGCTGCTGACGGCTGCATCCTGGGGGCTTCAGGGGCTCTGGGACCCCTGCTTCCTCTGGCTTCACTGCCCGGGGAAGACGCACCTGGCACTTTTCCTTAGCCCAGCTCTGCCCTCCCGGGGCAGCCTGCACTCAGGAGGCTCCGGGTTCAGTGCAGCCCCAGCGTGGCTGAGCTCACCCAAGGGCAGCCTCTGGCCCGGAAGAGACACAGGGCTGGTGTTTAAAGACTTCGTATTGGGGAATAATTTCAAACTTTTACAAAAAAGTCGAAAAAATAGGAATCCTACAAAGAACACCTTACACCGTTTACCCAGATTTACCAATTGTCACCATTTTCCTCATTGCTGTGTCGTTTGCATTTTCTTTCTCTCCCTCTTTGTCTTAGTTTTCATCTGCCCTCCATGCCCCTCCCATATATGTACAGATTTTTCTAAACCTTTTAAGGGCCCTTTACCCCTAAATACTACAGCGTGTATTTCCTAAGAAAAGGGCTGTTCTCCTGCATAACCACAGTGCAGTTCTCAACTGCAGGAACTCTGACATCCGTACGATTCTTTGATCTAATCCACCGCCCACATTCCGGTTGGCCAATGGCCCAGTGACGCCCTTTATGGCATCTCCCCAGGACCGGATCCCGTCGAAGTCCAGGTTTTGTGTTTGCCTGTCTGGGCTCTTTAGCTTCCTTTAGCCTGGAACACTCCACAGTCTGTCTGTCTGTCTCTATGCCATTAACATTTTTGAAAATTACAGTCTCTCCACTGCCCCCCCTTTCTAAACAGTAGGTGTCCCTCCCTTTGGATTGGTCTCATGCTTGGGCATCCCAGCGGCCCAGGACGCACGTGACTCTGTGTTACGTTCAGCACCCTATCGGCCCTGAATGGACAATGTGAATTTTGATCACCTGGCCAAGATGTTGTCTGATTTCTTCACTGCATAACTACTATTTCTTCCCTTGAAAGTAATAACCAGTCTCTGGGGAGGCCACAAAACATCCAGCTCCTCCATAAATTTCCAAAGTACCCGTCGATGCTGCCGGCCATGACCAATCTTTGCCACCATGGTTGCAAAATGATGTTTCTCAACACCCTATGCCTTACATTTTACTGCAAGCAAGAGCCCTTCCTCCTCCCCTATGCGTCCATTCACTTATTCATTTATTTGTTATTAATATAGACTCATGGATTCTTATGTATTTTTTCCGATAGTTTATAATTCATTACTGTTCTTAATTATTTTGGTGCCCAAATTCGCCCAGATTTGGCCAGCAGGAACAGCTTCAAGCAGGCTCCTGTGTTCCTGTGACATGTCTTTATCATTGTTTTCTTAACGTATCCTGAATTTGGGGAATTACAAGCTATTTGAGGCTCATCTAGTACTTTTATGGCCCCAGCCCTGGAACCGGCCATTTCTCTGAGAAGCCTGGTCCCTTTCCATGGGGGACGGCATTAGGATCCCAGACCTGGGTGGTGGGTGTGCTCCTTGCTACTTGTTCGTGTCCTCAGCTGATGGGCAGATGCCCACCGCATGGGGACGACCACCTTTTTACTCAGCCCACTGCTCAAGTGCTAATCTCACCCGGGAACACCCTCAGACGCGCCCAGATTCTGTTCCACCGAATGTCTGGGTACCTGGGTACCAGTCAAGTAACACATGGAATTAACCATTGCAGGCCCCCAGCCTGGATTCAGTCCACCGGGTGCCTCCTCCATCGTGGCATTGACCAGCTCCATGGTGAAATAATTCCCTGGCAGCCATGCAGGCGGCAGGGCATCCCTGCTGGACCCCCTTGAGCTCTGTGGGGACAGGGCCCTTGTGGGGCTACTTCACCTCAGCGTCCCCTGCACCCGGCGGAGTCCCTGGGGCGTCTCAGGGGTCCTTAGACGAGGGCTGCGGTGGCCGTGTGGGCCGTGCACGCTCACTGTGGCAGTCAGAGGACAGCAGCCAGCTCCAAGCACCTCTGGGAGGGGTGAGGACTGCGAGTGCTGGGGGGTGTGCTCTTCCCTCCCGGCACAGAGACACAGAGTCTCGGCCATGTCAAAGGAGTAAGGACATGGGCGAGACCCTCCCGCCCTGTGCGCCTTTTCCCTCGGGCTTTCTTGTAACAACCTGGCCCACGCCACCACCCGGCACCCGCCACAACTCCTTTTGCCTCCCGAATGACAAAAACTGATAAGCCATAAAGAAAATAATTGTGGATGAAAAAGCAAGAGTCTGCTTCCCAGAGGGCTCCCTGCACATGCCCAAGTCCTGCCTGGAGCCACACTTTATGGCCAAGTCATAAACCCGTGGAAATGAGGATTTTAATGAAAAAGCTGCCACACCGGCGCCCGTGGAGAAAGCCACGCAGCTGACCACAGTGGTGGCCAGGGGGCCGTATTTCAGTCACCAGCCCCCGCTTGACACCCCAGGCCCTCTGCACTTGCTCTCCTGGCTTCTCTGACCCGCGACTGGGTAATAAATAAAAAGTAGATCACGCTCTGGCTCCACGTCTTGGTTCTGTGTGTCCCTCGGCAACACACGCTTCCTTGAAAGACGATGGCCAGTGGCTCTGCCGTCTGACACCTCCACATGGGACGCTGGTCACCTCTGAGCCCCAGGGGCACAGCCGCCCTGTGCACAGCACGGACACGTCCTCCCTGGGCCCATCTGCCCCAGCGAGCAGGGTCCCAACAGGCTCCAACAACTGTCCCCACTTGCCCTCTGTCCTCTGGCAGCTTACAGAGGGGCCAAGAGGTAAGAGCTACTCCCAGCGAGAGGCTCTGCACTCGTCAGCCGGGCAGAGGAGGACTCGCTCCCTGCTGCTGCCCCAGATGCCATCTGTCACGGGCAGGAAATCTGGAGCGCATTGACAGAGGCTGCTGCAGTCCCCGGGGTTCATCAGAGGAGCAGGGGGTCTTTAAATCGGATGTTCCAAATAAATTTCTGCCGGGGGGTTTCTGTGCATGGGTGTGACCTGTGCCTACATGTCCAAGCATGTGTTCGCATGTGTACATGCATGAGTGTGCATAAGAGGAGGCGGGTGTGACTTTGTATGCATGCGTGCACACCAGCATGTGTGTACTGGGTTTTCACATGCATGATTGAGGCGGTGCACATGGGTGGGCATGCAGCACGAGCAGGTGTTGGAGCACGTCTGCGCAGCCGTGGGCTACGTCAGCCCATGTGTGCCGTCTAGTGCCTTTTGAGGAGACCCTGGGCTGAGACAGCGTTTCGTGGACCTAAAATGAGAAGGCAATTCTTGCTGGATTCCATCTCAGTCCCCGTGGTGCTGAGGGGGCTCAGGCCCACATTGCCGCCTGGGCCAGGAGAAATATGCAGATAGGATAATTAACAAAACAGTCTCCAAAAAGAAGAGGCCAGAGCATTCGCGGCACCTTTCAGGGAACCTGGGCCAGTATCGACCCCGCTCACTCACTTTGGCTTTGGGAAGCCTCTGAAACCTCTGTGATCTCCCCAGCGAGGAGGTCATGGGCAGCACTGCTTCAGCACCTACTGTGTACCCAGCACTGTGCTTGGTGTTTGACGGAATTCTTTCATCTTACCTGCAGGGCACGGGCTCCGCCAATGCCAGGAGTTTGGTTTCTGGAACAGTCTGTCTCCCCAGCACCTAGAACTCTGCCTGGCACACAGCAGACGGTCAAGGAAGATGCCCAGTGGTCAGAGAAGGCCTAAGCTCACAGCAGCGGTACAGGGCAGGAACCACTGCCATCCTCCCCCTGGGGACTAGGATGTGGACATCTTTGGGGAGCGTGGTTCCTCCTAGCTCATCAAGCTGGTGGAGATGTATTTCCAGAATTGCAAATGTCTTCGTTGGCTGAGGCTGCCATAACAAAATACCGTAGGCCAGGTGTCTTAAAACACAGAAATGCATTTTCTCTCAGTTCTGCAGGCTGGAGGTCCAAGATCAGCGTGCCAGCATGGCTCGGTTCTGGTGAGCCTCTCCGTGACGGCCGCCTTCTCCCTGTGTTCTCACATGGCCTTTCCTGGCTGTGTGTGCTTGGAGAGAAAGATCCCCACCAACAAAGCCACCAAGCCTATAGGATTAGGACGCCACCCTTATGACATCATCGAACTTCAATTACCTCCGAAAAGTCCTGTCTTCAAATACGGTCGCATCAGTCACATTATAGGGTTAGGGCTTCCACACAGGAATTTTCCGGGACATGATTCCGTCCCTAGCACAGGACGTCAGTGACTGCTCCCTCATCCTCCTCACTCTTCCCCTAGAATACACATTTCCCAGGCCACCCTGCCCCCGGGCTGCCCTCCGTGTCTGGCCAGGGTGGGGTCCTGGAGGGAGACAGGAGGAGGGAAGGGGGTGCCGCCTCTTTCAGGCAGCGGATGAGTCTCCCGCCGGCAGTCCCAGCTTTGGGGGCTCAGATGACACAGCTTCCTCCCTTTGTCGCTTTAGCCCAGGGGCGGTGGGGACTTCCCGCAGTTGCTAATCTCTGTGTTGCCCTCCATGTCCCCAGGGTTTGGCTTTCCGGCTCTTCCATGGCCTCTGCAGGGAGTTCCTGGCCTTGCTGTTGTTCTCCTGGGTTCTGTTTTTCTGTCTGGGCCTTGACTAAAGCCTCCCTCCACCCACAGGACCTCAAGCCCCGCACAAGTTCCCTCAAGTGTTTGGGGTGTGTGGGGGTGTCCTCTGTCCTCCTTGCTCCTGTGTCCCTCGGGGAAAGCCCATGCCCAGGGGGACTAGTGATCTGGTGAGTCACGGAGCCCCTCTCTGCTCTCTCTCCTGCTATTCTGTATTTTCTAAATGGTTTATGACAGCAAGTTGTCACTTTAGTTATCAAAAACACCCCTAAAATCTTTAACTAAAAAACAAATCAGGGCTTTTCTCCATACAGTGCCGTCCCATAGAACTTTCCACAATGATGACAACGTTCTTTGTATCTTTGCTGTCTGGGAGCTGCCAGCTACGTGTGGCTACTGAGCACCTGGACCAAGGCCAGTGTGATGGAGGACTGGATTTTAAATTTCATTTAATCCCTATTCCTTTAAATTTAAGTAGCCACGGTATTGGCTATCCCAGCTTTGGACTCTTGTAAGATTCCCGGGACTCGTATAGTGGGACTAACAATGACCGTTCCACGTCCTAGAATTTCTCTCCAGCAATTTAACACCAGCATAAAAATATCTTATACACACACCCCGCTCCAAAATCATCATTCAGCAACACGCCATCATCTTGCCCAGGGGGCCGGAGGGGGCAGAATAAATGCCTGGTGGGCTCAGAGTGGACAGACTTAGAGGACAGTAGGGAACTCGGCACTGTCCCACCGCCCCCTGCTGCCTTCCTCTCCCAGCTCGTGAGGCAGCACATTTAATTCAAGGTCTTTTGCAAATCCCTGAATGACACAGTGGGGAAAATATATAGAGGTCAGCACGGAGTTTTAATTTTCCACGCAAATAAATCTGCCCGCTCAGCCCGCACCAGGGCAGCTTTAGGGCCAGCCCCGGGGGCGGGTGCAGAGATGCCGGGAGCTGCTTTACCGAGGAGGAGCCCCCTGTCCTCTGCTGTCGTCTCTGAACCCGGACCCCAGCAAGGCTGGACGTTCAGGACCCAAGCGCGGGCCTCTGCTTCCTGGTGAGTCAATGTGTCTGCAAGAAACTTCCTAAACGCCAAAGCCTGTCCTCCCTGTTCAGTACAAACCAACCACCCCGGTGTCTCCTCTCAGGCCCCACCAGCTGACGAGAGGCTGATTGTTGGTTTTGCCAGTCATCCAACAACGTCTCGTAGAGCTGGGACCCTGAGGCCCAAATTCCGTCCCAGGTGTCAACGGGAGAGAAGGCTCTAGAAAGAGGCCAGAGTCCCCGGGAGCTGCTGGAACTGGCAGGGCTCTTGGGTGTCACGATGTTTCATTCTCCAAACCTCCCCTCCCCCAATAGAGACATTCACCCTTTTAAAAAAGTTGAGGTGCAGAGAAGCAAAGCGCCTTGCCCAGGTCCCACTAGCAAGCAGAGGGACTGGGATTCCGGAGGATTCTGTAGGATTCTGGAGTCTGGGTTTGTTCTGTTCACTACGCCCAACACGCGTCCTCCCAGGAGATACCCTCCGCCCCCCACAGGAGTGGCAGAAAGCGAGGGCTGAGGGCACGGGCAGGAGAGAAGGCAGGGCAGAGTGGGGAAGAGCCTGCGCAGGTGACTGCACGGTCCGGGCTCCCCGGATGAAGGGCAGCATCTCAGCCGCAGCAGCGAGGGTGGGCAGTTTCTGAACTGCACGCTTGCACTCTGAAATGCTTTTCACACAGCGGTTCTTTCAAACTTGCAGCTTCCCAGTGAGGGGGCACTGGTGTTACCATCCCTGTTTGCAGGTGAAGAAACAGACTCGAGAGGTGCAAGGATTTGCCCACACGATGTGGCCACGGAGAGGAAGAACAGGGCCTTGAACCCGGGCTTCCAAAGCTGGCACCTTCCCCGGCACACAACCTCCTTTCCTGGGCTGCCAGCACAGACAGAATCCAGGCGGCCCAGGGCAGAACCGCAGCCTGGCCAGGTCTCCAGGGCACCCTGCCCGTCCCGACAGTGACGGGGCCCCCAGATACAGCCCCTTTCACGGGCCATCAGCCCGGGGTGGTCTGAGATTCTCCTTCCCTTCTAACGCCGAGATGCCTCGCCCACCCCACAGCCCCCAGCACGGCTCTGGGACCCCACTGCGGAGCCCTCTGGCTTCGATGGTGATGGGATGGACTCCAGCGCCCTCAGAAAGCAGGAGGCGTGTGGAGCGCCCGCAGGACGGCAGGCAGGGAGTGTGCGCTGGAAACTCCGCAATCTCTGCGGGAAATGGGGCGGGTGTGGGGTGAGGACCCCGGACGCTGGGGGCGGGGCCGAGGCCCGAAGGGTCTTTCATCTTAGCCTGTCCATCCCCACAGCCCCGGCACCCACTGTCTCTCCACCCCACCCCTTGCTAAGAGCATGCGTGGGCCCCTGGCTAAGAGAAAGAACAGGGTGTTACCAGTTTAAGAAAAAACAAAACAAAAAGCAGATTTTGAAGTTGTAAAGACCCGGCCCAGTCTCAGCTCAGCCACTTACTTGCCAGCTAACCTCGAGTGTGTCGCTTAACTTCTCTAACCTTTTCCTCATTCGTAAAACAGAGAAAACAACAGTGCCTCCTCCATGCATTTGTTGTGCAGGCTAGACGGATACCAGCCCAGCTCAGCGCTAGGCGGAGTGGGCGCCTGAAGCGTGGAGACCCGTCCCGGCTCCTGGCTGGTCAGTCCTGGGTGGACACAGGTGACCACATCCGAGGGGGTCCCCCTCCCATGTCTCAGTCTGAGGATTTGCCGTGGCACGGGGCTGAGCCGAGCAGTTTCAAGGCTGCGTAGAGGTTGCGCAGGTCGCAACCTGAGGGCCACCTATGCCAATTCTTCCTGAAGAGATGCGCGAAGTATTGTCGTTGTCTGGCTTGTGTAAACTTACCACTAATCTTACAGTTGCTTCCTTGGCTTTAAAATAAAGGGTGTGGCTGACGGTGCAGGCTGCTTCCTCAGCCAGTCCCTCCTGCTCCCCTCCTGCCTCCAGGCTCACAGAACCCCCATCTTGTGGGCTCCTGACGGTCCCAGCCCCAGGGAACGAGTCCTGATTGGTCTAAGCCGGATTCGACAATTCTTTTCTACTTTGTCAAGTACAGTGTAGCCTGGAACGACATGGGTTTGAACTGTGTGGGTCCACGTACACGTGGATTTTCTTCGGCCTCTGCCACCCCTGAGACAGCAAAGCCACCCCCTCCTCCTCCTCCCCTTCCTCCTCCTCCTCAGCCTACTCAGCTCCCTCAGAACCAGGTGTAGCCGTGGGACCTTGTTTCAGATGTGGGAAGAAAGGAAGGAGTCTGCTGGGTTGCATCTGGGAAGGATTTTCTTCCCGGATAAAAAGACAATCTTTCGAGGAGCAGCTCCTTGGTCTCTGCCCTGCCCTTCCTGCTGCGAACGCTGCATGCGAGGGCATGAGGTTTGGAGTTGGAGTCCCCATCTTGTGACCATGAGGTAATGAGCACGAGGACACAGTTTCACTGGGCAGAGAGAGGGCGGAGTCGGATCCTTGATGATACTGTTGCCGTCTGAACTCACCCCGTGACCCTGTATTTCTGGGCATCTGGTTAAGTTAACAGTAAATATTCTTATGGCTTAAACCAATGTTTATTGGGTTTTCTGCTGCTTGCAAGCCAAAAGCATTCCTCCCACAAGCCCCCGAGGAGTGTGTTCAGGAGAATTAGAGCAGAGAGAGAAAGCAGAAGCCTTTCTCAACGAAGGGCTCTTAGGAAGTGGCAGGGGGGTGAGAGAAGAGGCGGGAGGACAAGGGGAATTTTCAGAAATGTCCCATGGGCTGTTAGTTGAATCTCCTTAATTTCCTTTTAAAATGTGAGTAAGAATTGGAATTACATTTCATTTCTTTTTGATTCTTTGCTGTGTTTCTTCGACTAGCAGAGACTGAGCCTTGTGGAGCACAGAACTATTTGGGCTACATTTGAAACCACAATTTGGGTTCTGAAAATTATCAGGAATTCAAAAAGAGGTAGAGTCAAAAGCAGTTTACACTATGATATCCATGTGCCTTAAGTTCGAGCTTCCCATTTGGATTAACTTAGGGAGCACAAAATGAGTTCACTGCCAAAGGCACCAGAGAAAGGGGGCCAGTGTCCGAGCATAATATTCAAAAACATTAAAAACACAACTCTCACGTAAGCACACAGTGAGGACAGGCCAAGATCATACTAGTCAGTAACAAGGGAACTAGCAGAGTCACAAAACTGGTTCCAAACAGGAGGGACAGGAGGGATTGATAAAACGTTAGATGCAAAACTGGCTGGGTCCTGTGTATTTCAGGGCTGAGAGAATTTGTAAGCCCCGAGGTTATCTGTTCTATCGGACATGAATCATTTGCATGTCTTCTGGACTCGCCGTCCTTCGCAGCCGATCAATCTTCCACTAGTTAGCATTTAACTACAGAGTCTTGGCTCTAATCAGTAGTAAACGGTAAGTCGAACAAAGTTGCACCAGAGAGTCAGATAAGTTCCATTCGGGCCTGTTTGCCAATATGCTGGCATGATTCTGGGGGGCACACGGTCATCTTGCCCCTCGTTTCCAAGCCTCAGCAATTTCTCCTAATACCGTCAGAGGGGAGATGCACGGGTGGTTCTTTATAACCTACCAGGCTATGAGGCCTAGCACCTTACTTTTCATACTCAAACACACACACATGTGCACACATGAACACACGTGATGCATGTATGTACTGGACAGAGGATTCTTCCTTGGATTGAAGAATAACCCCATTAAAAGTTGGACCCCTATAAAAACCTGGGTGCACCCTGCTCAGCCGACACACTCGCCATGTTTGGCTGCTACAACCAAAATTCAAACGAAAGAGATCTGGACATTTACTTGTGCCTCTCGGGGAGCATCAGGGGATCCAGTTCATGGCCAAGAACGTACGTTGTCAGAGCCGTGTCCACACTGGCGGCCTCGCCTTGTGAAAGGTCTCCAGGCACCGGCGCACCTGCTGCCTGTTGAGTTTTCTCTTCCTCTCGGCCTGCCTTCCTTCCACCAACTCTATTATTTCTATGAAGACAAACTTGGCCTCTCTGGGGAGGTCCGTCCTCCTGTTCCCAACTGTCCTTCTAGTCCTGTTTTTCCGTCCGATGTCCTGATTCTGCACCACGAACTTCCCGGAGGTGATTCGCTGAGAGCAGCCCCCGGTGGGAGCAATGAGTCAAGGGTGGGGTGGGGAGGGGGCCCCGTCACCCATTAATAAATCTGACATTTCATCGTGTATCTGGGACAGCAAGCCCAAGAGGGCCCAGGTAGAAGGAAACCGGCCGCATGCACACGCGCACACATGCACACGTGCAAACACACTCTCACACTCTCACACACACACACACAAGCGCACACACGTTTGCTACGAAGTTGATGTAGCTTAGGTTTGGGGGCCTCTTACCTGCGTGGCCCCTTTCAAGGCCCTGGGAAGGGCTTCAACAATTCTGTGTTCATAGCTTTGTCTTCATTTCTCAGCGAAGGCCCCCAAACTGTATAAGCTTTGGGACCCCCAGAACCTGCACCTGTCCCACTCCCTCCCCGATAGAACCAGAAGGCATTCGGGGTCTCCCCTCCAGCCAGAGTAGCCGCTGGGCTTTGACTCTCCACCACTCTCAGGGACCCAGTCACAATCCAGCGGTTTCCAGGCCCTTGGAGAATCGTCCTTTTCTGTCTGGCAACTAGAGAGGTGAGAAAGGCTGGCGCACCGCCCTGGAGAGGGCAGGCGCCTATCGCCGGACCTGAGCGACGTCTTCATTACTCGGGGCTTCCCTTTAGCCTCCACCACTCGCTGGTCCCGCCACCCCGGAGAAGCCTCGAGCCACAGGATCTGAGCGCTAAGTGGCTCTGTCACTGTCCCGCATCCCTCCCCCACAGCCTACCCAAACTGCTAGGCCTCTGTCCCCCACTGGTCTGGGGAATGGGGCTTATCTTTAAAAAGCAGATGGAGAAGTTCTCATTTTTTATTAAAGCCATCCAGTCTGCACAGAAAGGGGAATGTGTTGGGAGCTGCCAGAATTTACACACATTTCCACAGCCCCTCAGCCATCCCGCGGGCTGCGTTTCTTCCCACCCCCTCCTGTCTTAGAGCAACACAAGGGCTGGTGTCCTACAAATCGCCAGGGGGGTTCCTGGGACGCATGGAGCAGAGAGAAGAGATGCCGAGCGTGAATATCGATAAAGGCAGGTCAGGGCCGCAGCCAGGACTAGAGCCCGCCCTGGCTACGAGGGCTTGCATGGCCAGCCATAGGGCGACAGACAGGACATGCCTACCCAGGGGCAGCCGGACCAGCCCTGCTCCTGCCGACTGCCGCAGGCAAGTCCTGGCAGCCTCGCCTCTCAGAAAAGGGACGGGAATTGGACTTTTTGTGGAATAGACTTAGGAGATCTTGGCCACAGCCCCTCAGTGAGGACTTCAAGGAGCCTCCGGGACCAGAGCAGAGAGGGTGGCAGGTCTGGGGGCCCAGGGGTGTGGGACAGGACGCTGACGTGAGGCTGCCTGCACCGACCTCCACTGCCCATCGAGAGACCAACGGTCGTCAAATACGTCCTTTAGGAAAGTTTCCCTGCTCCTTGGGCAGTTGGGTTCAGGGGACTAAGGCAGGGGTTCTTAACCTCGGCTGAATGTCAGAGTCACCCAGGAACACCAAGATTCCTGATGCCCAAACCCGGGGATTCTCACTTACTTGTTCTGCGGCCTCGTCATGGGGAAGTTTAGGGTCCCCTGGGTGATTCCGGTAGGTAGCCAAGGTGAGACCCACTGACTGAGCGGGTGGCGGCTGAGAGTTGGCCCAGCTCTCAGCGCTGATTCCTGAGAATGACAGAGAAGAAGGAGAACCCAGGATAACGACAGAAATGGCAACCAAAGAGCATGCGGTCACTGCTCTGCACACCCTGTCCCACTCAACCTCCACAGCCGTCCTGTGAGAAAGATTGGTTGACATCCCCGTTTGGCATATGGGGAAACTGAGGGGTGGTTTATGTAACTCACCCGAGGCCCACAGCAAGGGGCAGACTCAGAATTTAAAACTAGGCCATCTGGCAAGTTCTACAAAGGCCTGGAAGCTTGAGGAGAGGGGAAGGTAGAGGATTCTTGGAACTGGTGGCCCAAGAATAGAGAAGCTGAGGGGTGAACCAATGTCTCCTCTCCGCGGTGAACTCAGGGTCATTGAAAACCTGGACCTCAGGGCACCTGCAGGCGGGGCTCCGGCTCCTCTCTCTTTCCCTGCAGCCTCTCGACAGGAGGTGCTCGGGAGACATTGCAAACAGGAAGGAAGGGATGGAAGAGGGAGGGAGGAAAGAAAGAAGGAGAAACAGGCAGAAAGGAAGGGAGGAAGGATTTAGGTCATTCTATTTTTATTATTTCTAGGTAGTGAAATATGACTAAGGGCCCATGAGTTTGTTGGTTGTTTTGTTTTGTTTATAATTTTTTATTGATGCGTAACAATTGTACATACTTATTGGGTACATGTGATATTTTGATACATGCATGTTTGTTTTTGTTTTTCACTCATGAGTCCTTGAGTGTAGTGGGGCCAGGTACGAAATATAGAAAAAGACTTGATGTTACTCACCTTTCATACTCGGATGCAAAGTAGCGTCTCTGACGCAAAGAGAATGAAGCAGGAGTCAGACCTGGGGGCAGATAGCTCTGGTTCCAGAACCTGGCTCCTCCCCCTGGGAGGTGTGCGACCTTCATCATAGGACAGCTCCTCTGTGTCACGGGGACCACAGCGGCACCCACTTCCTGGGGTAGCTGGGGCCGTTCAATGAAGCAATGCCTGTTACATAGCAATCACTAAAACACTTTTGACAATCGTGGCTGCTATTTCCGATTTGCTCATGCACAAAGAATGAAAGCGCACTACAAAAAATGAGCCCTTTATTTTAGCCATAAACAGTAATACAGAACGCTGTTATTTAACTCTAGGGACTGGGCTGAAAGATCCTTTAGAACAGCCAGAAAGAGCCAGTTCTGGGGATTTCAGCCACGGCTGGGCCTGTCCACACACGGACGTCTCTGTCAGCAGCGGTGTGTCCTGATCTGCTCAGGACAGTCTGGGTTGATGACTGCTGTCCTGGCATAATTGTAAAATGTGTTCCCCTCTTCACCCCTGTGGTGGTCTGGTGTGGACGCGGCATGACACGTTCTCAGACACACACATGGGGACGCCACGTTCCCGCACGTCTCTCTCCCGGGTCTACTTCTGTAGGGAGACCCCGACTCCAACCCAAACCCCGAAATTTCCAGCTTCAGTCCCTGTCCCTAGTTCTGGGACAGTGACAACATCACCCCAGCATCCTCTTCGGGTAGCCGTGGGCCCATCCGCTGAAGGGAACAGAAAGCCCAGCTCACAAAGCCAATCGCACAGCCCCTGTCAAAACCGACATCCAACAAGACAACACAAATCCCCGTGTCAAAGGGACAAGGAGCATTTTTTGCCTCCAACAAGAGCTCAGCAGGTATGTGACATCCATAACACAGTTGAAAAGAGGGATTTTTTTCGTTACAGCTTTTATTCAGGTTTCCCTCCCCCACCTTGGTAACGTCCCTCACTTTCACACAGAACACCGCAAACATTTCCACCGACGTTCTGCTGGTTCGACTGGGTTCGGTGTGAGTCACCTTCTCCTTCATAAATTCAAAGCTGATATAAATCACAGGCTCTAATTAGGAACCAGAATCACTGAGATCAATTTCAAACCAGCCACGCCCGAATCGTAGGGAAAACAGTGTCATTTCCTTGGAAACTTGTGCTGAAATAGTGTTGAAAAAAATATCAGGGCCCCTTCCTCTGCCCCTGCAAGTGTGGACATGACTCTCCGTGGGCAGTTTAAAGCACTTTAGGCTGAGGAAGTATTAATATTCAGGGATCCTGGCGCAGTTCTGGTTTAATGACCTGTGATTTTGTTCACTAAAGGTAATTCACGAAAGACGACTCCGTTTAGACCCCTCTGTGAGACCTACCATGCGAACAGACTCACTCACTGCACAAAACATTCTTCATCAGACTGTAGGCACCAACTTCTGATGTTGAGAAAATGCTCAGGACTAGAGTAAAAATCAAGTAAGCTACTCGTCCCCATTAAGGAAATGGGAGAAACTGAGGCTTAATAGCCCCCCAAAAAACTTTGAGGGTGCCTTGGGAGGAGCTCAGGTGGCATAAAGAGCTCTGGGGTCAGACAGACTTGAACGCGCATCTCTCTGACCTCAGCACTGCAGAGCAGGTCACTGCGCTCTGGGTACCAGCTTGTCTGAGTCTGGTGGGGCAGAACACAGTCGGACCCGACACGTTACACGTAGCAGGTTTATAACTCACAGAGGGGCAGCGCGGGATGACAGAAGCCTGGGGTTCATCGTGAGCCGTCCCCCGAGGCTCAGGAAGATGCCCAGGGCAGACAGAGCACAGTTTCTTGAGCCAGTCTGCCTGGATGTGGTGCTCTGCTGCCTGCTGCCTGTGTGTCCTTGGGCACGACACCCTCTCTGCCCCAGTTTCCTTGCCAGGGAAATATGCATAGAAAGTGGTCCTCGGAGGGGTTGCTCTAACGAGTCAATGAGACAATTAACACATGCAAATGACTTAGGGTAGCGCAGCACATATATACATGCTCAATAAATATGAGCTATTGGCCCTAATTAAATAGGTATTTATGAAGCGCCAACATTCAGGGCCACGCAAGGGGGTACAGCGGTGACAAGGCAGACACCGTCCCCGCCCTCAGTCTATACCCAGTGTCCTCCTGGATTTGGAACTTGATGCCACCCCATTCTGATTGAATCAGTTGTGGTGCCTTTGGCTGCAAGTAACAGGACATATGACGAAACTGGGTGCAGACCTTTCCCGTCTTTCCACACGGCCCCCTCCAGCCATGGTCACAAAATGGCTGCCAGGACACACACATCCCTCTTCCCAGACATGGCTCACGAGCAAGATGGGAGGGATGGATTGTCCAAAAAACCTCTTCTTTTTGTCAGGGAAGACATTTTTTCACAGAAGCTCCTTGTCTTGGGTCAGTTCCTCCAGAAGAACCCGGAGACGAGGCTCTACGCAGGATTATTAGGAAAGCTCTCCCATGAGACGTGGAGGGAGAAAAACAAGCGCGGAATCTCAGGCCCACCCCAGCCTCAGCCTGATCCTACAGGGAGCTCTGGAGAGCAAGTCATGCCTCAGCGCTTGTGCCCACTCCGGGCAAGGGAGCTGGGCTTTTAAACTCCTGCACTCTGGAGTCTCTGGCTCAGGGCCGCCCCATGGGTTGTATAATCCCCGACCCTTCTGGAGGCACAAGGAACCAGCAGTCCAAGGGCAGTTCTTCGAAGAGAATTGCAGATAAGGATCAAAAGCATGCAGAATAGAGTTGTCAAACTTAGCAAGCTTATTTTACAGTATTCCCAGTTAAATCTGACTTTTAGATCAACAACAAAGAACTTTTAGCATGAGTGTGTCCCATGCAATATTTGTGACATACTCATGCTAAAAAAGTGTTCATCATTCCTCTGAAATTCAAATTGAACTGTGCGCCATGTACTTTGGCCAGGCTACCGCAGGAGCGAAATGGAGAGAGAGAAATGCAAGAGGGAGCTGGGGGTGTCTGCCACACTCTCCTCACATGGCCTTGGCTGGACTGGGTCACGTGGCCTCTCCTAGCAGTAGGGGGTGACTGTTTTCAGCCTGACTCCTGGGAGGTGAGCTCTCGCAGCAGGGAAGAGGCGGGAGGGAGGACATGGCTGGCGGGAAGAGGCCTACAGGGTGTGCCCCCGAGCCAGCCCTTCCCTGTCCAGGGGGAGAAACACCACTGGGAACAGGAATCTTCCAGTGACGATGTGGGTGAACAAAAGCTTCCTCCATCTCCCATCCACATTCCTGAGATGTCCTTCTTGGGTTCACTTCCTGGCTCCTTGTCCCCCAGCAGTTGAGCCGGGAGGCAGAGCAGACACCCCCAGCTCAGCTATGGGATGCTGACTCATCCCTGCTCTGTGTGGACATCCGCACCCCACACCTTCCACCACAGGTGCCTGCCCGGTGGTCCACTGTCCTCACGCCCCTCCCTGCTGCACAGGGTCCGTCACCACAAGAGTGATTGGCAGATGGCCTGACGTTAAGTCCTAAAGATGGCACCAAAGGCAAAACCAAGTAGAGTCATAATTATCCTTGAACATCAGCTAACCTGCCTGCTACATTCAGTCTCTGCAGCTGGGCACCAAATGCAGCGCTGGGCTTGTATTTAGAGACTCAGTGGTTGCAAAGCACCCGTCTTAGACTCTAGACCCCTCCGGTCCGGGAGTGCTCACATCGGGGCCCTGGGAACCAAGGTGGGCTGATGGCCGGTTGACATTGCTGTTATACTGCTTTGGTCAAGTCCGCGGGAATTTGGAAGGTGGGGGTTTGAACGTGTGTGTTCGGGTCACTACCTTGAACTGAGAAGAAGCATCAAAGGATTTCAGAACTGGAAATCCCAACTTTACCTACAACAGAACGGAATTCAACTGCTTTCCGTGGCTCTCTGATTAGAGGGTGGCCCGGCTAATGAAAGCCACTGCAGTTCCCTGCGCTGATGGGATGATAGGAGAGGATCGATATTTAGGGAAATGCCAAATAAAATTGACCTAATGCTGACCCGGGGACAGCCAGCGAAGGCCCTGTAACTTCAGCCCCTGCTGCTTTCCTCCAACCTGGTTCTATATCCTTGACGCACAGTGTTCTTCCTAATGCCATTTTGATTCTCAGGCTGCTATAACAAATACATCGTAGCGTGGGGTGGCTTAAATAACAAATACTTAGTTCTCACAGTTCCAGAGGCTGGGAAGTCCAAGATCGAGGTGCCGGCAGATCCGGTGTCTGGTGAGGCCCGTTCGTTCCTGGTTTGCAGATGTGACTTCTCGCTGTCCTCACATGGCCGAGAGGGAGAAAGCTCTTACCCAGGAGGGCTCCGCCTCATGACCTGGTCGCCCACCAAAGGCCCCATGTCCAAATACCATCACATTAGGAGTTAGGGCGTCCACATAAGAGTTTGGGGGAGACACAGGCTCCTGTCCCTAGCGCCAAACTGCGGGAGCGGGAGGAAAACTGCCTCACCTTTCAGGAGACGGAACGTCGTCTTAGCGCCTCCTATTCCAGACCCTCCAAGCCCACCGAAGCGTCTTTGCATATTTATAGCTTTTCAGTTTTCTAGAAACAGGGAAACGTAGTCCTTAACTTGAAACCTCTGGGATGTGGGTGGGAGTCTGGGGCAAAATCACAGCCTACGAGTGGCGCCCTCACATTGCAGATGGGGAGATGCTCGCACAAGCTGGTCTCCACATCCTCTTGAGTGGCCGGGGTCTCTCGTCAGCAAGGGTCTCTGTTCAGAACGCGCCGGCAGCTCCAACAGTGATGATGAAATCTGCCACTTGCGGGGGCTCGTCTCACTGGGGCTGTACGAGCCTCGGCAGGCAGCGTCCCACACGGCTCTGAAATAGGCTCTGCTACTATTGCCAACTCACCCGTGAGCAAACTGAGGTTCAGAGAGGATCATTAACCTCACACAGCTAGTAAGCAGCTGTGGCAAGATTCAAGCAGAGTCATTCTGACTCTAAAGCCTGCGTTTTAAACCATGGCTCAGAGGGTCAAGACAACGGCCTCGTCCACGCCACAGGAGGGAGGAGTTTCAAGTGGGCAGGACCAGGACCTGAAGCTCGTTTAGGGGAAACTAGCAGAGGCAGGTGTAGACCATGATTTCTCCCCTTGGCACTACTGACGCTGTGGTCTGGGTCATTCTTCATCTCAGGGGCTGCCCTCTGCCTTCTGACTGTCACTGCAGGATGTGCAGTGGCATCTCTGGCCTCTAGCCTCTAGATGTCAGTAACTGCCCCCCTCCCCACCAGTTGTGACAACCAAGCTGTCTTCAGACAACGCGGAATGCCCCTTGGTGAGGGTATTGTTACCTCTGGGGAAAAAGCACAGGTGTAGGCAAACTGTGCCTCAGGACGACGCTCACCTTCTTGACTGGGGGGTTAATGCCAGGGCTCTGTGACAGTGCCCGGCTCCAGGAGGAACTCAGTAAGTACTCATTGCACACGAGGCTGGACAGCCTCTCCCCTGGTGCCCGAGCTCACAGAATAACTTGACGATGATCTCTGAGACTGACTGGCTCTGGCTGTCTGTTCCTCCCCCGTGGACAGTGACGATACTGAGGGAGGGGCCTTCTCCTGGGTGCCAACTATGGGTCAGCAGCTGTCTGGGTTCTGCAGAAAGCAGAGCCTGAAGTTTCTTTCTGGGGTGACCCTGGGGACAGGGGGTGCCCAGTGAGACAGGGAAGGAGGAGACGCCAGCTCAAGGGTGCACCCCCAGGCGACGAGGGCTCCGCTGCCCCAGGAGAAGTGAACAGAAGCTCTCCGTGTTGTCCGCCTGAAGGTAGCGGCTTGGAGCGTCGGTCCGTCAGCTGGCACGCCTGTTGGTCGGAGGGTCCCCGCTTCCGGGAGGCACCTGGGCATGGCAGAGGGGGCTCCCTTGGCTTCTGAGAAGGCTCCAGAGCAGAGAGCAGGGAGGGTGCCCCTGTGCTCACAGTGGCGCATGTGCTGAGCTGGCACAGAGCCAGCCCCCGTGGCTGAAGTCAGAGGTGTACGGACGGTACCAGCCTGGGGACACCGGAGCCAGTGCCCGGGGTCAGGATTGCTAAAGCTCACCACAACCTGGCATTTCCCAAAGGCTCAGGAGAGGTCGGATGGTGTCCCCGTAACTCCCCGCTCACCTGTGGAGGAGGCACACCTGCTTCCTGACTTCTCGGGACTTCCATCTGTCCTCCCACCGTGGGCTCCGAGGGGGCTGTGCCGTCCGTCTCTCCACGTTCAACCCCAGTGCTGAGCAGGGGCCACACCCGGTAGGTCCTCAGCCGGCGTTTTTAGTGAATGTTGCAGTGACAGAAGAAAAAGAGCCCTTCGAAACCCATTGTCCCGGTAACTTCTTCCAGCACAATGGGTGCGGGAGAAGGGACGCCTCTTTAGTGTATTCTGCTTGGATTGTACGATATCAATATTCAGCAGCCGAAGGGGGCAGGTTTTTACAGTGACAGTTAGTGCTCTGGTGGGCTGGGCAGGTGTAACTCGTCAGATGGGACTGGAGGTCTTGGGGTGTTGACTTAACACCCATAAACCGTGCAGAAGCAACCTATTTCTGCCCGGTCCACACTGCACTCTTCTCCCAGCCTCTCCTCGCCTCCACACCGGATGGAGTCCCCAACCGAGCCCAGGAGCATGCCCTGGCTTTGGGGCTTGGCCGCCTGGATGCCTATGGTGCCATTTCCTGAGTTGGAGAAGAGGAGGTCGGGGCTGCACAGGGGACAGGGGCTGGGGATCAAGGTCCCAGCTGGTGAGTGGCAGGGCCAGAGTCACAACCCACTCATTTGCGGATGCTTCTGACCCAGCCTCTCCCAGGCCCTGGAAATGCCCCCCAGCCTCCTCCTTCGGTGGCTGTGTCAGGAATGGGCCGGGGGAGCCGGGGGAGGGGAGACCATGCCTCGTGTCTCCCAGCCTCAGTCTGAGCATCTGGGCATCTGGAATGGAAGAATTACCCCCAACACACACATGCAGGCACGAATGCAGATCCGCACATGTACATGCACACATGCACACGCAGGCACTCGCACACGGCTGGCTCAGACCTGGCAGTGGCTGTCACACTTGCGTCTAGACAAGGCTGGGAGCAGGACGGTCTCCCACTGTGGGAAGTGGGCAGCTTAGGGCTGCCACTGGGCTGCATGTACACAGACACACACATGCAGACACATGCACATACCTGCACACACACATGCACATGGGGATGGTTACGTAAAGTTTAATTAACATTCAGAATATGCTTTGGTCTCGACTGGGAGTAAATTCCAGCGCATTGAGGGGCCGGACAATTATCTCCGGCTCTTTGTATCCCTGTCATTAACTCATCCTTTATCTTGGAATGAAGGAAAACGTGGCCTCTGGACATCTTCTGCCCTCTCTGCTGCCGGGGTTCACACAGGCTTTCTGGGGACTGTGACACGACTCAGTCGCTCACAGGTGGAGCGACTCCGGAACCCCCGGACACTCCTCACATCCTCCCCCTGCAGGTAACCGGCGGTCACTCCATGGGCCAGGTCCACCTCTCTTTCTGTGGGGCTGCTCAGGGCCCGGGTTCAGGGGTCGAGGGCCCCCCTTCGCAGCCCTGAGGGGCCAGCTTAGACAGGCGGAGGGAGCGGGTGAGAGCGCTTGAGATATTCCGGTCACATCGCCGGCGGCGGAGCGGTAACCCGGCGCATTGTGACAGAGAGAGAATTTCATTCTGTTTTTGAAATGCTGTTATTACACACTCAGGAAACCCACAAAGGCACCTTGGCAGGACAGGATCAAATAAATACCTGAACTCAGAGCGCAGCAACATTTACTTAGCAAATGACATTTTAATGCCTTGAGTCGAATTTACATACTAATTAAAATTTCCCTTTAAAACATTGAGACTTTTGGCCTTCGCGCCTACCCACAGTGACAAAGATTAAAAGATTTTTTATTACGTCCTGTCAGACGGAGCTCCCTGGAAAAGGGGGGCACATTCACACCCTCCCCCCTCGCCTCCTTGGGCAGAATGAGGCGGCCGGGCCACGGGCACCCACTAAGACCAGCTGCTCCCGGCTGGGCTGGGGTCCCCGGGAGCTGCTGCCATCCGGCCACGGCTCACTGCTAGGCGGGGACCTCAGCAGTAAAGGACATGGAGAGCTGCCTTGTCGTAGCCGGGGAGGCTTCGGGGTCCTGCTCAATGCCTTCAGCGAACATTCTTCCTGGTCTGTGAGGTCCTGGCATAGCTTTAAAAACATGCCAAGTCTGCCCTGGCGGGGACCAACTCTGGAGGCTTCGTTTTGGCCCTGGAGCAAGAGTCCCAGGCAAGCTGGGAACGCGGCCTCTTCCGCCTGTGAGCGGGGAGGGGTGGCCTCCTCCAGCCAAGCGGCTTCCGCCTTATCCCCCGTCCTCGCGAGCTCAAGTCACTTGCAAGGGCTGGACGTTCGAGCGGCAGCCGCTCCTGGGCCCTGGCCGAGCAAGCGGGGCCCAGCTGACCCACCTCCACCTGCCGCCAGCTGAGCTTCCCTTCCTCTGGCACCTGGACCTGAAATGCCTCCTTGTCTCACCTGTGCTTGGGGCCGGCTCTGCCTCCAAGGTCCCTTGACTTCTGCTCAGCCATTTGTTTTTAAATAAACATTAATTTAGTAGCCGCAGTGGCCAAGCACTGAACTAGGCGCGACGGGGACGGAGACTGTTGAGACCCTGCTCACTCCGGGACTGCGTTTCAGCAGGGCGGGGACGACTGTCCGTTAACGAGACCGTCTCAGAGAGCGGGGAGCCCCGCTGATGGCAGAAATCTGAGCGCACCCTAAGCCCGCCCGCTCTCTGCAGACAGCACCTGGGTTAACCTTCACGACACCCCGAGAAGTCACCGTCATCATCACCTTCATTTCACAACGGAGAGAACTGGCACACAGACACTTTCAGCCACTTGGACTCACAAAATTGGGCCCCGAATGAGTCCGCGGCGCAGGTGGAGGAAGCTGGACTGGGTCACCGGGAGGGGGTGGCTGGGGTGCACACCGACGGTATTTCTTTCCATTTGTTTTTAGGTAAACGTTAACAGAGGCGCAAGTCACATTCACGTAAGAGAACAAACCACGAGCTTTCAGCACTAGGAATCTCCACGGAGTGATCGCGCCGTGTTGCCACCTTCCACGCGAAGAAAAAGAACAGCTCCAGCCCCACGCGGCCCAGCCCATCCCAGCTTCAGCCCCACGTGTCCCCGTAGCTCAGTGGCGTCTCCCTGCGCTGGCTGTGGATGGGATCACACCGTCTGCAGTCTTCTGGGTCTGGCTTCGCCTGCGCGATTTTAAGTCTCTGTTGGCGAGGGGGCTGGAGCAACACGGCACTGGTTTATTCCGTCTCGTGCTGAGCCCTGTTCCAGCGTGTGAAGCCTTTTTACAGCAGATGGGCAGGGGCTGATTCCAGTTTGGGGCTGTTACAAACAGCGCTGCCATGAACGTCCTCGTGCAAGTCTTCCCTTGGACACGCATACGTGTGTCTGTGGGGACTACACCCGGGAATGGAATGAATGGTACAAGGCACAAACGCGCTCAGCTCTGTTAGACACGGACAGAGTTTTCCAAAGTCAAGCCATTTACCGTCGCACCAGCAGGCAGCAGTTCCACGTGTCAGCCCACGCTCGGTATTGCCTCGTATTGCATTTTGGTGACTCCGGCGAGTGTGTATGGCTAAGACTCACCTCTTTAGTCATTGCCCTGATGACTGACGAGGTGACTGTCCTCTGATAAGTTTATTGGGCATCAGAATGTCCTCCTTTGTGGGTGCCTTTTCGTGCCTTTTGCTGCCTTTCTTGTGGTTTATCTTTCCTTCGAAGCTCCGCCGGAGTCCCTCACATACCCGCACGCACGTCCTTTGCTGAGTGTCTATGTCGCACGTAGGTTTCTCCGGCTCTGTGGCCCCTCTGTTCCTCTCTTTTGGTTTCTTCTGCTGGGAGAATTTCTTAATCGTACTGCAGTCCAGTGCAGCAATCCGCCCCGCTTCAGTCAATGCCGTCTGTGTCCTGCTCGAGAATTCTTTGCCTACCACAATGTCACAAAGATAATTTCCCTTGTTGTCATCCTGAAGCCTTATTGTTTTACTTCTTAAATTCACAGGTTATCTCAGAATTGCCTTTTGTGTATGGCATGACATAGGGGTCAGGGAAAGCTTCCGGGCTGGGGCCAAATCAGCGTGGTTTACCGTGAGTGAGACGGCAGGCAAGGGGACTGCTCCAGGGCCTTGAAACCTGCCCCCTGGTAGCACCATAAAAATAAAAATGAGTTAAATTCTTCTCCCCGCTCACGGACGATAAATCTCCTGTGACTTGCCCTGTATTGAGGAACAGTCTAGGTCACGCTAGGGGACTCAGAAGCAAACCAGGACACACCAGAGCCCAGTGATCCGCTCTTCCACCTTGAGTGAGTGATTCACACTACCCATTCATTCAACAAAATTTCTGAACCACCTCCTGTATGCTGGGTATTGGGAAACAATGATGGGCCAAAAGAGATGAGGTCTCTGCCTTCACGGAGCAACCCTGCTTGCGAGGGAGACAGCTCGTAATGACCCAAACTCTGACTGGGAATCAAAGGGAGAAATACGCGAGGCTAGAAGATGAAAGAATAGGAAATAAACCTAGCTCAGGGGATGTTTCCCTAAAAACATGATAACTGGTCAAGATATAAAGGCTGAATTGCTGTCAATGAGGTGAGGAGAGGAGAGAAAAACATTCCACGTGGAGGGACTGGCACGTGCAAAGGTCCCGGGGTAGGCAGAGCAGAATGAGCACAGGGAACTAGAAGAAGCTTGTTATGTCTGAGACCAAGGAAGTTCACCAGAACCAAGGCATGCAGGATAGATGTTGGGAGGACTACAGGATTTGAAAAAGAGCAGACAGGACATGACTAAATTTTAGAGAAGGTTTAGAGAAGATGGCCTGGACTGCCAGAGAGCAATTTGTAGAATCGAAGTGTCTGGAACATTTGCCCATGAGCCAGGCCAGCCCCTGGCACTCCTGACCACATCGACCCTGAATGTTCTGCTCCAACCACTGGTTTCCCCTGCCCTACCCCAGGGCCCTCCTGGGCAACGCTGACCCCGACTCTACCACCTTTCTCCACCAGGCAGCGTCAGCCTGGTCTGCCCCAGGGCTTCCCTTCTCCCCGATCCTTTACTGTCCACCCCAACCTCCCCCTCGGCCTGCACCTGCTCTGTCTGACATCCTTCCTTCACCCTTAGGGAGCTGAAAGCAACAACCATTTCACGAGGAGGAGGATGGAGCTCCTCCTCCTCCGGGTGACATCACCTGAATCCCAGACACGTCCCTGGTCGGTCATCCATGATGTCACCCACGTACCTTCCCTTGGCACTGAGTCTGAGGAAGGTGGTTAGTGAGTGTCCCTCTGGAAGCTGCTGGCACGTTGCTAGACACTGTGACTTTGTGCAGTGGGCCACACGCCTGCTGTGGAGCATGGCTCCATGGCCGGAGGCCTGCGCTGAGGACAGGTGTGCTCCCACCTGCAGACAAGACCCCCAGCCCAGCCTCAAAGACGAGGTCACTTCTGCTCAGACAACATACACGTCGTAGCAACAGATGACCAGAACGGGGGTCTCCAGCTTGGGCAGAGAAGGCAAGTAACAGACACTCGGACATTCAGACAATTCTACATCCACCCCACCGGTCCGACCTCCGCCACACTCCTGCGGAAAAGGAGGCCGAGGACTCAGGCCTCAGGCCACAGGCGGCGAGCTCTAGGCTGGGACCGTGGAGTGAAAAGAAAAGAGCAGTTTTCTGGCCTCAGAGCATTTCCCACCCTCCCCACCCCCCGGCACATTCTGGAATGCTCCAATGCTTCTGGACATAGTTTTCTTCTTAATTTTCTTGATTGATGTTCTTAAAATATAGGTTTTGCATTAGGGATTAGAATTTTCCAGCAGTCACATGGA